>NC_081430.1:76921993-77242827 GCF_949786415.1 Peromyscus eremicus
CTAACAAATTAGCTAACTAAAAGGGTGTATCATTGTAGGCTGTGTCTTTAAAAGTAAAGGGAACTGAAATGCCAGGGGTACAAGAAGGTGGACAGCATTAGAGTCGATCCAAGTGATCTGCCCCTCAGAGTAAAGATGCTGGTCTTTCCCTGATACATACAGCCTGGAGCTCCCAAATGATCAATATATGGATGATATGGCCAGTCCTCCATTGAGCACCTTCGGGAAATGTCATTTATCTAACTAATTCAAGTTATGCTGCATCTCAGCGTTTTCCAGCTCAGTGTAACAATAGAAATCTCACAAGAGCTCTGGAGAGGGCAGGGAGATGACAGATGTTCAGTATCTGGAGGCAGAGATGTGCTTAGAGGAAGTCCAAGAAACAGATGCCAAGCTGAGTCTGTGGATATCTTCATGTCTTAATGGACAAGAAGATGAGTACACAGTATGCAAGAGGATGCTTAGGGATATTTATGGAAAATGCCATACTATAAGGAATTGTGGACAGGAATAGGGACAGAGAAGGGGACAGCCCAGGGAGCTCCCGATGGGTTAAAATGGCAGAGCTAGAAATGCTTACAGCTCAGCCTCTAGAGAGGGGCGGATTAATTAATAGTCAGGGGATGTGGCCAGACCTTCCACAGGCCTAGCCATCAGGTCTCAACAGGGACAAGTCGAAGGGTGTGTGCCCTGTGAGTGAGAGAGGATAGACTCTCATAACCCAAGGGATATGTAGGGGCCAAGTGGAAAGGAGAGGAAAGGACCTGCCTTATGGAAGGTCCAGAAACAGGGCTTATGGCCCGTCAATATGCAACTTTGCATCCTAATTCCCCCCAGGTTCCTAGCAAAAAGATGAACAAGAGGCAGAGGAGAAAGGGGACACAATGATATCTTACATTCTATCATTTTTGCACGTCTGTGTTGTTTTTGCATTTCCTATGAACGTTTGAATCTCCTTTTTAATTTTCAGATGTGTGATCAGGCAGGAGTGGTGGCTTATGCTTGCAGTTCCCAGTACTTGGGAGGAGAAGGTAGGCAATCACAGCACCATGGGTTTTAGGCCAGCCTAGACTACCCAGTGAGACCTTATCTCAAACAGCTAATCTAAGTAAATGAATAACAAAATGCCCAGTCAACACAACTGTAGTGATCAATAAGCAAACTGATGATCAATAAGAAGTTGCATCACTTCACAGATGGAATAGGAGAAATGAGGTCTTGGGGCTCCAAAGAAACACCCAAGTACAGGAGATGCTTCCAGAAAACATCAAGCCTGTTCATGTGAGCTAATATGCCAAGCAGAGAACAGGGCATAGCCTCCAGCAGGTGTGCCCCAGTTCATCTTGGTGCCACAGCTTTAGAGGTCCAAGAGTCCTTCAGGGACCAACCTGTAGGTCAGGACCAGGTGAGGCAAGAAAGGCACTGGCAGCTAAGCGCTGAAGTGCTCGGTGGTAATCACAACACTCGGGAGGTTGAGGCAGGAAGGTTTCAAGTTCAAGGCCAGCTGGAGCTACATAGCAAACCTCAGCTCAAAAATGAACTAATACCACTTGCTTAAAGTCCAAAATTTAAAGCTACTTAGGAATGAAGAGTGTGTGTGTGTGTGTGTGTGTGTGTGTGTGTGTGTGTGTGTGTGTGTGTTTGTGTGTGTGTGTGTGTGTGTGTGTGTGTGTGTGTGTGTGTATAATCTATGTGTACATATGCATCTTCCAGAAGCTGGAACTGGAGTTACGGGTCAAGGTGAGCCACCTAACATGTTTGCTGGGATCTGAATCTGGTAAACCATTTCTCCAGCTACCATAAATAGTACTTTCATGCAACATTTTAAAAACTCAGTAAACCATGGTCAATGGCAGCAGCTTCAAGGGAACCAGGGCTGGGATCAGGAGAAGTCAATGAAGCAGAGACTTCTCTGAAGTTCTGTAACATTTGAAGAGTTCAAGGACCTGCCCCACCGTCAGAACCAACAGCAGCTCTGCTGGGAAACAAAATATCCCACAGCCTTGGAAGTCAGAACGTTTTAGATTTTTGAAAAAGAAGTTCTGAGCACATATTGTAAATGGCACAATGCCCACGGCAGGGGTTAGGGAATCTTCCTTTAGATAAACATACTAACGTCCTTGCCGTGACAGCTATGAACACGCACACTCTGCTGGGACAGCAGCTAGCCATCGATGACTTCCTTAGTCCAGGTCAGGTCCTACTGTCATAGTTAACTCCCAGTTTAGGAATGTTCACATTTTATTGTCATTAAAGAGACCTGTGGCACTATGAGAATTAATTAGGTCTCTGAAAGGGGAACGGCAGTGGAATGGACCTGGAGTGTTTGTTTTAAATTCACTCTGAAAAGTGACTAAATCCACGGAGCCCTCACCGAAAACCATGATCACCTGGAGAATGTGATTCCTAAAAATCGGTCAAGTCTAGAGCAGACATTGCAGGAATTATTTTCCCAACTAATATTATATGTATCTTCTGCATGTGAACCTTGTGCAGAGTCTCGAACCCTCAGGATCCTAAAGGTTAATAGAAAATGAAAAGGTTAAATAAGATGCGGCGGCTCCCAACCACCTGTAACTCCAGTTCCAGAGGATTCGACACCCTCTTCTGACCTCCATGTGGTGCACACGCATACATTCGGGCAGACACAAACACACCATTTTTAAAAGGTAAATAAAATCATAGGTCAAGGGACCTAATCCACACCCACAGCTTAAAGGTGATGGAGCAAAGGCATAGAGAAGCCAGGGCTTTGCATAGGTTAGAGATAGGCAACTGGTGGTGCTGAGAGATGAGAAGCTATGATTGCCTACTTCCTGTTCACTGCCCTTGGCATGAAAGCAGGCAATAACTTCGCGATGAAAAGACAAGAGAAGTTGGAAGATACAAGCAGAAGTGCTTTGGGCCAAATATACCTCTGCGGCTAAGATGAGTTCTAATGTAGACAGACAGACAGACAGATGAGGGCCCTGCAGCCAACACATCCGTGGGAGGCAGTGAGGGCAGGTGCATGACGGGTCATTTAGGCAGGTGGATTCGACTCTAATAAAAGATACAGATGGAGTTGCTGGAATGGGGAAGTGGGGAAAGAGAAAAACCAATGCGGGGAGAGCCCCAGTGCAGAGTGAGGAACCTACAGGCACCTCCGAAAACAGCATCTGTCAACCATACGTGTGTCATCTTCATGGCCCCGCCCTTACAGGAAGCAGCAGAGCGTTGTGGTTTAAAAGTGCGCGCTCGGGGGACAGATCTCCTCCATTTAAATCCCAACTATGTGACCTTAGGCAGATTGCTTTAACCTCCCTTTGCCTCACTTACTCATCTGTAAATAGAGATGGAGAGTGCATGTACACCATACGAAAACCAACACTTAGCACTACAGTGGCCCTCTTTGTGTCCAAAGGCGACTGCTTCTAGGAAACACCCACAGGTACCAAAATCTGCAGAAATGCAGATTCCCCTATACAAAATGCATATAACCTAGGCACATCCTCCACAAGTTTTTAAATCACCTCTAGGGTGCTTATCATATGTAATAAATACTACATAAACAGTTGCTGTGTTGTATTGTTTGGAAAATAAGGACCAGAAGAGTCTATACATGTTCAGTATAAACAATATTTTTTTTTCTGAATAGTTTTGATCAGCAAGTGGTTGAATCCATAGATGCATAACCTTTGGATATAGAGAGATGACTATGTAAAAACTCAGTGAATGTTAGTTGTTCTCATTAACCAACCTATTAGATCAACTCTGTGTATGTGTGTGTGTATTCATGGGTGTGCATGTGAGTGTGTGTGAGTGTGCATGTGTGCAAACACATCTGTGTAGAGGCCGTAGGTTGACATTAGTCTTCCTCCACCTTATTTTTGAGACAGAATCTCTTACTGAGCTTAGCAAGCACTGATTCAGGTAGGCTGGTTGACCAGCAAGCTCCAGGGATCCACCGTCTCTGCCTTCCTAGTGCTGGGATCGTAGATGTGTGCTGTGGTGTCTCACTTTTACACAGGCTTAGGGATCCAAACTCAGGTCCTCATGCATGACAAACACTTTACCAATGGGTCATCTTCCCAGCCTCAAATACACAATCCTTTTTCCTGCATCAGCTTCCCAAGTGCTGAGTACATACTACCACACCCAACTGGACAGTTACGATTTCGTTGTTGTTGTTGTTGTTGTTGTCTATTTGCTTTTTGGTTGTTTGAGACAGGGCTTTTTTGTATAGCCCTGCCCATCCTGGAACTTGCTCTGTAGACCAGGCTGGCCTTGAACTCAAAGATTTTCCTGCCTCTACATCCTGAGTGCTGGGATTAAAGGTATGTACCACCACCGCCCAGAATATTTTTTTAATTATATGTATGTATATGTGCCTGTGTGTGGGTATACGTGAATGAATTACAGTGCTCATGGAGATCAGAGGCATTGGATCCCCTGGAGCTGGAGTTGTAGGTAGTTGTTGAGAACAGAGCTTGGGTCCTCTAGAGGAGCAGTGTGCTCCCTTAACTACTGAGTCATCTCTCCAGCCCTGACAGTTATGGTTTTAAAGAAATACACATAACAAGATGTTAAGTCAGAAATATTAACTAAGACACTGAGATACAAAAGGTATGGTGTTCTCCAGTGTGACACCAGTCAAGGATGAACGTTTAAAAAAAAGAATGTGTGCAAGCTCCTCCCTCACACCGAGGGTACAAACGGTCAGAATAGGCAGACACTGGAGGGCATCTGTGCAGAGGAATATGGAGGGCGCTGCTCCTGGGCTATGGCCTCACCCTCCCACCACAGAGAATTTGCTCACTCGGGAAACTTGGTGTCTGTTCCCTGCAAGTGAGAAGACAGGGTAGGGATATATGCAGATGGTGAGCCAGATTGGCCATCAGCTGCTGGAAGATGGAGGGACTGCTGAGCTGGGGGTAAGCCTGTGCTCCAGGTTCACTGCTCCGAAGGATATAGGACTGGTTTCTAGGACTGACATGAGTGGATGAGTACAGGTCTCATCCAGAGAACCTATTTGAACAGACTAAAGAGACTTAGTGGAAAGAAACTGGAGGTGAATCACTGGCTTTGGGGACCCCAAGGCAAGAGCACCAATATGGAATGAAGGATAATTTGCTCTTTTTTATTTGTTTGTTTGCTTTGAGACAAGGTATCACTTTCTAGCCCAGGCTATCCTGGAACTCACTATGCAGCCTTCACTGGTCTTGAACTTTTGGTAAAACCTCTTGATTCAACCTCCCTGATGCTGGGATCGTAAGCATGAGTCACCATGTCCAGTGATAAATTTTCCATTGTGAATATCTCAGCAGCTGGGCAAAGAGCGCTCTCTGAGAAACCCATGAGCGTGGGCACAAGAGAAAGAATCAGCATTAAATACATGCTGGGCCCAGGAAACAATGGTGCTGGTCACTGAACAGTTCCCTGTCCTTTGCAGTTGAGTGACAAAGACAGGGAGGTATGCAATACTGAATTGAGGCGAGGTGTGTGACTCAAATGTGACCGCAGGACCTTCGACTGCCTACAAATAACCAGAGACTTAGAAAGCCTGATTGACTGTTCATTCCCGGGCAGGGAAAGAACTAGGCTCACTGAGTAAACCTAAAGGCATCATGGGACACAGAACTATTTCATGGATAGCTATTAGAATGAAATGTTCATCCTTGTAGTTAAAATGGACTCCCGTGGAGCTGGAGGGGTAGCCAAGTGCTTAAGAGCACTGGCTGCTCTTCCAGAGGATCCAGGTTTGAGTTCCAGAATCCGCATGGCAGGTTATAACCTTCTGTAACCCTAGTTCTAGGGAGATCCACTGCCCTCTTCTGGCCTTCATGGGTACTACATACAGGTGGTGCATAGACAGACATACACACAGGCAAAACTCACTTAATTTAAAATTTTAAAAAAGCCTCTCACACCTTCAGAGGTAGGGTGATCACTATTAGAAATGAATGGCACAGGGAAACGGGGAGCCAGGAGGGAAAAGACGAGGAAGCAGGGACAGAAATGATCGGTTTGGTGGGTTCGGTGGGATCTCACCTGCTCCTCCACCTCAAATACAATAAAATAAAAGCAGAGGACGTAAAAGGACAATGAGAGAGTGGCTAGACCCTTCAATACATGGCCCTGCGCAAAGGAGACTCAGATGGCTCAATTCTGTGGGCGAAGAGGTCAGGCTGAGTTCACGGTTTGGTTGCTCCTTCAGGCGGAGACGGGGCAGCCAAAGAGGTGGGGCCTCGCAAACACTGTGTTACCCAGAACGTTTCCAGCCAGGTCCTGAAGTCCTGGAGACACAGGAAGCAGCAGGGGAGGAGGACAGATGACTTGCCCAAACCCAAATGCAGAATGTGAAGCATACACACACACACACACACACACACACACACACACACACACACACACAGCTGTAGACAGCCCCTGGAGACTGTCCTGGGACGGTGAGAGGGGACACTTGGGGATTAAGAGGAGGCAAAGGGGCACTCACCGTGCTGTGGGGGGTAGGGGAGGAAAGGCACACAAACACCACCTTTCTGCTGCCTCAGCAGGACAAAGGTGAATACAGGTCCAGTTACCCCTCCACTAGGAAGTTCTTACTCCCGCTCTGGCCTGTCCCTTAACCTCCAGTATGGCCTCTCCTTCCACTCCGCCCCCCGGCTTCCCCAGCTCCGACTTCCTTCAGGTGCAGATGAGTTGAGTTCTCCCCCAGAAAGGCCAGAATTACTCCCAGCCCACCGGATCATCCAGCACACTTCCTAGAAGGGAAGTTAGAGACAGCCTCATCGGCATTTCCTATTTTATACACAAGGAAACCAAAAGCCAGAGAGTTCACATCCCGTGTACAGACTCACCAAACCAGGACCAGAACTCGTCTCCCTGTCCCCACCAGGTGATTGTTGTACAATATTATTTTAAGATGTGTTACATTTGTTGATGCTGTGGAACATTTGTTTAAGGATGCAAAGAGGTGTTGCATTCTTTTATGTTGCATTTGCTTAACTCTGTGAAGCTGTGTTACTGTGCCTGTCTAAAACACCTGATGGTCTAATAAAGAGCTGAACGGCCAATAGCGAGGCAGGAGAAAGGACAGGTGGGGCTGGCAGGCAGAGAGAATATATAGAGGGAGAAATCTGGGAGAAAAAGGAGGAGCAAGAGAGATCAAGGATCAAGGAAAGAAGGGGCCGGCCACACAGCCAACCACTGAGTAAGAGTGAAAGTAAGACATACAGAAATAAGAAAGGAGAAAGCCTAGGTGATGGGATAATTTTAAGTTAAGAAAAGCTGGCAAGAAATAAGCCAAGCTAAGGCAAGGCATTTATAATTAAGAATAAGCTTCTGTGTGTGATTTATTTGGGAGCTGGGTGGTGGGCCCCCCAAAAGAGCAAAAACAACCAACAACATGTGATTCTATCAAATAGCATTTCAACAACTCAAATATGGTCAGCCCATCTCTCCCAGGTCACCCTCAATAGCCTTCATTCCTCTGCATAATCACCCCCAAATGATATGAGACATAAAGTCAAATTGTCTAGGAATGAAGACAGTTACCACTGAAGTAGCTGGTTATCTCTAAATCCTTTCTCAGAAAAAGATAGCCTGATGGATATAGGGTAATCTGGTATAATGTATGGATACAAAGTAAACTGATTTTTTTTTTCAATGCTGGGGATTGAACCCCTAGTCTAATGTTTTCTGTACTTTGCAAAGTATATCTGAGATTCAAGTCATAACCGAATCCCCCAGATGGATAGTGATGGACAAGGGAGGAGCTGGGTGGGCAAAGCCTAGAGTCAAGAATTTGCTAAGATGAGCCACTATGACAAGCAGGAGGACAACAGAGAGGAAAATGTTAGTATCAGAATCCAATGGGGTTTATAAGATACAGTGCTATGCCAAGCAGAAAGCCTGTTCCCTTTACAGTAACTTCCAGACCATCTGGTCTACCTCTCTGCTGCAGGGTACAGACCTCATCCTCTCCTGAACACTCACGAGGATGCTAGTTCTCGTGAATCTGTACTTCCATCTTCCTCTCGCTGCTGTGTGCTCACACCAGCTCCACTTTCAGTCACTCACCAACCTTTGCTCTATCGCTCAGCCCACTCAACGCTCACAAGCTGCAGCAGAACAGGTCTCAGTTCAAGTCCCAGTCCGGACACTTTCTAGCTGTGTGAGAAGGTGCAATCACTCTTGAAGAAGCTCAGTCTTCCCAGCTGTAAAATGGGGATAATCAATAGTAGCTTTCTCACTGACGTGAGAGGAAAGCATATGAAAAGTACTTAGCCCAATGCCTGGCATACAGTAAGTATTCAATACATGGTGACTGCCAACTGTTAATGCTCTGACTGCTGAAGCCAGTTGAAATTCCATTTGTGGAATGGAGTCTCAGAGCACTGACCTGGGTCACCCAAGGTCAACCGAGCAAGTGAGTTGGGGAGTACTCCCAGATTTCCTGATTTTGGAGATGTTTGGCAGTCATTATTTCCTTAGAACAAGGTCATTGTCCAGTGACCCAGAAGCCTAGATGTCTGAGGACATCCAGCTATCACAGCTGTTGATTTAATAAGTGCTCTCACATGCCAGGAACTGTGCAGGCATAGGGAAGTTTGAAGGTGCCTATATTAGGTCAGTATAAGAAGGTCGCCTCATTGCTCTGGGCAAGCCAAAAAAAAAAAAAAAAAGTCCTGCTCAATACCAGAGAAAACTCTGGAGTGGCTGCTTATGCTGCCCAATGATAGCAATATTTATTGTCCATATTTGTATTCTGATGTAGATAAAAGTGTGGCCAATGTCCAGGTTCCTTATTCCTGGCTCTCTCTCTCTCTCTCTCTCTCTCTCTCTCTCTCTCTCTCTCTCTCTCTCTCTGTGTGTGTGTGTGTGTGTGTGTGTGTGTGTGTGTGTGTGTGTGTGTGACAGAGGGAGAGAGAGGGAGAGAGAGGGAGAGAGAGAGAGAATTGGGAACAACAAGAAGGGACATTCTCAAGACTAAGAACTAAGACGGAGACTAGTTAAGAACACCTCTAGACAGACGATGGGGATTGTGCATGTGCTAGAAACCGATCTACGATCCTCCCTGAGGACTAACTCTCATAGTATTGGTGTCATGCAAGCTGCCAAGGGAGAGAAGCAATCAATAGTCCGACCCAGCTGTGAGGTCTGGGAACCACAGCAATGACTGGCCTGGCAAGACATGCCCAATGGTGCAATAACTGCACTTCTATCGTGGGGGTAACCAACAGCTATCTAATTGGACTTAAAGGCCTGCTTAACAGGAAGGAAGTCATGCCAGGTACTGCAAACAAGCCAATTACTTAAAGCTGGAGAGGTCACAGGTCCTAGAGAAGAACCTGCCACGGCCAGTTTCCTAAACCCGTATGATTTCTAACAGTAATCTAAATGCTGATCCTTCTACCCACAGACAAGTGGAGCTCTCACCCTCATGGAAAAGAGGTGGAAGCCATTACAGAGATCCACAAGTGTCAATGTAGACAGCAGATGACTGGAGTGGTCCTCATCCCCTACTGATGCATCCACAACACAAGCCCTAGACCTAAGGGTCAGAGCAAATCACTGAATCGGGTGTGAACAGATTTTTAAGAACTAGAATACCAGAATGCCTACTACTAGATAGCATCTTCCAGACACGACAGAGACACTGCACCACGAAATCTCAACAACATGGTTGCCTATACAAAACCTGCATAATGGCAACACCATTTAGCATACCAACATGGATGAGGGAAATCTCCTAAGGTCCTACCTACAGGCAATCATTGGCTTCGGAGAGATGGAGAATCAGTTTTCTTTAGAGAGGAGCACCTGGATTTATCCAAACCTAAGTGGTCAGCCCTAGCCACATCTACAGTGAGCAACACTGCATAGACTCGGTAGGTTATATATGTAACAGGAATAGTTAAAGAAGTCATGAGACAGAATGGGGGTGCAGGAGTAGCTGGAAGGGAAGAGGAAGGGAAATGATGTAGATACAGTAATCATGTATAAAATCCTCAAAATTTTTAAATGATAACAAAACAGATCCCTTGCCGGTGGTCCATAGAATGGCCATTATTTTACCTAGAAGCCAGGCTTCTTGAGGCACTGTAGTCCTATGTGTACATTTATCTCAAAGCATGAACTGCTTCCTCAGAAGTTCAGAGAAGAACCCTCTTTCTGTGGCCCTTCAATCTCTTGGCTTGCATCTCTAGACCCGGGGCTGGTATCAAGGCCCTACTAAACCTCTCCTGTGAAGATGGACCAGTTCTGAAGCTCATGTGTCAGAGGCGCCTCTTAAAAATGGAAACAATGGGGGGCTGGAGAGATGGCTCAGAGGTTAAGAGCACTGCTTGTTCTTCCAAAGGTCCTGAGTTCAATTCCCAGCAACCACATGGTGGCTCACAACCATCTGTAATGAGATCTGGTGCCCTCTTCTGGCCTGCAGGGATATGTGCAGACAGAACACTGTATACATAATAAATAAATAAATTTAAAAAAAAAAAAATGGAAACAATGAATGGATAGGCCAACTAGAAGTCATTCATCATCTGAGCCCAACTACAAAAGTAGTCAGAAGGGATGGCCCAGTATGTTCTGAATGTGGGGGGCCTCTGGAGAGGAGAGGTGTGACAGAAATGTTCTCACCAATTATGCCCCCTTATCAATTAGATCTCCTAACACTACATGGCCAGTGAAATTTTGTATGCTGCCAAGATTCCAGAAGAAAGAACAATTTTAAGACCCAAGCCCTGCCCATGTAGACTGCCATAATATTAATGTCTTTTCTACAACACCAAAATGCCAGAGACAAGGTCTCAAAGTCCCCAGGAGCCATCAGAGAAGGAGATGGTGGGGGCTAGAAGTTCGGAAGTGCAAGGGGCAATAACTGTGTTCATTCTTTAGATTGCTAGACTTGACTATGTCCAACCCCATCACAAACTGTCAGCAATAAAAAGGGATGGAAAGTTTCCTTTGAGACCCATTCTTTAAAGGCACACCGGGCCAATAGCACCCTACAATTTCAACCCCACTAAATGTATAGGTAGGGGAACTGGTGTCAAAATGAACGTTAAGTAGAACCTTCGTGTGGAGCCCACTCCTGCAGCCTAATTCGTGTGAGCAAAGAGAAGCAAGCAGGCTTTCCATGTAAGTCTGAAAATGAGCAGGGTCACTCACTCAGCCTCAGTTTTATGGTGGATAAGTATGCCGAGGGAGGAAGCATCTCCTTTTCCATGCTCTATGACAGCAGCATAGAGCATCCCAGAACTTGATCTGAGGCAGGTGTGTTATTTTTCCCAGCCAACGTATCATTATATAACCCTGGTTGGTCTGGAACTCTGTATGTAGACCAGGATGGCCTCAAATTCTCCTCCTGCCTTTACCTTCTAAGGGCTGGGGTTACAGGCGTTTACCACTATGCTCAACCTAAATGCACATCTTGAACCAAACCTACAGCTCCAAAATTCTCTTCATGCATCTTGGAAAAGTATAACCCACGAATCATAAGGTAATTGATTCTAAACCTTCTCAAATCCCAAGAAAAGAATGTTAGTAGACACAGCCAGTGTATCGAGTGGGACTTAAGAACCATAACCAAAAAACGCCGGCTCTTGTCCCTTCCCCTCAAACTGGCTTACACTTTACTTTTCGGTAACAAACACTCTGGTTCCTCAGGAGGCCTGGGGGAAGAAGCCAAAAGTATAGCCAGTTTTAGATGATCTTAATCCCTTTCCGAAATCCCCCCCACCCCCCACCCCCAGGGCCAGGTATGAACAAAAGGAGCCGAGAATGTGCCAAGGCTGAAATTATTCACACTTTAAAAGGAATGTTCTTGAATTAAAAAACAAAACAAAACCAAAAAAAAAAAAACAACAAAACAAAAAACAAAACCCACTAAACTCCAAAACACCTTGTTTGCAATTACTGAGTGGACAGGGAGGAGGGGACTAACTAAATAGACACAAATTTGAGAGCAGTCGGGTGGGAGGGTTAGCTATCCTTTTTCTCTCTCAAGGACAGCCAGATCTGATATGGCTGCTGCTAAGCCCAAGCTGCCTCACTTTGCTGCCCTGAGCCAGCTCTCTCCCTGTGATACCAGAGCCCCTCCGCGCACCCACACATCAGAGACCCTTCTCAGAGCTCTGAGGGCAACTGTCACTAATGTCCTGGCTTGTCATCTTGTCGGAAAGCTCCAAGATGTCCCATGAGCAGACGCAGACAGAAAAGCCACCCCACGGCCTGTGTGCTAGAGCAACTTTTCTGATAAAAACGACACTTTTAAAACCGACACCGACCTCCCCCTATCGCAAACGCTGTAATTCAGCCCTTCCCTGTAAAACGACACTTTTCCCTTTAGAAACAAGACACAAATCGGACTCAGAGAAAATAAGCGTAGTATAAGGCTCACGAACTCTTCTAATACCCTCCGTTCAAGAACCTCCTGCTCTTAAATCAGTTTATACATGTAGGAAGTCATGTCCCATCACTTTCAAAGAGGGAGTCCAAGGAGCTCCATCTTCTTACCTCCCAGTGTGGGACCTGGGGAACAGTCTGTCCATAGAAAAGCCTTCTTGCACCCTTTCTGCTGGGGAGGTCAGGCCAGCACCACTGTCTCAGCTCTGAATCAACAGCTTGGGGGACAAACTCAACCTGAACTGAGCAACAATCAACACTGCCTAGCTGGAGGGCGGAGCTCTACAGAAGTGGGGCTGTCTGTGCCATCTGAGTTCGCCACCTGACCTAACCTTGGCCACTTCAGTTCCAGGACCACAGATCGAATACTCAGGGGCACTTCCCTTTTTTTTTTTTTTTTTCCTGCAAACCCTTAGAAGTCCTGGAATCCTCCTTGACCCTATCTTGAAGTGGCCGGAAGTCAACACTAAATCAACTTGTCATTTCTCTCCGAACACCAGTGTTCCGTCGCCCCTCTGTCTCTGCTTCAGAACACAGAGTCTCAGAAAAGGCAAAGAACGCTTCATCTCAGCCCACTCCTCCATGTCTCTAAACCTGGTTGTCCTGGCAGACCCACCCCTGGTCCAACCCCGTGTGTCGTTAGCTCACCCACAGAGACGCAGGAGCATCAACCAGAAGTCCAGAGCTTACAGCACCGTCTGTCTCCAGTCAGACCATAGACAGAAAGAAGCAGATGCTGCTCTGCCTTCCAACCAGGTAAACGACCTGAGCTCTTGGAAGGTGGTGCTGCCGTAGGACAAGAGCCAATGGTCACATGCAAGCGCTCTGCAAACTGGAGGAACCCGGCTCCTGGAGACAAAGATTGAGGATTGGGATCTTGGAACACTGCCCATTTGTCTTCCAGAGAGAAAGATCCTATACCATTCTTAAGTCAGGTCCACCAGCCCTCTCTTTGACCCTTCTTCCTGGTACACGGTGGGGATGGGGGTGGAGATTTAGGCTTCCTGGGGACCTTAGTCGGAAGATCGTTTGTTATAGGGATGCAGGGATAAGGGATGAGCAGAGCCCCAAGGTTACACTGGTATGCAGCTTCCAAGAGTCCTCCAGTGAAAGTCTAACCAGTGTCAGAACAGCCTGACACCAAACTGTGCCTGAGGCGATCATACATCCACCTCCTGAGAAACCCCAGGGAAGAAAGGAGAAACCGTGAGCGGTGAGCGAAAGAAGGGAAACGGGTCAGTGTCTGACTGGTCATAGAAAGGGAGAAAAGAAGACACCTGGGAAAGACTCCAATACCTCCCTGGCCTTGCCAGAAACAGGGCTAAATGGCTCCCCATCCCAGCTCTCCATTTGCCACCAGGAAACAGAGATGATGAATGCAGATGAAGAACTGGCTGGGCACTGACTTAGGCACCCACCTGAAAAAGAATGCCAAAAGTGCAACCCACCATCACCCAGTTCTTTCATGCACACAGAAGAGAAGGCAATAGGGTCCTTTTGACCAGCAAAGTCAGGAGAGTCTGTGGTTCCCACTCCCAAGACCTGGCTCTCCAGCTTCCATCCAGTCTGGCGCCCCCCTCTGTCCTTTCCAGAGGGCCTCGGGGGTGCACTCCACTGGTTGGGGGGAGGTGTCAACCTTCAGAGGTCTGAGATCCTCAGCCGGATCTTTCACCCTCGCCTCAACCCGGCACCCCTTTGTTTCAGTCAGGGAAAGTTGCCAGTGTGCACCCCTTTCGCCAACACGCCCCCCTGTGCGCCCATCCCCCGCAGGGAATCCAACCTCAGACACACCATCTAATCTGCGGCTCGCTCTCCAGCCCCAGCAGCCGCTTCGAAACCGAAAGCAAAGAAGAAGCGGGATCCGGTAGTGTCCCTACACGGGGTCGCCGGGTCTTCCCCATCACCGCCCCATCACCCGCGCCCCCGCGCTCGGCGCTGCCCGCCCCGCTCAGGCACCTCTCTCCGCGGCGGAAAGGCCTCTCTGCGGACATCGCGGGCACCTACCGGTGCCGGGCCGGGGACGAGGGTAGGGCAAGGCAGGGCAGGGCCGGGCGACCGTCTGCCCGACGCAGGTGCGGCCAGGAGCGCGGTCTCTCGGGCTGGCTCCCGCTCCTCCTCCCGCGCCGGGACTCGGGGCGCTCTCCTGCGCCGCCTGCTCCCAGCCCCCACGCCCGGCGCTCGGGCTCCCCCCGCGCCGGGTGACCCGCCAAGCCTCCCCCACGCCGCCCGCCCGCCCGCCCGCCCTCCCGCGACTATTCCCGCATAGAGTGTCCGCGGCCGCCGGGGCGGCGCGGGGGCCCGGGGAGCTGCAGCGGCTGCTGCCCCACGGAACCCAGCCCCAGGCGGCGACGGCGGCACTCACCCATAGTACGGATGCGGCGCAAACTGCACATGCTCGCGTCTGACAGGCGCTCTGCCCCCGGCCCTGTTTAACTCCTTCGGCGCCCGAGTGTCCGCCGAGCCCGCTGCCCCCGCCGACCCAGCCGCCTCCCGCCACCCGTCCTCAGCCTCCAGTCTGCCCTGCCAGGACTCCCCCACCTCGCAGCCCCGGTGGCTCAGGTGGCTGCGGTGAAGATTCCTTGGCCCTCCCTGCCCAGGCCACTTCTGCATTCCAGGTGTGGGGTGAGGGTCACCTCCCGATTTGTAGGAGTTGTAGGGAGTCGCTTGCACAACATTCCCTCTGCTTATCATGAAGGCTCAGGTTCCCAGAGGTCCACACTTCACCCCGTGTTGCATACCCACTGTGTGCCCATATTATGTTCCATGCAAGTTAATCATTGAAGCAGCCAGACCAGATCGGATTGTTTGGTTTTTAATCGTCATCATCATCATCATTGTTATTATTCTCATTTCTAAGATGCAGAAACTGAAGCGTGTGAAAAACTAGAATTTGCCTCAATCAAGGCCTGAACCTCCAAGGTCCACGATTTGGTTCATAAAGATTAAATGGAATATGTTCTTTCTGAGGTCCTCTTAGGAGGGGCAAAACAACAGATGTCACGGTAAAATCCCTGGCGATTCGGAACACAGAACGTCAGCTCCGTGAAGCCAAAGTCAGATAGGCCTCTCAACTAGTCGTGGGTCCTGCAGGAAACCAGAATGAATTTCCCGTTCCACACCAACCCTGAGTTCTGGCACTTCAGCCAAGGGGAACCAACAATCTTGAAAGTCTATAATGCCACATGGAGGAGGTTTTGTTTTCTTTTTTTTAGCCAGCTCTGATCTTGGACTCCCTGTCCTCCTAACCTCCACCTGCCCGATGCTAGGATTACAGGTTAACATGGAAGTGGAGGGATGTCCTTTTTAAAATACCCAGAGGGAGCAGTCTTCCACAATTCTCCCATAGCCTATGAGTGTCTAGGCCTGATCGGGGGGTTTGACGGTTGCTTCTCTAGGCTGAGACTGTAGCTCAGTAGAAGGGCAAGTGTTTAGCCTCCCGGAGGCCTAAGATTCAACTTCCAGTGGGCAATCATTTGTGCGCAGGCGTGGGCCTCGCACATGCCCCTGCACACACAAATGGACCTAGAAGGGAGAGGGACATTTAGGGAGAGAGAGGCACAACTATATTAGTTAGGGCTCTCTAGAGGAACAGAACTGATAGAAAAAAATATGGGATTTATTGGAGTGGTTCACAAGCTGTGGTCCAGCTAGTCCAGAAATGGTTCTCACCCAACAGACGGGTCCGAGAATCCAACAGTTGTTCAGTCCAGGAAGCTGGATGTCTCACTTGGTCTTTCGTATACATTGGAATCCCACAGAAGTAGGTTCCAGTAGCAGTGAAGAAATGCCTCAGCAGCAGAGTGGATGAAATTGACAGTGAGAATGGGGGGCAAACAGGCAAAAAGCAAAAAGCTTCTTTCTTCCATGTCCTTTATATGGGCCGCCATGAGAAGGTGTGGCCCAGATTTAGGGAGAGTCTTCTCACCTCAAATGATCCAATCAAGAAAAATCCCTCACAGGTGTGCCCAGCTGCTTGCGTTTTTAGTTAACTCTAGATGCTGTTAACTTGACAACCAAGAATATCCATCCCAATGACCAAAGAAATTGTATCACTCACTTCCTTAAAAAAAAAAAAAAATTATCCGGGTAGTGGTGGGCACAGGCCTTTAATCCCAGCACTTGACAGGCAGAAGCAAGCAAGCAAGATCCCTATGGATTCAAGGCCAGCCAGGTCTACAGAGTGAGTTCCAGGACAGCCAGGGCTACACAGAGAAACCCTGCCTTGAAAAACAAACAAACACTTATGCATTTGAGCGCTTGCCTGCATGAATGTGTGCCACATTAGTGCCTAGTGCTCTTGGAGGCCAGAAAAGAGCATTGGGACCCCTGGCACTGAGTTACATATTGTTGTGAGCCACCATGTGGGTGCTGGGAACCTAACCTGGGTCCTCTGCAAGAGCAACAAATGTTCTTAATTGCAGAGCCATCTCTTCAGCTCCATTTACCCCTTTTTTAGTAATGTGCCGGATAACCAAAGAGGTCTCAGAAGTCCAAGCCAACACAAGACTTGCCCCACTCAAGACAAGAAGCCAGGCTGCTTTCTACTTTCTGAACCTAATTGGATGCCATGTCTCTGCTTGATTGCCTGATGAGACCATAGAGCTTCCATCAGTCTACGCCCCTAGCCAGGGTATTCAAAGATGAACAACATCTCTAAACTGGAGTGGGCAGTGCAGACCAGGGGCTATAAGCCTATCGCCATACGTACTCTGTTCTTGACCTGGACGATCTATTCTTCTGTAAGAAGCTGCACTGGGGCTGAGGATGCAGCTCTGTGGTAGAGCATTTGCCTAGTACGTGCAAGGACCTGGATTCCATCTCATACCATGGAGGAAGCATTGGAGTTCAAGTAGGAATGATAGGCATTATCTTGGGCTCCTCAAACCAGTAGAGGAAGTACATAGCCATGCGATGCCACTGATAAGAACTTTTGACCTTCATTATCCTCTGTGTAGCAGAGACACCATCACCTACCTACCTTACAACTATGATGCAATAATTTAATGACATAATGCACGTGGAGTCCTTAGCAATATAGTAGCCTTTCAATAACAGGAATCGTTTTTTGTTGTGAGTAAGGCAGGGAGAAGGATTACAAGCACTCATGCGGGCTAGACCCTGGACCTTGTCAGGAAGACCTAAGACTGTCCCCCTGACAGACATTTGGCCAGAGTGACCTCAGAAAACCTAGCAGCAAGGTTGAGCTGATGGGGGTGGGTGGGCATCCTCTGCCCCTCTTGCCATGGAACAAAGCCTCCTAGATCTCTCTGTGTTTGGCAGCAGCGTGGCTCTCTGCTGGGCTCTGGAGGGCAGCACTGCACAGAGGGAGGTGTAAAGAGCTAACTGGCAGCATTCTGAATTCCCGGCAACTTAGGTATCAGGTCCAGGAGGCACAGGAGGTACCTAGTGCCAGCAATATTTTTAAGGGCCCACAAAATGCATTTTTCTTTTCTTTACAAAAGTGGATGCAAAAAATAAACTTTGAGGTCAAAGAAAACATTTTCATGTAATATTAATATTTCCATCCTTCGTCTGGAACAAGATGCCAGTGGCAAAAACGCACAGGAAGAGTCAGGAACAGAGACACGGGCTGAGCATTGTGCCATCTTGGGTCACCATTCCCATGGGATTTTCCTCCCTTCTTTAAAAGGGATCATTTCCTCTTAACGACCATTTACACAGCTGACCTCTCCTTGGGCAGGGCAGCTATTTCTATCTCTCATTACATAAATGGGGAAATAAAATCTGTGTAACTTTGTCAAGGTTATACTGCCAGTAAGAGGAGAATATAACTCAAACTCGGGGCTTGCAGCGCCCTAACTAAGGTCTTTTCCACCTGCACCGAGATGAGAAATAAAATCAGTCACACCCAGGACAGAGCAGTCTGCTGCAGCAGGGAACCAATAAACAGCATCCACAGCAGTGAGTGGGTCCCCAGGCTTTCCACTCAAAGAATGCTGCTGAGACCTTCGGGCAGTGTCGTGGCAAGGAGCTGGGAGAGCGGCCCCAGCTGAAGGTAAGCACCATAAAATCATGGCTGCATGCCTCAAGTATGCATTAAAGGTAGAAGGGCCCTGAGAGAGACCAAGACCCCACACTCGTACAGCCCAAGAATGCCAGTCCCTTTTCCTTCCTTGTCTTCAAAAGCCAATGGAGCAGTGTGGTGGGCCATATAGGCATATATTTTGCACTCACAGTTCTGTCCTATATGTGTGTGTGTGTGTGTGTGTGTGTGTGTGTGTGTGTGCACATACATACATACACACAAGTAGGAATGATAGGCATTACCTATACACACACACACACACACACACACACACACACACACACACACCTTGGGTCCAGGGATATGACTGTACTGGCCATGCAAGCCTGAGGACCAGAGTTTGGATCCCCAGACACTCACATAAACATTGGATAGGCATGAGAACTTGCCTGTCATTCCAGCCCAAGAAGTCAAAGACAGAGGATCTTTAAAATAAGCTGGCAGGCAAGACCAGCCATATCAGTAGCTCTAAGTTTGATTGAAAGACCTTGCCTCAATGAATGAAGTGGAAGAGAATGGTTCCTGAAATCAACCTGGGACCTCTGCATGCATAGGCACACAGGTTTACCCACAAAAATGCATGCATACATGCACACCACACGCACACACACACATAAAAATTAGGATTTTTGCAGCCCTGCAGGCCTGGATTTGAATTCAGACTCCACATCCTAGTTGGATATCTTAAGGCAGCTCGTCTCTCTCAGCCTATTTCCTCATCTGCAAAGTGAACAGGGCGACGATACCCACTCTAGGATGTCGTGTGAGTAAGAGGATATGTAAAAAGGTGCCTTGTGTGGTGCCAGAAACAAAGAACCTAACAGCACCAATAACACCGTCATGGAAAGTCCCTGACACAGTCAAAAGTTACCTCCACACCTCCTTTCTACCCCCATGATGCAAGAATAAAAATGCCTTAGGTGTCTGTGCTGGGTAGTCTTAATGTCAACTTGACACAAGCTAAAGTTATCTGAAAGGAAGGAACCTCAGTTGAGAAAATGCCTCTATAAGATCCAGCTGTAAGGCATTTTCTTAATTAGTAATTGGTGAGGGAGGGCTCAGCCCATTGTGGGTGGTGCTATCCCTGGGCTGGTATTCCTGGGTTCTATAAAAAAGTCTGAGCAAGTCAGAGGAAGCAAGTCAGTAAGCAGTACTCCTCCACGGCCTCTGCATCAGCTCCTGCCTCCAGATTCCTGCTCTGTTTATGTTCCTGTCCTGACTTCCTTTGCTGATGCACATCACTACGGAAGTGTAATCCAAATAAACCCTTTCCTCCCCAACTTGCTTTTTGGTCATGGTGTTTCATTGCAGCAATAGCAATCCTAACTGAGACAGTATCTATGTAGCCTTTAAAATGTATTGTGCAAACTAAGTTCTTGGGCATATTTTCTGAAGGACATGAGATTTCTGTTCTTCTTATAAAGCAAACCATCCACAAAGGGCTTACTCTCATCTCCAGCATAAGGAATGTTCTTGGTGACTTTTGAGGGGATTCAGAAAGATTTCTTTATGCTTGTTAGAGAGGACTAGTTCCCTGGGGTTGCCCTTTGACCATAAGTCAGGAAAGATATGGCTCAAGAGAATAATTTCTGCGGAGACTGGCCTGTAGCCAGATAAGAAAGAGTCTGGGCACAGAAACTGGAGACCAGGAAAGGACCACATGCAGTCTGTTGAAGATGCTGTGATAAGAAAGAAGTGAGACAGAGCAGAAAGAACGTCGTATTCAGATGGGCTTTATGGGAAAACAAGTTAGGGGTGTGTGTGTGTGTGTGTGTGTGTGTGTGTGTGAGAGAGAGAGAGAGAGAGAGAGAGAGAGAGAGAGAGAGAGAGAGAGAGGGACGGAGGGAGGGAGGGAGAGGAGTATATTGCTCTTGGTGAGAGTCAAGGTAACATGCTGGCATTTAAAAATGGGAGTCTGTGCAACACCCTGGGCCCCCCAAAAAGGAACTCTTTCTAAGATAGAGTCTCACTCTATTGCCTAGTCTGACTTTGAACTCATGGCATACCTCTTGCCTCAACTTCCCACATGCTGAGATTATAGGCATGAGCCACCACTTCCAACTAACAAACTTTTCTTCAAAAAGGAAAGAAAGGATACCCAAAGAGGCTAAGGACTATGACTCTGTATCATTTAAGATTCTTTGACTAGGGTTTCACATAGGTCAGGTTGGCCTGGAGCTTGCTGTGTAGCTGGAGACAACCTTGAAATTCTGATCTTCTACCTCCAACTCTAGAGTATTAGGATGACAGACGTATGCCACCATGTGCAGTTTGTAGATACCATAAATCTAAAAATAATAAATATTAGGATGATACATAGGTGATCAGGAGGTTCACAGATAGAAGGGATTGTTGATTTAAAAAAAACAAAACAACAAGCTTGCCACAATGACTCGGTGGGCAAAGGCCTGCCATGAAAGCCTGAGGACCTGAGCTTAATCCCTGGAACCCACATAAAGGTAAAAGGAGAAAACTAAGTCCTCAGAATTGACCTTTGACCTCTACATGTATGTCTTAGCACACATGTCAATGTGTACACATCATTTTTTTTTTAATTTTTGTTTGTTTGAAGCAGGGTCTCATTTTGTAGCCCTGCCTGGTTTAGAATTCATCATGTAGACCAGGCTGGCCTAAGTAAGACTCACAGAGATCCTCCTGCCTCTGCTTTCCAAGTGCTGGGATTAATGGCATGTGCTACCATCTCTGGGTTTATGGTTTTGTTTTTTTTATTTTTAAAGCTTGCAAGAATTCTGATGAAGAGCCAGAAAGAATGTTCAGTTGGTAAAATGATTGCCTGGCAAACATGAAAAGCTGCGTTTGAGCCCTCATCATACACACACACACACACACACACACACACACACACACACACAAAGGAAAGAAAAGAAAAAAGAAAAGAAAAGAAAAGAAAAGAAAAGAAAAGAAAAGAAAAGAAAAGAAAAGAAAAGAAAAGAGAAAACAAGCACTAGGCATGATGTCATGGGTTTATCATTGCTATGCTGGGACATGTAGCCAGGTGGATCGACGGGAATCACTGGACAGGCAGTCTAGTCCACTTGATGAACTCCTGGTCAATGAGTGATATCGCCTCAAAAAAAAAAAAAGGGGGGGGGCTGGAGAGATGGCTCAGTGGTTAAGAGCACTAACTGCTCTTCCAAAGGTCCTGAGTTCAATTCCCAGCAACCACATGGTGGCTCACAACCATCTATAATGAGATCTGGTGCCCCCATCTGGCCTGCAGGTGTACATGCAGGCAGAACACTGTATACATAATAAATAAATCTTTAAAAAAAGAGAAAAAAAAAAAAAGCAAAGTCACTTGTGTGCGTGCAGTTCAGACTAGGTCAGTTTGGGGAGTGAAGCCCATGAGAAGTAACTGAGATCTGTCTCCTCAAGGCTTCTGCTGCCAGAAACACTAGATTCCAACCTTTTATTGTTTCTGTTCACAGTTTTCCTGTGTTAGGTCAGACACACTTTTCCTCTTGGCTGTGGAAAGTCCCAGCAGGGTCCTCCGGGGTATCAGCCATTGTAGGTGAGAGGTGAGCGGTGAAACGGAAGTCGGAAGTCTGTTACCAACATGAAGGGAAAGGCAGCTAGCTGCTGAGCAGATTCCAGACGGCGAACGTCCTTGAGAGGGCAAGCAAGCAGCTTTATGTCTGAGTTACTCCTGACCTGGTGCCCTCTAAATTAATGCTGTCTTCATGTTGTTTTCTGACACAGGGTTTCTCTGTGTAGCTCTGGCTGTCCTGGAACTCACGCTGTAGCCCAGGCTGGCCTCGAACTCAGAGACCCACCAGCCTCTCTCTCCCGAGTGCTGAGATTAAAGGCGAGCGCCACTGCCGCCCGGCAGTTTGTGCCGTTTCTTTTATCTCTTTCTTTTTTCCCTACCTTCCTTCATTTCTACTTTATCTCTGTTTTATTAATTTAATTAATTCTGTAGTTTACTGTATCTTAGTAGCAAAATTACAGGGACGGTACAGAAGACTGACAATAAAAAGAAAACAAAAAACAAAAAACAAAACATGGGCTGGAGAGACGGCTCAGTGGGCAAAGGCATTTGCCACCAGACTTGATGGCTCCAGCTTGACCCCTGAGACCCACATAGTAGGAAGAAACAGACTCCCGCCAGTTGTCCTTCAACCTCCATACACACTCAGTGGCAGGAGCACCCATACACACACACACACACACACACACACACACACACACACACACACAGCACATGCACATACAATTTAGAAAATCAGTGCTTGCCTGTAGGACAACTCAGAAAAGTATAGTGGACAGATGGAATCTGCTATAAATACCATTTCGTTGCCATCAATAAGAAATTTTATTTTGTTTTTGTTTACTTTTTACAAATCCAAGTACTGGCATTGTCTAGAAAATTTTATCAGGTTTATTTACAATTTTATCAGGTTTATTAAAATTCTGGAACCTTGTTCACAGAAACATTGATTTGCATTAACATTTTTACATCCTGCATTTATATTAAACATTTACACAAAAATGAATGAGGGGGGAAAAACTACCAATAGATGATTTCTGTCCCCTCTTTTTCCCTTTACAATCATATACTTAGGTACCTTTTGATTGAAAGTTTAAGAAGAAAACCTAATGTTCATAACTACCAATAACAGGAGGAAAAGGGAAAACTTGTTTTCAAAATGAGATTTTTTTTCCCCCCTCACAATGGACCTAGCCTTCGGGAGGGATGTCTTCTGGTACAGTGGCTACATATTTGGCTTGGATAGCACACAGGTTGGTGTCTTCAAAAAGCCTCGCCAGAGAGGTCTCTTTTGCCTTCTGCAAAGCACTGAGGGCTGTGTTCTGGATGCCCAGATCTGGTTTGACGATTAGAGGACTTTCTCACACTAGGCCCTGCAGGAAGAGTCTGTGACTCCATTCTAATTTCTCCCAGCTCCACCGTACCAGGCCTGTCATGATGACGTTTCTTCACCCCTCCAGTAGAGGGCACACTCTTACATATGGTTTTTGTAGCCAGTTGCTTCCTGGATGCTTTGTATGAGGCAATGTATGAGGGACCCCCTAACTTATCCACTTCTCCTTTGGCTGCAGCTTGGAGAGAGCTAAAGGTAGCTCTGGCACAGTGGTTAGGAACGCAATTCAATTTTTATCATTGTTGTTTGGTTTTACATGAGAGTCTTGCATTGCCTAGTCTGACTTCTCCAGAACTCAAGTAATCCTCCTGCCTTAGTGCCTTGAGTACCTAGGATTACGGGTGTGCACAACCGCTCTGAGCTCTCCCACAACCCTCTGTACTGGGGATTGAACTTAGGGCCTCCCACATGCTACACAAGCATGGTGCCATGGAACTGTACTCCCAGCCTTAAAGTTTACGCTTTGGAAGTGTTTTCTGGTTTACAGCAAAACAGAGCAGACGTTACAGAGGTTTTTCTATGTCTCCCAAGACAACCCAAGCCTAACACCACCCACAACCACATCTTTCCACCAGGATGGCACATCTACCACAATCTACCTGTGGTGGTTTGAATAAGAACAGCCCCCATAGGTTCATATATTTAAGTTTCGTTTCTCAGTCGGTGGACTGTTTTAGGAAGGATGAGGAGGCGTGGCTTGTTGAAGGAGGTGTGTCACTGGGGGGTGAAGTTTAAAAGCGTCTCTCTGCTTCCTGCCTACAGATCAGGATGAAGCTCTCAGCTACTGCTTCAGAGCAGTGACTGCCTGACGCCATGTTTCCCTCCATGATGATCACGGACTCACCTTAAGCTGTAAGCAAGCCCCCAACTAAATGTTTTCTTTTATAGACTGCCTTGGTCGTGGTGTCTCTTCACAGCAATAGAACACTAAGACACTACCTCAGCTCATTTTTATTACTAAAGTCCATAGTTCACATGAGGGGCCACTTACACATTTCAGGGGTTCGGATAAGGATGTGTGTGCCTAGCAGCATAGCCTATGATACGGTATATTTTCACTGCCACAGAAATACTCTGTGCTTGCCTTTGCCGCTAGGCCCCTGGTGACCACGAATCTTTTCACTGCCTCCAAAGTCTTGCCTTCTCTATAATTTCATATATTTGGAACCATACTTTATATAGTCTTTTCAAATAGGCTTCTTCCATTTAGTAATATGTATTTATATCTTCTCCATATTGTCCTATGGTTTGGTAGTACATTTTTTGGCATAGGAATTTAAATATTCCATACCCTAGCTTCATTGTGGCAAATCTTACTTCATTTATACACCCACAAACTCCCCCTATATAGTTTTTGAAGTAAATATTAGGTATTACACATCATTCCTGATACTGTATTTTTAAATACTAGATAATATCCTATTGCCAGTGTATACACAGTTTGCTTATCCCCTCTCCTACTAAAAGGGCATCCTTGTGGTTTCCACCTTTTGGTTATTAGGAACAAGGTTATTAGGGCTGGGGCTGTAGGCATGTGCTTCAAATGAGCAAGCCTAATCCGCAACACCGTGAGAACAATCTGAGTGTGGTGGCACAGGTCCCAGTACTCCAGAGGGAAAACGGGGGTGGGGGGTCAGTGAGATGGCTCAGCAGGTAGACGTGCCTGTTATATGTGGGATCCACATGGTGCAGGAAAAGAATTCATTCACACAAGTTGTCCTCTGACCTCCACATATGTGCCCCCCAACAAATAATAAATAAATGTAATACAAAAAAAGACAAACATAGGGTCAGGCATGGTGGCACCTGTCTTTGATCCTAGCACTTGGAAGACAGAAACAAGAGGTTCTCTGTGAGTTAGTCTGGCTAGCCTGGTCTACATAGCAAGTTCAGACCAACCAGAGTGACAGAGTGAGACACTCAAAATGAATAAATACATAAGAACAAAGGTGATAGAAATGATGTGTGGGTTTGGGTATGGGCATACTTTTTTCAGCTGCTGTGGGCGAAGACCAAGACTCTGAAGGGCTGGATCACACATTGAGAGTATGTGTGGTCTGAGAAGTCTCCAAACCGCCCTCTAAACTGGCCATACCGTTCTATATTCCTACCAAAAATGAATGAGATTTTTCCTTCACACTCCCAGTAGCATTAGGAGTTTTGAGTGCTCTTGATTCGGGCCTTTCTATCAGGTGTGCAGTGGCATCTCATGCCTGTCTTCATGTGGCTCTCAGTTACGAGAGGAGAAGGGAGAACTAGTTAAGTCTCAAGCAGGCAGCAGGAGGCTCTGACGTCGTTGATGACCAATATTGTTCATCTTGTGGAAGTCGGCGTAGAGCTGGGTGGCACCCAGCTATCAGCCAGAGCTCATCATTTTTATTAGGGAAGTTCATAAATTACATTACAAAGACAGATATGTGAGTTTCGCCCTCCTTATGCTCAGGTATGAGTGGATTTCTACAGGAGAAGCCAATGCAAAATGTCAGTCAGGGAGTCATCGAATGTTTATAAAGTATCAGAGGATTGAAAAGAGAAATCCATGGTCAGATAAAAAGTGTTAGACTCTGGGAACATGATTAAAGTGACTGTAGGGACAGGAATGTACATTTTCACAGAGCTCAAAAATAATGCATCTTTCAAAATAATGCATTATACCAAAATAATATACTTTGGGGGTATATTCCTCCCTCAACCCTTGGACAACATCTCACTACGTAGCCCAGGCTGGCCTCAAACTCACAACCTCCCTACCTCAGCCTCCAGAGTACTGGGGTTGATTACAGGTATATACTCACCCCTGGTTACTTCAGATGTTTAGAAGTCATGTCCTCTTCCTTCCTTCCTTCCTTCCTTCCTTCCTTCCTTCCTTCCTTCCTTCCTTTCTTCCTCTCTCCCTCCCTCTCTCCTTTCCTTCCTTCCTTTCTATTAATAGAAAGAAAATGCAGTGGATAAGAACTGTGCACCCTGAGCCTGAAAATAAAAAACCTATGGTTCTCTGCTAACGTGAATTATCCATAAAGCATTAAAACATTAATCAGGGCTCTGAGGAGGGAGCAGACAGGCACAATTATGGTGAGCAAATGTATGGTGTGATATGGGGGTGGCGGTGGCGGGGTTGGGGGTGGGGAGAATGGTTCATGTCCTGAGGACAGAGGCACATCTGAAGAGGTAAAATTGGTGAGGATTGGGTTGACATGTGTGACTTGACTGCCACCCAGGGCCATGATGCTGTCTGAGCCTGGGCTGCTGCCAAGGCCCACGTCTGGGTTCATGGCCCTGATGTAGCCGTGGTCTGTACTGATGTTCTTGGCTCCTGATACCACCAAAGGCCAAGAGGATAGGGCTGTACAGAGTTGGCCCCGGCCCCTCCATGGCTGCAACATTTTGGAGAGCTGGTCCTGTCCCTCACCAGCTGAAGCACTCAGGACAGAGGGTCCTACACCTGGCCCTGAGGCTGTGCGAATGGGAGAGCAGGTTGTGCCTGCCACGTGATGAGGGAAAGATGCCTCCGTCGTCCTCTCCACCTGCAGCAAGTGGGGGGGGACCTGACCCAACCCCTCACCAGCTTCAGCTCTCAGGAGAATGGGCCCTCGCCTTGCCGGAGTACCACAGTAGAGTTGACCCTGTAGACAGGGGCGTGGTGAGCCAGCCCTAAGGGTGTGAGAGGGGCATGGCTGGTATCACCTCCCTCATCTGCAGTGTTGTGGTGGGAGCGAGGGAAAGATGCCCTCCCACCTCGCCCCTGCTGCCTCCAGCTAGTGATGGAGCAGATCCTCCCCTTCACCAGCTGCAACACTCAGGAATTTGAGCCCTGCACATCATCTGGGCAGCATATCCGTACTGACCCTGTTGATGAGGGCGGGGGTGAGATGGTCTGAGAATGTGAGCATGAGAGATCTGGCCCTGCCCCTCATCTGCCATATGGTGGCATGGGTGGGGGAGAGATGCTCTCCTCTCCTCCCACCCCTCTATGCCTGAGGCAAGTGAGAAAGCTGCCCCTGAGGTCACAAGAGCAGGAGAGCTGCCCCTGCCCCTCATCAGCTGCAGCACTTGGGAGAACAGGCCCTACACCTTGCCTGGGCAGCACGGTAGAGCTGACCCTGTTGGCAGAGGTGAGAAGGAGCTGGCCCTCAGGGTGTGAGAGTGGGATAGCTGACCAAACCCCCCCTTATCTGCAATGTGGTGGTGAGGGTGAGGGAAAAATGCCTTTCCCCCCTTGCCCCTACCACCTGTGGTGGGTGAGGGAACTGACCCTTCCCCTTACCAGCTGCAGCACTCAGGAGAGTGGCCCCTGAACCTCGCCTGGGCAACACAGTAGAGCTGGCCCTGATAGTGTAGGTGTGGGAGAGCCTACCTTGAAGGTGGGAAAGCAGGAGAGCTGCCTCCCACCCCCGCCCCTGCCCCTTGCTCATCTCTGCAAAGGGTGAACTAGCCAGGGCAATGCTGCAGAGCTCACTCTGGTGGTGAGGACAGGGGAGAGCTGACAGGCTGACCAATCCTGCAACTACCCAGGCCCAGAACCAGGGTTATGAGTTGGTCCACCTCAGCATCCACCCCATCTGTGATCTGCTGGAGCATGTGAAGGGACTGGTCCTGCAGACCCAAAGCTGCAGGATCTCCATGACACAGGGCAACAACAGGATATCCAAAAGGAGTCCCAGTGAGGGCCCAGCAGAAACCAGAGGGCTCAAAACAGACCAATAACTCTTTGCAATGAACACTTGCAAGTAAAGATATGTGGATAAAAGGGTTAACTGGATGACACACTGTGTCACACTACAGCTTCCCTGATAAAATTTCGTTTTCCTTTTTATTCCCTCTTGAATTTTATCTTATTTTATTTTGAGGGGAGGTTGCAAGGCCAGACGGCAGATGTGAAGGGATGGGGGAAAGAATGGGATTGAGATGCATGATGTAATAACACAAAGAATAAATAAAATGAAAGTTAAAAAAAACAACAACAAAACATTAGTGCAGGCTCAAAAGGCTAGCAGTAAAATTAAGGGAGTACAAGGTCAAAGCTAAAGAAATGAAGGGCTAGAGGTGTAGCTCAGTGTGTGGGGTGCTGGCCTGGCATGCACCAAGTCCTGGGTTTGATCCCCAGCACCACATAAACTGGGAGTGGTGGGACATGCCTGTAACCTCAGACTGTGAAATCCCGGCACTCTGGGAGGTGGAGGTGTTGTTGGTTTTTATTTCATTTTGTTTTTACTCTTTTATTCTTTTGGGAAGCCCACCACTCAGCTCTCAAATAAATCACACATGGAGGCTTATTCTTAATTATAAATGCCCGACCTTAGCTTGGCTTGTTTCTTGCCAGTTTTTCTTAAATTATCCCATTTATCTTTTGCCTCTGGGCTTTTTCCTTTTTCTGTTTCTGTATATCTGTCTTTCTTTCTTACACTGTGGCTGGCTGGGTGGCTAGGTGGCTGGGTGGCTGGGTGGCTGGCCCCTGATGTACTCCTCCTTGATCCCTCTTGCTCTTCTTTCTTTACTCCCAGATTTCTCCCTCTATATATTCTCTCTGTCTGCCAGCCCTGCTCATCCTTTCTCCTGCCTCGCTATTGGCCAGTTCTTTCTTAGACTGTCAGGTGTTTTAGACAGGCACAGTAACACAGCTTCACAGAGTTAAACAAATGCAACATAAACAAAAGTAACACACCTTAAAATAGTATTCTACAACAGGGGAGCAAGAGGAAAAATTCAAATTGTCCTTGGCTATATAGCAAGTTTGAGGCCAGCCTTGAGTAAAACCTGGCCTCAAATCAATAAATAAAATACGATATAAAAGGGGAAAATGTAAAACGAGAATAGAAACACACATCGAAACCACATCACTTCAGGCATCTAAGTGTGGGTTTAACTGGGAAAAGAGTTGACAAGAACACGTAGGAATCATGGGGAGAGCTCCATTACACACCACACACACACACACACACACACACACACACACACACACACACACACGTACTTCCACCCCTATTCTGCTGCGGTCCTTTCTGATCCAGCCAATCCAGACGCTGGCCACGTTGAGCAGAATCTCCGCCCTGGAGATTAAAAACCAAACTCTAAGCTGATCACTTCCCTCCCCTCTGTGCCTCCCTTTGCCAGGATACAGGGAGCTCAGTCAGTCTGAGGAGGGACAAAGGAGTATTGTTAAGGAGAGCATGGCTGTGAGAAGGCTTCTCAACTAAAAGCTTTTATGCTGCTGTCTCAGCCACTCTACACCCCGCCCCCCCCCCCCGGGGACATTGTGTGCTTGTCCCAACTTTACCATATCAGTTCAAAGAGAAATTTCAGCCAGACATAGCGATTACAGAAAGGTATCTTGGGACTTGGCAACATTAATAGGCTAAGAATTTCTATCACAACATCTCATCCAAGCCCAGATCACCACCAGCTCTACTAGGTCCTGGGATGAAGTAGAATGGGAAAATATTTTTTTGCAGATCTGAGTCCTGAGATGCCTTCCCCAAGAGCTGGGTGAGAGCAGACTGGCCTGGGGCACCAAGATGTGTGGATTGCATCACAGCAAGCAGGGTAAAGCCTGGCCCCATGCTTGTCACCCTCCTTGTCTTGGCCCACGGAGAACTCAGTCACCTTAGGAAAAGCCGCCTAATTCTGGGAAGCTGATGATCCCACAGAGTCTATCTTGCCTGAGAAACCAGTTCACCTGAGGCATCCCATTAGCTTCAGATGCTAATTGATTAATAAATATGCATTCACTGTCCTCTCTTGCTTAAGACTGTGCTGTTTGGGGGACTAGGTTCTAGAAACTTCTATTCACGTCCATTGATGTACTATACATTTTGCTAAAGATTGAGATCCCACAGGTAACAAAGATTTTACACCTATGCATTCTGCACAAGATGGTTTGTAACTTACCCCAGCTCCAAGAGAATGCTTCCAATTGTCTCCTTCTGTGCAGTGAAGAGTCTGTGGTTATTCGTGTTCTATCGCAGGGCTGATTCCACAGCCAGGCCTTATTCTTTTAATACACTTTGTTTGCAGAGTAAACTCTCTAGTTTGAGCTCTGAAGTGACCAGCGTTTACACATCAAGGCACCTCCTTTTTCTCAAAACACTACTGTTCCTCTTTCTGGCTCACATCTTAGGTCAAGGTCAGATATACTCTTTACAAAGTACAGGTTTGGGGAAAGCACAGTAAAGTCTTTGGTAGGATATTTCCCCCTTCTTTATAGGCCTGAGCAGTGATGTCAAATATACAGATCTGTGACTTCCCCCTGGGAGACTAGGGGGAGGGCTGGGATTAGGGAGGGGAAAACTCGGGGTTTCCAGTGACTCAGAGATAGAGCGCAATGGGGTGTGTCTTTTGTAATGGATGTGTGTTTAGAGGCTAGCCTAAAAAGGAAACTGTTACCCGGTGGGGTACCCTCCTGTAACCCCAGCTTTTCGGGGAGTAGGGGCAAAAGATCACCTTTGGTTTGAGGTCGTCCTTGTATGCAGAGTGAGGTCCTATCTCAAAAAAACAAAATTGGTGTAGTGGTGCTTGCTTGTAATCCTAGCACTTGGGAGGTGGAGGCAGGGGGATGAGGAGTTCTAGGCCAGAACTGGGGAGACAGCTCAGTGAAGAAGAAGAAGAAAAAAAAAAAAGCACCAAAAACAAAACAAAACACAAAAACACCACCCTGTTGCATATAAGCCTAACCACCTGAGTTTGGGTCCCGGTAATTGCCAGAGGCCCCACCAGAAACAGGAAGTAGAGACAGGAGAGCCTCCAGGAGCATGACAGCTGGCTGCTCCAATGTAGCCAAGAGCTCCTCTCTCAAACCCAAAGCCTGCCCTCTGACCTACACACATGCTCCACAGCATGCGTGCACCCGCACTCACACATACAAAAGGGCACACTCATGCGTACGACACGTACACAAAATCATTTAAAGCAAAACAAGTTTTTTTAAAGGAATGCAAAATCAGCCCTGGAGACATACCCAGCTAGAGTCGGCCTGAGTTACACGAGACTGCCTCGAAATAACCAAACAGAACCAATGGCTTGTTCAACGGCTCGCGAGGACCGCCTGGTGTTCTCCAGGATGTATGAGAGACTGTTAATATTTCATTACATCCTTTATTTTTCACCGTTTCAATCTAAATTCATGTTCTAGAAACACACTAGACCTTGTGGGCTCCAATCCCTAACTGCTGGATTGAGCTTGATGACCCCCCTGGCACTAAGATCAAAGGAAGGACCACGAGGGAATCAGGGGGTGGAGGTGGTGAGGAGTAAGGACAAATATGGGTGGTCATAAAGGGTGACAAGAGGCAGACAAGGGAGACAGATTCAAGACTTCCTCCTTAGAAACCACTGGCTGCGTTATTCCCCAGAACCTCTGTAAGCTGGGCCTCCGGGCCACACCCAACCAGCACTGGCTTCCTTCTTTTCTCAAGTGCAGAAAGGGGCTGAAAAGAGCATTTCCCTGGTGAGCCGTGAGATGGGCTCGGATTAGAAAGAAAAGGCCAGCTTAACTCTGTCCCCAGACTTGTGTCTGCTGCTTCTTTAGTCCTTGGGCAGCGGCCAGACCACAAGAACACAGTGTATAATAGGAACCTGGTAATGCTCTTGTGGTCATAGTTTAATTGCTTTGAAGAGATAATAGGGGATCCACACAATATTAGAGGCATGTGAGTCCCCTCTGACCTAAAATTGATTCCTAACTCCCCCAGGTCCCTGTTGCCATATTCCTCTCCAGTATCTCATCCAGCTGGAGACAGGACGTAAAGGGCTGGCGCTAAACCTGAAGGATGGGGCCGCATTTGCTCTTGGACAGGGAGGCTGTGGCTTTATTGAGTTGGTTGTCAACTTCCCTGAATCTCAGCTTTCTCCCTTACTCACGAGATCAATACTTCTTAAACATTTTAGTAGCTTTTATTAGAAAAATGATTCATGCTTCTTGTAAAATGTTTATATAATGTAGAAAAGAACAAAACATAAACTTAAAAAAATATATATATATTGAATTTTTTGTTGTTGTTTTCCAGATGGGGTTTCTCTGTGTAGCTTTGGCCCTCCTGGAACTCCCAATGTAGACCAGGCTGGCCTCAAACTCAAGAGATTCACCTGCCTCTGCCTCCTGAGTGCCACCACCGGGGGGGGGGGGGGGGGGGGGGGGGGGGGGGGGGGCTTATATTGAACTTTCTTTATCCAAAGAAAAACCATCGTAACATTTTTTTTTGTGTGTGTGTGTGTGTGTGAGTCTTCCATATATGCTTATAAATCATATTCTATATACTTTTATTTATTTTCAAATATTTTATTTAATTCTTTGGGAATTTCATACAATGCACTTTGATCATATTCATTCCCCTTCCCAACTCCATTTATTTACTTTATTTTTTGTGTATGAATGTTTTGCCTGCATGTATATCTATGCACCTCATGCATGCCTGGTGCCCTGGGAGGTCAGAAAAGGGTGCTGGGTTCCCCGGAATTGGAGTTGCAATGCTTGTAGCCACCCTATGGGTGCTGGGAATTTAACCCAGGTCCACCACAAGAGCAATAAACACTCCAAACTGCTCAGCCATTCTTCTAGGCCTTCTCTCTCTCTCTTTTTTTTTATTCTACATACTTTTAAAGAAGTTGTTTCACATGGCATTAAGTAATGAATCTTCCCATATCAATAAATATAATCTTTTACCTTAAATTTTAATACTATATGGTCTTTGTTTTCTAGTTGAATCACCATAATAATATTTATTTACTAGGCTACAATTGAAGGTTTGCATCCTTCCCCTTCCCTTCATTTTGCTCTTATTGCTGTTATAAATACTAAGGAGATCCCTCCATCTTCTCTTAACATGATATGGTGGTTTGAATGAGAAAGGCTCCCATGGGCTCACGTGCTTGAATACTTGGTCCCCAGTAGGTGGAACTGATTGGGAAGGATTAGGAGGTGTGGCCCTGTTGGGGAAGGCGTGTCACACTGGTGGCAGGTTTCGAGTTTTCAAAAGACTCCTGCCAGTCTCGGTGTGTTCTCTGCCTCCTGCCTGCAGTTTCAAGCTGTGAGCTCTCAGCTGTCCCTGCTACCACGCTTTTGCTCTGCCGCCACGGACTCGAACCCTCTGAAACTGTAAACCCAATTAAATGCTTTCTTCTATAAGGTGTCTTGGTTCATAATGTGATATCACAGCAACAGAAAGTATCTAAACACATGATGTATGGGAAATAGTCAATGGATCTGGCTCAAGAAAGGGCACAATGATCACAAAATAACATGTCAGTAAAAGCAGAGGTTTAAGATAAAGACCCTAGAAAAAATTGTCATCCTCCTTTTACAGAAGCTCCGGTCTTAGATACACTCCTGCACATGTCCATTACCATTTGATGGGCATGCGTAGCAAATACATTCAGGTAAACTTATTTTCAGTATTGTAATGGGTTTATTTCAACACTGAAAATTTTGCTTCTCTGCTGTGGGATGGTCTGTATGTCAAGTGTGTTGCTGATTGGTCAATAAATAAATCACTGATTGGCCACTGGCTAGGCAGGAAGTATAGGCGGGACAAGGGGGAGAATAAAGTTGGGAAGTGGAAGGCTGAGAGAGAGACACTGCCAGCCGCCACGATGACAAACAGCTTGTGAAGATGCCGGTAAGCCACGAGCCACATGGCAAGGTATAGATTTATAGAAATGGATTAATTTAAGCTGTAAGAACAGTTAGCAAGAAGCCTGCCATGGCCATACAGTTTGTAACCAATATAAGTCTCTGTGCTTACTTGGTTGGGTCTGAGCGGCTGTGGGACTGGCCGGTGAGAGAGATTTGTCCTGACTGTGGGCCAGGCAGGAAAACTCTAGCTACACTTCTTCAATGAATCACAGTTTTCACACGAGTGTCCTTTGTTCTGGAGACCCTGGGTCCACAAAAGTATGCACTCTTATGTCCAGGAAACCTGTTTTCAGGATCAGAACACCCTGGAAGGGACCTGAGCATTCCCCAGTGGAACATGGTGCGTTGAGGAGGACTTGAAAGAAGCGGCTGACTTGGGTCACCCCAAGAACAGTGCCGTCCTAGGAAGCTGCCTGTTCTGCCCCACCTACAACCTCCTTCTGTAAGTGTGGGGGTCTGTCTGCCATCTACCTGATGGCCATGCTGCCTCAAAAGGGGAGCAGTGGTATGTCTCTTCTGGACTTGAACTAAGAAACTCAGAGCCTAGGCATCTAGACACTCCATGTTCAATTTTTAAAAAATTTTAAAGGTCTATTTTCAATTTTGTGTTATGTGTATTTCTTAGGGTTTTCATTGCTGTGAAGAGACACCATGACTACAGCAACTCTTATACGAAAAACATTTAATTGAGGTGGCTTGCTTACCGTTTCAGAGGTTCAGTCCGTTATCCTGGTGGGAGCATGGAGGCGTAGTTCGATCCCCAGATCTGCAGAAAAACCAAGTAGAGATGGGCGGTGATGGTGCACGCCTTTGATCCCAACACTCGGGAGGCAGAGGCAGGAGGATCTCTGTGAGTTCAAGGCCAGCCTGGTCTACAGAGTGAGTTCCAGGACAGGTAATCAAAACTACACGGAGTAAACCCTGTCTCGAAAAACAAAAAAAAAAACAAAAAACAAAAAACAAAAAAAAAAACAAACAACAACAAAAAAAAAGATAGAGGAGTAGGCACACTATAGAGAGTTTTTAAAGTCTTCACTTCCGGTTAAGGATGTGGCTCGGTTGGTAAAGTGCCTTCCCGGCATGCACGAAGACCTGGATTCAATCTCTAGTACCACATAAACCGAGGAAGCACTCAAAAGATGCATAATCAAAAGTTCAAAGTCATTTGAGCCCAAATGGGCTACATGAGACTTTTTTTTTTTTCAAAAAAAACAACACCTGCATTTTAAGCAGAGCCTAAAGCTCCACTCCCGTCTGTGTTTGAAGGTGATGTAAGTACACCATGGTCAAATCAAAAGGGAACTGATCTGGCCCTTGGCACGGCTAGGAGTCAGAGTGTTGGAGCTCTGGGGCCTTTGGGAGATCAAACAGGCCGTGGTGGCCACTAGATGGCACTGGGAGATAGCCTCTCATTTCCCTCTGGGTCATGCTCAGAAGAGGGAAGACAGACTAGATCTGAGATGATCACCAGGAGCAGCAGGCAGAGTGTCCAGGAAGGCTTGGGGCTGATGAGTGGAGAATGTGGTGGCTTAAGTCGTGACCCGATGAAGGAGATAGCCTCCCTGTTGGCTTCTGACTGAACCAGTGTGACCAGACCTATCAACCCCTGAGGTGGGCCCCGAGAGTGACTAAAGGCACGTTCCTTGGAATGGTCAGGCAGAGCAGGGCGTGAGTCCTGGTTTGGCTGCATATCTGCCTCCTTAGTTCAGCTTACTCATAAAATGGAGATAAAAACAGCTTCAGGCGTAGAGAACTGTGAGAACTAAGATCACTCCTTAGAATGTTTTTCCTGATGTTCTTTTTTTTTTTTTTTTTTTTTTTTTTTTTGGTTTTTCGAGACAGGGTTTCTCTGTGTAGCTTTGCGTCTTTCCTGGAACTCACTTGGTAGCCCAGGCTGGCCTCGAACAGAGATCCTCCTGCCTCTGCCTCCCGAGTGCTGGGATTAAAGGCGTGCGCCACCACCGCCCGGCCTTCCTGATGTTCTTATTCAAAGGCCTTATAAAACACTTAGCAGATAGGGGTTGGGGATTCAGCTCAGTGGTAGAGCGTTTGCCTAGCAAGCGCAAGGCCTAGGCAAGGCCCTGGGTTCGGTCCTCAGCTCTGAAAAAAAAAAAAAAAAAAAAAAAAACCACTTAGCAGAAACCTGGAGGAACATGCAGTAAATACATGTTTCTCAATGAGAAACTCAGAGCGAGCCTCCCTTGTTCTCAGTGCCCTGGCTGTGTCCAAGGTATGTTTAGTGACATGGCTTTGATTCCCATCTGGTAATTCTCACACTAGTAAGCAGGGTGTTTTGTGCCCCTCCCAGACCCTGGCCCTCCTGAAGTGTCCATCTCAATTAGGACAGGAGCCATCAAAGCCTTGCTTTGGTTTCACAGGTGAACAGAGGCATGGGGACTTGGAGGGGCTAGCCACAGGTCACAACAGAGAGTCTGAGCAGGAACTGGTACACACTGCCCTGTGTGTTGTGTAAGTCCCCACCCCAGATCATAGGGCTCTTCCTGTTGGAGAAAACAGGGATTCAGGGGAGGGCAGGCCAGAGAGCATGGTGAGATCCTGCAAGGCCAGCTGCCTGGGACTGGGCTGTGCTCCACACTCTCCTTCTCCTGGCCCAGAGTGGATGTGCGGCGAATGTGACTTGAACATATGAAATCAGAACCCTCGTTCCCCAGACCTCTTGCACTGTTATCCCAGATGAGCTTGTGGAGGCTGACGTGGAGTTGAGTTGGTGAGGTAGGGGGTGAGAGAGAGAAAGATAACTTCTTCAGCTTGTGTCTGTCATCAGCTGAACGGATAAGAGGGGTCAGCATCTGGTGAGCATTTTTTAAGTGTCAAGAACTAAACTAAGTGCTAAGGCAGCAATTTAGATTCTGGAAGTGGGATTCCAGAGATTACATGGTGCCCTCTGGAAACTCATATACTCGATGCTGCCATATATTTACCACTGAAAAGGAGCCAAAGACCACAGCCAGCTCTGTCATTGACTTGAGTTTTCTTGGCTTCTTTTAGATCCCTAGGGTCTCTCCCCACACGGGCTTCTCTGCTGGAGAACCTGACATCCACTTAGAACTGGTCCCTGCCCAGCTCATCCCTCCCCCAGTGGATATGAACAGCCACTGTTTTCATTATTGATGAACACTGATAGAGAAACAAGACCACATAAAACCGTGATGCAAGCTCTACAATGATCTAGAACCAGCCAGATTCTCCTGACCCTCATTTTCTGAGTGCTAGCCCACAACTCAGCTTCCCTTCTCCCTTTCTTCTGTTCTCAGTCCACTGGGCTGCCCCTGCCTGGCTCCTTCTTGTCCACAGCTGTGCTCAGCAGATCATTTTGCATTGACATAATGTTGTAATTATATCCGTTCTACCCTGTGTTTCCCTCTGGAGTTGCTATTCTCTGAGGCAATCACAGAAATGTCAGAATATGATGTATGCCTTACTAGTCAATACAGATACCAGACAGGTCCTAAGAAAGAGAAAACACAGCATCCTACACACCCAGGCCTGCTGATTCAAAAGGTCAGGGTTGGGACCTGGAATCTATGGTTTTAATCAGTGCTCTTGGGATGTTATAATGTGAAGTAGGATTGGGACTCTGTCTATTCACTCATTGGGGTCTTCCTTGACCAGATTCCCTTTCCATCACATTCTTTCTCATTACCTTTAGGCATCATGCTAGTCCTTTCTGCTTTCATTCCTTCAGGTTTGCTTTTTATTCACTAAATTCACTAACAGTTCGTACATGCTTATAATATGCCAGACTCTAGGGCAGGCCTTTGATCTCTGCCTTTTACATACCATTTTAGGAAGTAACTGATTCCTGTTCTACAGAGGAAAAGCCCTGCCTTCCCCATCCTCTGCCTGGCTCCACAGGTCATGTGTAGCTACTAGCTATGTGGCCAGGTCCATCCTGTGTACCCTTCTGGGAATAGCCAAGAGTCTAGGGTCAGCATACGGAGCTCTAAAGTCTATACCCAGAGTTCACTGGGTGACATGTGTCTTCTTAGCATAATGCTTAGAAAATAGCAAGTAGTTAAGTTGTATGTGTTGGTAAAGAGCTGAATGAGAAGATGGAAGAAAAGAGAATATTGGAAGTTAGGATACCTTTTGCTCATCTGCCTTCAACATTTATTCATACTCCCCCCGCACCTCCAGGTCTTCAATCTGACACTTCTCTTCATGCCCAATCACTGCCCTTCTAACCCCCCTTACGATGGTGACCTCAGACTTCTCTGGCTCAACCCACAATTCATTCCCCTAGCTGCTCCCAAAGGTTCAGCAGTAAATGACCTCCTGACTTCCCTAAGGGCTGCCATGCTCTACCCCTGGCTATGAGGTGGAGGTCAGATCAGGACTATCCCTACTTCCCCATTCCTAGAAGTCTGGGTTCCTCTCTCCTTTCTCCTCTGCTCGCCCCTCTCTATTCTTCTTCTAAAAGAAGCAGGCACAAGGAGGGCTACTTTGATTTGCGGAGGTTTTAGTGAAACAAGAGGTGTGGTCTTCGCAGCCTGGAACCCTGATCAGAGAAGACAGGCAGTCTCATGAGGAGGTGACCTGTTGATCACTCTGTAATTCTAGAGTTCTGTTTCTCCATCCAGGAGAGACAGGTATTGCAGTCCTGTTCTTTAAGAGCAGTTTGCTTGTCTTGACCATCTTTACACCCTCCCTCCCCAGACTCAGTAGAGTGTCTGGTAAACATCTGACCTCCAGAAAATATTGTTCAAAGATTGAATAACAGAAGTTACCATGCATAGGTCACCTGCTAAATGTCAAATATCATACTATCTCATTCAGTTCTTTCAGATTTTCTTTTCATTTTTATTTATGGCTGTGTGTGTGTGTGTGTGTGTGTGTGTGTGTGTGTGTGTGTGTGTGCCATGTGTATGGGTGCCCAAGGAGGTCAGAAAAGGGTGTTGCATTCCTGGAAGCAGGGGTTACAGGAGGTTGTGAGCCACTAGAGAATGTGGGTGATGGGAATTGAACTCGGGTCCTCTCGAAGGAGTGCAAGCGCTCTTAACCTCAAAGCCGTCTCTCCAGCCCCTCAATTAATTCTTTCTAAAGAATTTATTTCTAACAACACTTTACAAAAGAAGAATGAACAGAGAAAATCTAGCAAGATCACATGGCCACCAAAGTGACAAAGTATGGACTTGAACTGACGTCTCTCCTCTTTGCCACAGTGCTGTCCAGGAAACTAAGCCCAGAGTCAGATACTATTACACTGACTCTGTATGGATTTAGTCAACATTCCCGCCTCAGCCTTGTAGCGTGTGTATACGAGAACAGACTCCTTCTCTACCCCTAGAAGTGGGGGTAGCATCTGAAGTGCTCTAATCTCAAACCTGCACTCCAGAGCTTGGTTACATAAGCACTTCAAAGGCCATCAAAACCTATCCCCAAGGCCTTAATGTGCTCGAGAGATACTAGAAATAATCTTTCCTTCGTAAAATAAGTGGTTTTCATGACACCGAATCAGCCAGGAAGATTATCTGGGCCCTGCTGCCCTTGAATGAATCAGAGCAGGCTGACTGTCAGCCTGCCTTGAAGTAAGGTAGGTGGCTATTTTGTGCCTGCTTGCCGATACTCCAACATTTAGCTAATTTGGTCTCCGACATTTTAAGTATCTCACCTGTAGGAATGTGTAAAACTACACGTGGCCTCTGCTCATGTTCCATCGCTGGTAGTACCAGAATTCCGCCATTACCAAGGGGCCAAATTGGTTCAGACTGGATTTCATCCTCATCTTTCAAGAGTGCCCTAAGGGATCATTGAGGCCAAGGTGACATTCTCCCCACCTCTCAGCTCCAGCCTTCAGTGTCGGTCACTTGTAACAACAAGCAGACAATCGAAAGTTTGAATGTTCGTCATTACAAAGATAAGCGCATTAACATATCACGCTTTGTGTCAACACCGATAACGACAGGAGTAAAAAGGAAGTTGGATGGGGTGGCCCACGTTTTTTCAGTCCCAGCATTCTGGAAGCAGAGGCCGGCAGACCTCCATGAGTTCAAGGCCAGGCTGGTTTACAGGGTGAGTTCCAGACCAGCCAGGGCTACATAGTGTGATCCTGTCTCAAAAGAGAGAAAGAGAGGACAGGAGGAGGATGGATGGGAGGTGGGGGCAGGGGGTGGGGAGGGAGGAGAGGAGGGAGGGGAAACTGTGGTTGGGATGTAAAATAAATGAAAAAAATTAATTAATAAAAAAGAGAGAATGGGGAGAGGTGAAAAGAAGGGCTGCTTAATAAGTGTTAAAAGTAGACTGTAAATACATATGCATGGATATAGACAAATGCACATGAACATATGAATATGAATGGATGTGAATGAGTATGTGTATACAACACCATAGATACATAATGACAGTAGTTGTACTTGGGTAGGGGTGATCTGCCAGACAAAGGACCCGACGGGAGAAAGATCTGGTTTCCACTGCTCGCCCTCTGTATTGAAATTCACCTTACACTCACGATTGCTTATTCAAAGTGAATGGATGAGTCTGCCCTTTACAAAACCCGGAGGTCTTGCCTATAAAGCCACTTGCGCCCACCCAGTTTAACTGCGTTCCTCAGAGCCTGAGCTTTCAAAATTGTGCATGAGAATGCCTGAGGAGGGCAATTCCCCGGCTCCCCTCCCATCCCCAGATTCAGATTTAAACCTGGGGTGGGGTCAGGGACTTTTCTTTGTGGGGCCTGGAGCGACTATTTCAGCACCCACTTGGAGAATCGGGCTCTGGGGATGTTTTGTTTCTGTTCAGTCTAAGGAATTGGGAAAGCCAGGTCTGTGTCTTTTCTTTACCGGTGCTGGGAACAGAACCCAGTCAAAGGAAGTATTCCAAAGCAGATCCTTCCCAGATCTTTATTACGGTGTGAGTTAAGGTATTGCAACAAGGGCTGCTTGCCTTTCTGCCTCCCTGGCCGTCGCCTTTAAAACAGATAATACATACACAAGCCAACAAGTTCTCCTGCGAGCTGTAGGGACACGCTCCCTCCTTCGTCCTCCTGCAAACTACAAACCAGCTCTACAGACTGCGCCCAACAACCAGGCGGTACTTTCTTACAGGTGGCTAGCCACTCGCTGGGACCTCCTTCCAGGGGCAGGGTCGGGTCTTGGGAGCATCCCGAGAGGGTCCCAGCTGTTTTGGGGGGTGGGTGGGTGGGTGGGTGGCGGCACGCAGCCTTCTCCCGGCCGCCCCGGCCGCGCCCCGCGGTGGGAGGCTGCGGCTGCTGAGGTCATTTCCTGTGCCTGGCCGCGAGCTGCCCGCCGAGCGCGGTGCGGACAGAGCGGGCGCGGCGCTGCAGCCGGCGCCGGGGCCGGGCTTTGTGCGGAGCTCCCGGGGACCTTCCTTTGGTCCGACCTCGGCCCGCCACGCCCACCGCGACCCCTGCTGCCGGGGAGCGGAGACCCGGCGGCCACCGGGGAGCCGGCTGGAGCCGCTGCGGGGCAGAGGCGCGCGTGGTGGCCGGGGTCGCGGCGGGACTCCCGGCAGCTCGCTCAGGTGAGCGGCCCCGGGGATCGGGGCGGGCCGGGAGGGCCGGTGGGGGGGTGTGCCGCCCGGAGTGGGCGTTCGGCCCCGGGGCGGACTGGGCTGACTGCTCGCGGCGGGGAGGGCGACTCCGGAGCAGGTGCCTCCCTACCTGGGAGCCGCGGGACAGGCGCAGGCCACCCGGAGCTCCTGGACACCCGCACTGGGAGGCGGTGACGAGCCTCCCCGAGGGAGATCCTGCCATTTGGGACCGGCTTGATCCAGTTGCTCCTGGGAAGGGCCCCCGGGACGTACGTGCGGGCTTCCTTCCACCCCCGGTGCTCGCCGCTCTCAACCCTTCCGCTCCACTCTCAGCGCCTCGTCCTCGGTTGTTTCTGATGTGATTTCTGGGTGTCTCTCCTAGGAGTCTTAGGCACCAGGCTGGACTCCCCTAGTGACACGTCGGCCAAGCAGAAAAGAGCACAGGTTGGGCGCCGAGCGACATCAGGGGCTTTGTGTCCTAGCAGTCTTAGGAATACGTCTCCCACGGAGGGCTGGCAGAGGCAGCGGAGACCCTCCTGTGGAAATAGAATGTTCTCCCTGTTGCTCCTTCCGCATACTTCCTCCCTGTCAGGATTTTGTCTCCATCAGCTTCTACTGTGAATCCACCTCATAAAACTTCCTGACACTGACAAAGTCTCGGTTCTAGGAGAATGCCCGAAAGATCCTTATTTGAATTTCACCCCTCCCTCCAATGGAATAGCTATCAATTCCTCAGCACCAGACTTTCTAGACTATCTTCTGTGTCAGACACTGTGTGGTGCAAGGGTTCGTCACTCAGTTCATCCGTCTCTTCACCCTTCACTGTAGAGGAGGAAACTAGGACTCAGAAAAACTGTGTCTTGCCCAAGGTTATAGTGAAAGACTGTAAAGGTCACGTAGAGACAAGACTCAAATCTAAGCCGTCTAGATTCCAAATGGGGTATTGTCCGTTGCCCTCCCCTAGCTGCTTAGGGGACCTACTCAGAGCTGGGCTGTGATACTGTTCACTCTTTGGTCCCAAACTTAGGAAAATTAACTATTAGCCCAAAATAACATGCTACCATTCTGGCTGAAAAAGTCACCAGCAATAGGAGAGAAGTGTGTTTCTCTCATTCCGCTCTTCATGGTGTATTTTTTTCTTTTCATCTTTCTTTTTTATTTCTTTATCTGTTTGTCTCTTCCTCGTCCCCCCTCTTTTCTTTTTTCTTTTCTTCTTCTCTCTCTCTCTCTCTCTCTCTCTCTCTCTCTCTCTCTCTCTTTCTTTCTTTCCAGCTCTGCCTTTCTAGTGCTGACATTACTCATCCCTCTATTCTTCTCTTTATCTCTACAAGGCTGTGCATCTGTATGAAATCTGTGCTCCTCAGAGGGTGGAGAATGCGTTATGCATGTGGACCTTAGTTAAGGGATGTTAAGATATGCAGAGATTCTCTCCCTCACTGCAGACTGCTGCTGAGCCACCACCCTGCAGTCTCAGGATGGACCAATAAGCTGTCTAACCCTGTCTTGCCCTCTACCGATAGCTGGTTCCAAACTGATATTGTGGCCTGGCATGGTGGCCCATCCCCTATAATCTCAGTACTTGGAACGGTAAGGAAGGGGGATCACTGATTCAAAACAAGTCTACCATGTAGCAAGTTCCAGGCCAGCTTAGGCTACAGAACTACAGAATAAGACCCTGAGAGAAAAACCAAAAGCTGAAGTCTGATTTGGAGAATAGGCACTTAACTGTTGGCCAAAGTATGAATTAGGAGAGCCTCAGGGGAGAGCACTTTACAATGTACATTACTTAATCCTATGATCCCATTGCTAGGACTATCCTTCAGATATACACTGATACATATAAAATGAAGCACCTTCATTGAATATTCATTGTAGTATTGTTTATTTTAGCAAAATGTTGGAAACAACTCAAATGTCCATCAACAAGGGATTCTTAAGTAAGATCATGTAATGGCCTCACAATAGAATGCATTAAGGTTCTTGAAAAGCCTGGGGGTTAGGGAACACGGTAAGGATGTGTGCTGAGAGGAAGAGCTGAGTTCTTCCGTTAAGCACCCTGAAGATAGTGTATCAGACTGTAGAAATTAAGAGGGGTTGCTGCTCTTGCAGAGGATTGAGTTTGGTTCCCAGCATCCACATCCGTGGTAACTCCAACTCCATTCCATCTGGCGCCCCCTTCTGGCCTCTGAGGATACCAGCACATACATGAACATACACACACACTATATGTATACATGCTATGACTCTGTGTGTGTGTGTGTGTGTGTATGTGTGTGTGTGTGTGTGTGGCATGTATATGAATGCCTGTACTCTGGGTAGCTCTAGAAAAATAATTACTGCCTAAGTACGAGGGGTGGGAAGGAGCCTTACTGTGCACTTAAATTCTCTTTTTTAATATTGAAAAATAAGACAATGTAATTGTTAAGAATGACCATGTGGGGATGGCAGAGAGCATGTTCATGAACCATATACCCTCACATGCCCGGGGAACTGCTGCTTTGTTTGTAGGCTGCAACATCAGCTGTCAGGTATTGGGTGCTTACATACACAACAGGGGTCAGACTTAGGTAATACTCTTTTCAATTTTCAAGGAAGTTCTGTTCAGTGTCTCCCCCGACCCCTTCCTCCCTTCTTTTCCACTGTCTCAGGTATAGATAGAACCCAGGCCCTCACACATAAGCACACACAGCCCTGGAATTGCTGCCCACCCTGCACCCCCACCCCCACCCCCACCCTGGCCTCACCGTCTCCTCCTGCCTCCAGTTCTCACGCCCTGAGATTACAGGACACCACACCCGGATGAAATTACCTTTGTTTAAGACAAAGTCTCACCCCCCAGCACAGGCTGTCCTGGAATCTGAAGCTGTTTGCCTGCCTCAGCCTCCTGAGTGCTGGGATTGCAGGTCTGAACTACCCCCCGCCCAGCCTGAAATTGCTGTTTTGCTGGTCAAAAAGATAGGTAAGGGTTGACAGCTTCATAGGGTCTCGACTGATATCACTGTTCTTCAAATATTGCTGTCGATTTCAAAGCGGAACGGAGGACCAGAGAAGTTAAGCGGATGGATTATTCAGTGTCTGAGCCAGTATTCTGACCCATGTGGTTTGACCTCAGCTTGGGATCTTCAGTGCTATGCTGTTTCTCTTTTTGATACTTAGGTTCTCAAGGGCTAGGGCATGCTCTCCCTTTATCTCCTCAATGCTGTCTGAAGGGTGTGGAGTGTTTCCACACCCAGTAGAAGTGGAGTGTTTATTGTTGGTTTGCTCAGAGGCAGTGCTGAGATCAGAGGGATCCTCTTGTCTGCTCACCATCTCCTCCCAGGTGCATCAGAAGGAGGCATCGAGAGCTTCCTTTCCCACAGTTGGCTTTTAAAAGAGCAGCACTCACTCATAGTAGGTGACGGTCCATCCTTAGAAACTGAAGTCACATAGGCCCTCCACGTCCTCACATTCTGGAAGGGAGAAGCTATATCATCCTTTTCTTTCTATCTTTTCTTTCTTTCCCTTCCTTCCTTCCTTCCTCCCTCCCTCCCTCCCTCCCTCCCTCCCTCTCTCTCTTTTCCTTCCTTCCTTCCTTCCTTCCTTCCTTCCTTTCTTTCTTTCTTTCTTTCTTTCTTTCTTTCTTTCTTTCTTTCTTTCTTTCTTTCTTTCTTTCTTTCTTTCTTCTTAGCTCTCCTTACCTTCTGGTAATGTTATTGGAAGCATTGTTTTCCTGGGTCTGCAGTGACCAGACTTGAAGGCTTGCAAGATCGAAGGTCTTTAACAGCTTTACCGTCTCAATATTGCAAATAGGAATTACCAAAAGTTGGCTGAATTAAGTTAAATAAATCTCAGCATTTTGTGTATTTCTGACTAAATCCGCAAGTTTGCCTCCGAAGATCCCAGGGCAAGTTTGTGTTTTCCTGGGTTACAGACCGAGTCCAAAGTCACCAAACTGTTCTTGGCTCTTTTTCCCCACAACCTCTTCTACCCCCAGCCCTTGCCTCTAGCATGGCCCTGTGGGCTCTAAGGCTGGGATTGCTGAGCTTCGGAACAGCAGGTAGGTTTCTGGCAATCATCTGGCCCGTCTGTCAGGAACTCAGCCTTCTGGGCTCCAGTACAAGCAAGAGAACAGGTTTTAGAAGCCTGGCCATGGGGTGATGAGGTTGTTGCTGGTGGGACGCATGGGAATTTATTGTGCTCGTCTCCTTACTTCTTGTGGTGCGTCTGCTTATCCCCGAACATCTTTTTGGGTGGAACAAGTGCAAGGACACTTAGCAGGCCAAGTTCAGTTTATTAGCACCTTCCCTTAACATCCCTCCTTTTATAGCTGTTGGTCCTACCACCTGCTTTGGCCTGAAGAGCCCCCGGGCCCTTGACTTGGCAGTAGATACCTTACTCTAGATCTGATTCCAAACCCTTAAATCCCCTCACATGCCAAGGCAAGCCTAGCACGAGCCCCAGCCTTCTTAGGACTTGTCAGCCTCGCTAAGGCAGGGAGAAGGATTAACCGGATCACTTGATAGTCCAGAACTATGAAGTCATGAAGCTGCTGACATGGAGAGAGCACTCCTGGAGTCTAAAGGTAACCTCAGCTGTCAGGGCCAGGCAAGACTAGAAACATGTCATTTCCAGAATTCTAGGAGACTGATAATCTGGCATTTTCCAGTCCCCACAGCATCTCTGCAGCAGTTTGGACAATCAGAAAAAAAGGACTTAAGTATTTAAATCAAACTCAAGTCACCAAATTTCCTGTCTCCTGCTCCCAATCCCTGGGTTTTTCTTGGGTACTTTGGTTCTTAGCCCGGACTGGAGGACGAGACTCCCCAAGTCCTAGCCTCAGATCTGCCACTTTTCCTGTTTACAGGATGAAAAATAAAATTTTCCCGAAGGACACGGAGATTCAAACACGAAGCCTCCCAGCTTCTCCTAGTCTTCCTAGGCTCTGTTTGTCTTCACAGCAGTGATCTCAGCTCAGATAAGGCCGTGTTTTGTTTCGGTCCTTTGTCTTCCTGCTTGTTCCAGTTGGTCCCAGTCTTTTGAAGTGGGAATGGCTGGGAGGTCACAATGTCCCTATTGTCCAGGATGACACTTCTGGGCTTAGGTCATGGGCCCAGTGTGCAGAGGACCCCAGAGCCAAAAGAATCAGACACTAGACCTATCGGTGGTGAAATTGTTCAGCCCTTCTCCCCAAGCCTACTCACATGGCCGGTGCCTGTGCTTGTGAAGGTTTGTGGTAGCAGAATAGCTGAGTCTCGGATGGCTTGGGAAATCTGGGCTATAGGTTTATCTTAGTGCTAAGGCTTTTGAAAGAATTTCTCTTGTTCTTCACAGTTTATCTTACTTTTTGTGGAATCAGGAATAAAATGCCCGCCACCCCCACTCTGGCCACCACTGCCCCACTCAGTCCCAGGGCCTCAAGTGTGCTAGGCAAGCGGGTGTACTGCTAGTGTCCTTACCACCAACCTCTCTCCATTTTTTTGGGTGGTGGTGGTGGTGGTGGTGGTGAATGGGATTCAGAACCAGAACCCCAGTCAGCCCCACTGCTGACCAACTATGGAACGGTCTGTAGAAGTTACTCAGACTCTGTTCCAGGTGACTTTCTGTGTGTGGACAGTAGAGTCTTCCTGTGGCTTCTAAGTTGACCTGGGGGTTAAAGAGATGGCATGTGTCTGCCATACAATAAGGTCTCAAGAGGTGACAGCTGTTTGTAAAGCCTAATGGAGAGGCAGGCAGAGGCAGGTAGATCTCTGTGGGTTCCAGGTCAGCCAGGGCTACACAGAGAAACTGTGTCTCAAAAACAAAAGCAAAACAACAAACAAACAAAAAACATAATGGGAGAAACCAACTAATCAAAGTCAAGAGTGAAAGGGAGAAACAGTACTGGTGATCAGCCACGCAGGTGACTCACTCTTGCTCCCAGGTAATATCTGGCAACAACACAGGACGTTTCTGGGAAAGGCCACATGGCTCCTGAAGAATCAGAGAAGAGGATTTCAAAACACAACACACTGTAGAAATTGCCAAGCAGAAGTAGAAAGACCAGTGTAACAGACTTCATAGACCGACCACCCAGCTTCCCAAACCATCAGCAGTTAGGGCTCAGGTGCAGCTGAGGGGAGGGAGGGCACTTAGCAAGCATGAGTCCCTAGGTTCGATTCCCAGCAACAGACACAAACACATACGCACACACTTGCTACTGTTTTTTAAAAATTATTTAAAACATATTTTGAGATTATATCATTTCCCTCTTCCCTTTCTTCTTTCTAAACTTGTCCATGTTTTTGTGTGTGTGTGTGTGTGTGTGTGTGTGTGTGTGTGTGTGTGTGTGTTTTCCTTGCTCCGGTCACAATTGTCACTATTTTTTATGTATTTGTGTGTTTTCCCTGCACGTGTGTTTACACCACATGCGTGTCCACCATCCTGTTCACCCTGTGCCTTCGTCTCCAAGCTCAGGTGTCAGCAGAGGCCAGAAGGAGCTGGATCTCCTGGGACTGGAATTATATATGGTTCGGAGTCACCATATGGGTGCTGGGAATTAAATCGGGCTTTCTGGAAGAGCAGCCAGTGTTCTTAACTGCTGAACCATCTCTCCAGCCCCCAACTATCACTATGTTGACAAATCTTCCTTGACCCACTGTGTGGCCAGAGGGTATTTTACGGTTTTCGCTGAAAATCCTATGTAACACTTAACAAGAGACGTTAAAGAATACTATCAACCTAGAACTGTTAGCAGTCATTTCTTAAAGTGATTTGGTATGCAGGTGACCATATATCAGGGTTTGGGCCAGGCCTTATTTATTTATTCTTGCTGCTGAGAGTACCAACAGTGGCTTGGGAGATTACAAGTCTCGATGCTGATCGAACCTTCCAGCTTTCCTCTCCTGCTCACCCTGTGCCTCTGTCCCCAAGCTCAGGCACACTCATGCCTGCTTCTTTCCTCATCCTTGACCCAGTTTTTCTTGTCTAAACTACAGGTAGGAGGCATCTGGCTAAATTCCCCTGGCTGGGGTTATGAAAGGTGACTTTCGCCAGAGGCTGGAGCCAAGCATCTAGAAGTCTCCTGGCTTGCATCTTACGACTTGAATGAGAGGGGCGGAGAGAACCGGAGTTTGTCCCCAGTCAGGATGAACTGATGACAGTTGGCAAGATCCCAGCTAAACAGAAAAGTGTCAGGGAAACCCAGAGCGTATTTCCAGTCCACTCTCAGCCCACCTAACAGCCACAGAGATACAGAGTCAGGACTGAAGTGGGAGCCAGAGCTCTGCCTCCAATTAGCGGTGTGACCTTGGGTGAATCTGTGTTTTCCTTTAAGGTTCCCTGAACACCGAGGCTCCCACCCCTCTGCTCAGTCCCTTCTCTGCTCCTCTGTCAACTGTGCACATGTTATAGTGGAAAACTTCATGGCAGGGACTTTGTCAACTGCAGAGCTAGAATGGTATCTGACAGTATGGCGGTTGAGTAGATGATTAAATGAAAAACAAGGGAACCCTATGTTTCACTTCTTGCTACAGCTGGACTAGCTCTCAAGAAAGCAGGTGACAGCAGATGCTGCTGAGGATGTGGGGCAAGAGGGACCATTCATTAGTCACTGCTAATAGGAATGTAAATGTAAACTAATGCAATGTAGAAATCACCATGGAAGTTTCTCAAGAGATTAGAAACACGGAAGGAGTTCACGGACTTCCACCCCTAACTGAGGAGCTGTGGACAGTTTTCCTGGTAGGTGCATCATGTTCCAGTGGATGGCTGCACACCCAGAAGTATATGAATACCATGAATTACAGGCTGGTTGATTTTTAAAATGTAATAAAAAAAAGTTAAAAATAGAACTTCTAAATGACCTAGCTATACTACTCCTGGGCGCATTCCCAAAAGACTTCATGGGATACTTGCTCATCCATGTTTCTCACTGTGCTGTTCATAATACAAAAGAAATGGAACCAACATAAACGTTCAGCTGTGGTTGATATATTGTGCACCCCAATAAACTTATCTGGGGGTCAGAGAACAGAACAGCCATAGTATTAAACATAGAGGTTAGGCAGTGGTAGCACACGCCTTTAATCCTAACATTCCAGAGGCAGAGATTCATCTGGATCTCTGTGAGTTCAAAGCCACACTGGAAACAGCCAGGCATGATGACTTATGCCTTTAATCCCAGGAAGTGATGGCAGAAAGCAGAAAGGTATACAAGGAACTAGAGTACCTAAGCGTGAGGACCAGGAACTAGAGCTGGTTAAGCTTTCAGGCTTTTGAGCAGCAGTTCAGCTGAGATCCATTTGGATGAGGACACAGAGGCTTCCAGTCTGAGGAAACAGGATCAGCTGAGGAATTACAAGGTGCGGAAACTGTGGCTTGATCTGCTTCTCTGATCTTCCAGCGTTGACCCCAGTACCTGGCTCCAGGTTTGTTCTTATTAATAAGACCTTTTGAAATTTGTGCTCCATTCAACAGATGAGTGGACAATGAAAATGTGGCATATGCCAAATGGAGTTTTGTTCAGCTATAAATAAAAATGTAATTATGAAACTTGTAGAAATATTGATAGATCTGGATATTATTATATTAAGCAAGGTGACTTAGACTCAGAAAAACTGTCTTCTCACAAGTGGATCTTAGCTTTCAGTGTGTGTGTGTGCGTGTATGAATGTGCGTGCGTGTGCACGTTTTGAGCAAGTGTGGGTATATGCTATTATTGTAGAGCGCTATCCTCCAAAGTTTAACAGCCATCATTTCATCACAACAGCTGTGACTATTTGCAAGTGACCCCCCACCCACGGGGCTTGTTGACTGTTGACATTCCCACATAGAAGGAGGGGTTGGGGAGGGTCATTGGGCCCTCCCCTGAGGAGATTCCTGAAGCTCCCTTCTCACCTCCCGGCCAGTTGTCTGTAATTATGCCCTGTTTCACGCAGTCTCGTGGTGCTAGGGTGTAGACAGGAGTGCTCACTGGAGTGAGGAGACGCCGTCTATGCAGCTACGGGGAAGTTGGCATGCACGCTGGGGTGAGACTGCTGTGTGCTCACCCACATTCCTGGAAGTACCCGTGTACTCGTGCCCTGTGTAAGCCTGATAAGTTCATTGGTTTCCCAAGCTGGACTTGGGTGGAATTATCCCTCTAAGGAGGGAATTGGTGTTTGTTTACATCTGCCCAGGGAAGGCGGTCCAGCAACAGTTGGGAACAAGAAAGGGAAGAAAGGTGTTGAGGAGGGTGGGGTGGGGTGGGGAACAGAATCACGTGACCCGAAAGTGAAGCTGGTTCCTGTGGCCCCAAGTGGGGGCAGTGGGTCGGAGGAGGAGAATTGACACAAACAACCTTTATTTGAAAATACCACAATGCTTTGTGTGCACATTAAGAGGATTCAAATGCTTTGTATGCTAATTAAGAAATTTTAAATGCTTTGTATGCTAATTAAGAGGATTTAAAGGCCGAGAGAAACTCTTCATAGGGACCACTCACTAAAATGTATTCAAACTGTCACAAAAGGAGAAGGAAACCAGGTTCTCCTTAAGACGTGGGGTTGTCCTGAAGGTGCTCAGCTGCCTGGTCCTGCAGCTGGACGGACACCCTGGGCTGAGAGAAGAGGGAACACCATCGGAGAGGTGGACCCGCCTCTTTCCCCCACCCTGATTTCTCTGCCCTTGGTCATCTCCTCTTCCTCCTTCCCTCTCACCCCTCACTCTCTTGCCTTTCCCTTTCTCAGTGTGCTCCCAGGAAGACTTGGATTCCATCATGGCCGAAGTCAAGGTGGAGGTGGCCGGCATAGACTGGCAGAAGCGCTGCCTTTCCCTGGAGACACAGCTTTTCCGCTTCCGCCTTCAGGCCAGTAAGATAAGGGAGCTGCTGGCTGACAAGGTGAGTCCCTGGAGACAGAGCCGCAAGTTCCCTCACATCAGGGCTGAACGCCCACCTCAGGTGCCTCACACTAAAGAATGATACGGTCGGTCGGTCGGTCGAGCTGGGTACGGTGTAGCACGGCCTTAATCCCAGCACCCAGGAGACAGAGGCAGGCAGGGCTCTCTGAGTTCAAGGCCACTCCCAGCTTCTAAGGAATTCGAGGCCCACCTGGGCTACAGAGTGAGATCCTGTCAGAGACAAACAATTAAAATTTGAAACATGATACAATCATCTTAGTTCTCTGTCACTTTGAGTCCCTCATGGGTCACCTTCTCCATTATTTCTTTTGCTATTGCTACTGCTGTTAACATTGATTTCATTCTCATTGTGGGCTGGATGGATTTTTTTAGGAGAACGTTGGAAATCTTCAACCTCCTGCCCATCCCCTATAAGCAGATGAGCCTCAGCAAGTGCCTGATTTTCTGGGGACAGCAAACAAGCTTTGGAGTCAGCCCTGCCTGGCTGTCTACCTGCCTGCTCTGTGAACTTCCGCCTCTCAGGCCAGGACATGATGTATACCTCTCGGTTATTTTGAGACTAGTATCTGATGGCTTACGTAAGGGTATGGACGCTAAGTAATGGGAGCAGGTGTTATCTGTTTAAGCTTAGGTGGGCCGGTCTGCAAAACTCACCTCTTTCGTCTCACTTCTCTGGAAGATACGTTCAAGTGGCTGGCTCTCAGAGGTACAGCCTGTTGAGAGAGCGGAAACCTGCAGTTAAAATGTGTTTGTGGGGGAACACGACAGGTGTTTGTCTTGGCAGTTCTGATTACAGTATCAGTGTGCTTAGCTAACCCTTTCTTAGTACAAAGGTAAAGTGTAGCTCACCCTTTTCAAGTAAGGTCCAAGCCGTGATTAGTAAAGCTGGAAAGAATGGAACACATGACCTGCCCTTCTGATAGCCCTACACCCTGGGGTTTGGGGAGGCAGTCAGGTGTCACTTGGGCATTCCCATGGCTGAGGCGTGGCCTTGGATGAGATTGAACTTGAACTCTTGAACCTTGGGTCTATTGGCATTGCTTTCTTAGTTCAGACAGCACAGGGTTCCTGTGGGTGCCGGCCAGGTGCTGCCAGTGGAGTGGTAAGACTTCAGGAACCTGAGGGAAAGGGTAGCAGGCCTAAGGATGGTGTGGGCAGAACCCCTTTGCCAGAATCATATGGGGGAGCTGCTTGCTAGAGTGTCTGACCTGAGGTCACTCCAGTCCTCTTGTTCTAAGTCTCTGAGGTGCTGTTAGTAATCTGTGGTTAACAGGCTCCTAGAAAATGGTTGTCACTATGACGTTTGAGGACCTTGCCTTAGACCGTGGTATTGGGGGCGGGGGGATAAGGGACAGAAAAGATACTCAGCCAAGTGGCTGAGACACATCTCAGGGAGCCGACCTCTGGAAATAGGACAACAAAGCAGCCTCAGACAAACAACAAAGACTGAAGGAAGCACTTAGGAACGCTGAGGGAGAAAACGCACTGCGAAGTGTGAGGTAAACATTGAGAAAAGCAAGAGGCTCCCCAAGGAGTCAACTAGAGAGGGACAACACAGGAGTGCTCAGTTTGAGGACCTGAGTGAGACCAGGTAGCCTCCCCTTAGTCACATACGGTTTGAGTTTTGACATCTTTGGAGTCAGATGAGGTTTGGCTACTTGAGCTAAAACTTGAGTCTCCTCTGTAATCTGGACTATTTATAAATAACAAGGTAGATGAAGATAAGAAAATCACCCACCAGCACCGAGAGATGGCCACAGCTTCTCAGACTGAAGGCTCTGGGAAGAACAATGGTGTACTGTTGGATTTATATAGCTGTGTGATTTAAGAACCTGAGTTCTGGGTCAAGGGTGACACAGGAGAAACTCTAGGAACAGATTCCAAATCTCTTTGGAGGAACAAGACTTCAATCCAGGTCACTCAGGAGCCCCAGGAATCAAAATGAGCCTTAGTGAAGACAGAATTATTACCCAAAAATGACTAGTGCCCAGGGGGAAGGGGTGATCTGTAGTTAGTAGGAATTCACATACACAAGAAATGATTGGACTTCTCATGATAGACCCATGGACAAGAGACTATAAATTAGTTCATTTAAAAATTACTGATGACGGAATAAAGAATTCAAAAACTTGAGACAAGAACAACACAGCATCCAAAAGGACCAGGCAGACTTGAAAACCAGCTAGACCTCTGAGAAAGTGTTCTCACTGAAATTAGTTTTTCAGTGGATAGACTAAACATCAGGTTGGCACCACAAGATGGACTCTGTCTATGACTAGGGATCAAACCTAGGGCCTTATGCATGGAAGGCAGGTGCTTTGCCCAGAAGATATGAACAGGCAGAGACACCAGAGGAAACCACTAAGAAGGCAACCCAGACAAATAAAGATACACCGAGATATGGATGCTAGAACAGTGAGAATCTGTATGTTCCAAATCACACTCTATAATGGCCATGGAGAAGAGCATGATGGAGAGGGATTATTTGAGAAGACGGTGCCCCAAAACATTCCAAACTCGATAAGAGAGGTGAAGACCCAGATTCAGAAGGCAGAGGAATGAGAACAGGACAAAAAACTTAAACATCACTGTCTTCTGTTTTAGCTGCTTAATAGTGTGGTTGCTGTAAGAAAGAACCCGCACAGCGTCTTAGACCACACAGCTCTTGCATCTGCCATGTGTAACTTCCCAGACAGAAGCAATCCAGCTCTTGTGTCTGCCATGTGTAACTTCCCAGACAGAAGCAATCCAGCCCTGAGCTTAAAGAGGGTTCACCCTGGTGCCCGTGGCCCCACTCTCCTTTTTCCGTGTATGATCCGGAGGTTGCATGTGTTCCTTCTGGTCAGATCCCACTGGCCATATCTTAGTGGTTATACTCAGCATCACAGAAGGCTGGGAAATGTCTTTATTCCCAATAGCATGTGCTCAGCTAAAAGCTGGGTTTTTTATTTTCTAGAGGAGAGAACCCATGGCACAACAACCAGCTGTTTTTCCCTCCCTTCCCCCTCCCTCTCATTTTGTGGTACCAGGGATAGAACCCGGGAACTCAGGCATGCCAGGCAAGCACTGTGCCCCCCAAGTTACCTCCTCGGTCACCAGCTGTCTTTGAGTCTAGAATAATAGACGTGATCATGAATAAAACTGGGGTATGCATTAACTTTCAGGTCGCTACCGTGAGGAAAGGGAATTAAAGAAAGTCCCACTGAGTATAGACTGCAAATAGGAAAGGAAGTATAGAGAAGAGCAATCTAAGCCAGGTATGGTAGTAGTGCATGCCTGTAATCCCAGCCCTCGGGAGGCGGAAGCAGAAGGATCAGGTCAAGGTTGGACGACGTGAGACCTCGTCTCAAAAAGCAAACAAAACGGGAGAGAGGACTTCTAGAAGGGACAAAATGCAACGGGAGAAGTAAATCTAAACACACTAGTCATAGGTGACATATAAGAAATACATATTGTAGTATTGATGTATGAAAAATGGGAAGTATTCTAGTCGGGTGCCGGTGCCCACCTGGGATCACTGTGCTCAGGAGACGGATGAATTGTCCTAAAGCCACACTGGGGGCATCAGCTAGGCTCCAAGACCTTGGCTTTCACCTCTGCTGTTTTGTCCAGTGGGTAGAAGGTGGTAGTAAGAATGTTGGACACCCACGTTTGGGATGCTGGGAACCAAGCCCAGGGCTTTGTACATGGTAATAAGCAGTGCTTCATTTCTCTTGAGTTATACCTCCAGCTTTTGCGGGTTTTTTGTTTTTAGACAGTCTCACAGAGCGCAGGCTGGCTTTAAACATCTAAGTAGCCAAGGATAACCTTGAACTCCTGATTCTTCTGCCACCACTTCCCAAGTGCTGGGAAGATAGGCAGGCACCACCACACCTGGCTGGAGCCCCCTTTTCAAGGGGATGGTTGAGACCCAGGATGACGTAGTTCGTAGCTCAGGTATGGCAGTGCTGTGCTTGAGTGCAGAAGACGTCCTGCTGCCGTGGGGCTGGCATTGCACAGTGTTGCCACGTGTCACAAGTCGCTGTGGACATGGAGAGTCGAATACCAGATTGGTGCCAAGTGCTTTTCATCAGGTTGCTACAGCCAAGTTCTTGGGAGCTTATGAACCTTCACTGCAGCTGGTGAAAGTCGAGCCCCGACAGCTGCGTCAACCTGACACCTCCTTGGCTGGCACGGCATTGCAGACCCACACTGAGAGGAGAGCTGAGGACATGGTCTTAGGGAACCCTTGAGAGCAAGAACAGAGCCCAAAGAAAGGGTGGCCTGCCCGCAGAGCCGGCCCTCACGGCTCCAGGTGTGCCGCTTAAGTAAGCGTGGAGAAGCCACATCTGCTGCAGCTCATGGGAAAGTACGCAGAGAAAAGTGACATGTCAGCCTGATCACACCTGTGAGCGCTCCAGCGGCAATGGAGAAAATCTGTTTTCCTAAAAACAGAAATATTTAAAATTTTCTCTACATTCAAGGCCAATGTTCATAATTGATGACTACAATAAAAGATGCATGGATAGGCATCATGCTTTTCTCCTGAAAACACTTCTCAGTGTGGTGGTGCATGCCTTTAATCTCAGCACTCAGGAGTCTGAGGCAGGAGGATTGTGAGCTTGAGGACAGCCTGGGTTACATAGGTAGACTCACCATCTCACAAACCAAACAAAAATAAAAGTTCTTTTAAATTTGTATGAGTGTTTTGCTTACATGTATGTATGTGCCTGCAGAGGTTAGAAGTGGGAATTGGAACCCCTGGACCTGGAGTTACAATTATGAACCACTATGTGGGTGCTGGGAATCACACCCAGGTCCTCTGCAAGAGCAGCAAATGCTCTTAACTGCTGAGCCATCTCTCCATCCCTCAAAGGTTATTTTTAAAAAGGGGAGGCTGGAGAGGTGGTTCCAGGGTTAAGAGCACTTGCTACTTTTGCAGAGGACCTGAATTCAGTTCCTAGTATACTTATCTGGCAGCTTGTAACTCCAGCTCCGGGGGGATCTGACACCCTCTGGTGGCTTCCACAGGCACCAGGCACCCACATGGTACACACACATGTATTTAGGCACTCACACATACACATAAAAAAGCAAATCTTTAAAGAAAATAAAAAAAAAAAAACCTGGAAGTTCTAGATGTTTAAAATGTTTCAATGTTCAGAAACGAGTTTTAGGAACCCCTTCTCCCCGCAAAAGAGGCACAGAAGTGAATGCAAATTTCTCTTGAGTGCCAAGTGTCCAGAAAAATAATGACAGGGAGGGTTGGCAGCAAAGGACCATCGGCAGCTGTGGGGCAAAGCTGCTTGCCCATGGCGGACAGGAGGTGCCTGGCTCCGGAAGGCCACTCTTGCCCCAAGTGAAAACACTCTGTCAGAAGGTAAGACAAGTTTTGCCGTGGGACAGAATTAGAAAGTGTCAGACAGTCGTGGAGGGTCATAAATGTGAAGTATCATTTCCCATGAAAAGCCTGTGGCTTCTGAGCCCCAGAGCAGGACTACAGTTTAACCGTCTGGGGAACCCGTTGAGGAGACCTTCTCATCATTCAGTATTTCAATGTATTCTAAAATACTCCCAGTCTTTGCATCAGGAACTCTGTTAGAAGGACCAGGGCAGCAGGAAGGTCTTCATTTCCGTCCAACAGTCATGACATGGTGTAGTTGGTTTCTTTAACTCTTTGGTCTTTGGGGGCCCACTGTCTACCTCCCAGATAGACACACGGAGACTTATTCTTACTTACAAATGCCTTGGCTTGTTTCTAGCCAGCTTTTCTTAACTTAAATGATCCCATCCACCTTTTACCTCTGGACTTTTATCTTTCTCTATTTTATACACCTTTCTTTCCTTCTTACTCGGTTACTAGTTGTGTAGCTGGGTAGTTGGCCCCTGGAATCCCCCCTCTTCTCTTCTTCTCCTTCTATTTATTCTCTCTGCCTGGCAACCCCGCCTATCCTTTCTCCTGCCTAGCTATTCGCCATTCAGCTCTTTATGAGACCACTCAGGTGTGTTAGACAGGCCCAGTAACACAGCTTCAGAGTTAAACAAATGCAACGTAAAAGAATGCAACACATCTTTGCATCATTAAACAAATATTCCACAGCATAAATGAACGTATGACATTTTAGACTAATATTCCACAACAACATGGTGAGGCTTACACCTCTGTGCAGCTCCCTGGCCTCAGTCTCTTGATTCCAGGTCTCAGAGTTGCAGAGATTTAACCTGCCCAGTGCTGAAGGGAGAGTTATTTAATACTGAGTTGGTCAGCACCACTCTCCACCATCCAGCCCTTCTCTCCAGCCACCTAGGAGAATTTTATGGGCTGGACAGCCATTTCTATGACTGTAGTGTTGGTCTGTGCTGTGGGAGACCGCCTGAAGGTCAGGAACCCCAGGACTGGCCTAGGACCTAGGACTTTCTCTGGTTTGAGAAAGTCCACCAGGCTCTAACTGATGCCTGAGTGGCACAACCAGCCCTCTCTCCTAGCTTGAGTTGAGAGGTTTGGCCATGATGACTCAATTCAGTAGAGGGTGGGAAGAGGAAAAAGTGGGCGAACCCTGGGTCCTCTCCACGTGATGGGAGACCTGTAGGGTGTAAGTCTTTGAGTTTCCCTGGGACCTTTGGAGGAACATCCTGCCAGCTGCTCCTCAGATGCAGTGGATACGGAAAGTAACCATGTCGTCGTCTTCGTCGTCGTCTTCTTCTTCTTCTTCTTCTTCTTCTTCTTCTTCTTCTTCTTCTTCTTCTTCTTCTTTTTCTTCTTTTTCTTCTTTTAAAGATTTATTTATTTATTAGGTATACAGCATGTGTGACTGCAGGCCAGAAGAGGGCACCAGATCTCATTACGGATGGTTGTGAGCCACCATGTGGTTGCTGGGAATTGAACTCAGGACCTCTGGAAGAGCAGCCAGTGCTCTTAACCTCTGAGCCATCTCTCCAGCCCTAGCCATGTCTTCTTGACCCTAGACAAGATGGACAAACGGACCAGGGAAGGACAGCCTCAGAAAAAGACCCTCGGGTCCTCAAGCATGACCTGTGGCTCTGGTGTAACTTTCCCTGTCCTTTGCTAGCAGGGCTCCTTCTCTTCCCTTTACGTCTTTGCTCAAGGAAAGTGGAATTGTAGCTGAGGTGGGCCCGTGAGAAGATACAGGGAATTGCTTACTGTCTGGTAAACAGCAAGCCAAGGTCTAGACCAAGGGAGAGAAGGTTGAATATCTCTCTGGAGAAGTCAAATCCTCAGTGAACACTGAGGTGAGGGCTGAAGCTTGGAAAGCAGGGGACACTGATTCTGTCAGGCCGCATTAGGACAAGGGTGAAGTATGCTTCAATGAATGAATAATGTGGGTGTGTTGCCGTGGGGCAGAGGGAGGGGGAGCGGCTGGCACTATCTCAGGGAAGGCACAGGATCCTTGACATAAGAGTCAGTCATAAAAACGTGGTTTATGCAGCACATAGGGGTGCGTCAGCTGAGGGAGAACCTGTACTCCACTTGCTAAGCTATGAGCTTGCAAGGCTGCAAAGGAATGCCCTGTAGGCCATGACCAGTTCCTTAGGCTGCAGCTTAGATCTGGTCCCTGATGAGCCCCTGAATAAGATTCCAGAGTTAGCCAGGTATAATGGTGCATGCCTTTAACTCCAGCACTCAGGAGGCAGAAGCAGCCAGGTCTCTTTGTAAGTTTGAGGTCAACCTGGTCTGCAAAGAGTTCCAGGACAACCAGGGTTATGTGGAGAGACCCTGTCCCCAGAGGGAAAAAGAGAAAAGAAAAGGAAAGAACGGGGAAAAAGGTGACCTCAGACTTAAAAACTTTGTCTCCCTGGCCCCTGTCTTTTATGGCTCTGGGAATGTGTGCTTCCAGAGCTAGGCAAGCACTTTACCACGGTACTATATCTCTAGCCAGTAAAGCAGGCAGGTAGGTAGGTGGTTTTTATTTTCATTCATTTTTAAAAATGTGCATGCATGATGTGTTTGTGTAGATGCACATGTCATGGCCCGTGTGGAGGGTAAAGGTCACCTTGGTGGAGCCAACTCCTACCTTTATGGGTTCTGAGATTGAACTCAGATCACCAGGCACAGCAAGTGCCCTTTGTCTGCTGCGTCATCTGGCTGGCCCAGGATATATGTTCTTGGTGTTTGTTTTGGTTTATTTATTTATTTACTTATATATTAGGACATGGTCTTGTGTAGCCCAAGCTGTCAGGAATTTTCTATGTGCTTATTGTGTGTGTGTGTGTGTGTGTATGTGCATGCGTGTGTACGTGTGTACGTGTGTGTGTGTGTATGTGTGTGTGTGTATCTTTCTGTCTCCATCTCTCAGGACTGTTATTGCAATTGTACACTGCTATGTTCTGTACAAGATAGAATTTTAAAGCTTCATTTTATTAGCGTGTGTGCACATGTGTGTGTGCATGTGTATATATGTGTGTGTACACGTGTGCGTGTGTGTCTATGTGTGTGCACACATGTGCGTGTGTGTCTATGTGTGTCCGTGTGTACATGTGTGTGCGCGCGCATGTGTGTGTCTATGTGTGCACGCGCACATGTGTGTATGCATGTGTGTGTGTGTGTGCGCGTGTGTGTCTATGTGTGTCTGTGTGTACATGTGTGTGCGCGCGCATGTGTGTATGTGTGCGTGCGCACGTGTGTGTATGCATGTGTGTGCGTGTGTGCGCGTGCGTGTGCGCGTGTGCGTGTGTGTGTGTGTGTGTGTGTGTGTGTGTGTGTGTACACTTTCAGGAGCTGGTCCTTGTCCTCCTCTCGCTGGCATCACTGCACTCGCCGGCTCATTCCCTGCCAGTTCTGTCTCTGCCTCCCATTGCACGCAATCTGGGATAACAGCTGCAAACCACCACATCTGTTTCCAGAGGTGGAATTCATGGTGTCAGGCTTACACAGCAAACGCTTTTACCTCCTACTTAGCGAGAATTCTTTTTTTTTTTTTTTTTATCTGAGACAGGGTTTCTCTGTGTAGCTTTGGAACCTGTCCTGGAACTCACTCTGTAGACCAGGCTGGCCTCGAACTCACAGAGATCCGCCTGCCTCTGCCTTCCGAGTGCTGAGATCAAAGGCGTGCGCCACCACTGCCCGGCTGCTAGAATTCTTTTAAGTATAGGGGTTGCTGGGTCATCATGGCCCTGGGTGTCATTTGATCCCCAGCACATACACAAACATACAAATACTTGAGTATCTTTTTCTGTCTCTTACCCCATCCCCCCAGGATCCTAATGTATAGCCTTAGCTGGCATGGAACATGACGTGCAGACTAGACTAGCCTTAAACTCACAGAAATCCACCTGCCTCTGCCTCCCAGAAGCTGGGATTAAAGGACTGTGCCACCATGCCTGGCCTTTTTCTATTTCTTTAAAATTAATGAAATCAATCAAGAGGATACTCATGGATGCCATTTTCCTCCGTCTGGTAGGACACTTAGGGTAGAAGAACCATTCCCTTACCAGTAGCAGAAGGTGGGTGTGTGGAGGAACATGCTCCATGCTGGATACATGGGCAGATGACAGCGTGGCCCTACCCATCACCCAAAAATGTGGAGTGGAAAGAGGCACCAGAGAGGAGACTGAGGCAGGGTTGGGGCAAGGATGTTCAGGAAGAATGACCGTGACCTGCCCTGCCATCCTATAAAAGGGGGCTTTTTATCCTGTAGTGATAACAACAGTAGACAGCTCATCTTCTTTGTAAACTTGGGATCAGGGAGCTGAGAATTGCCATGAAAATCTTTACCCTCATCTCCAGGAGCCATTTAGTTTTGTTTTTTTTTTTTTTTTTTTTTTTTTAAAGATTTATTTATTATGTATACAGTGTTCTGCCTGCATGCCAGAAGAGGGCGCCAGATCTCATTACAGATGGTTGTGAGCCACCATGTGGTTGCTGGGAATTGAACTCAGAACCTCTGGAAGAGCAGCCAGTGCTCTTAACCGCTGAGCCATTTCTCCAGCCCATCCGGGAGCCATTTAGATAGGCGGTGGAAGTGTGGCCTTCAGTGGTGTCTGTGCACTTGAGTGCCCTGATGCCACCTTCATCAGCAGCACCTGGTGTGAATATCTCCCTCCCTCTCTGAACAGATGCAGGAGCTGGAGCAGAGGCTGCTGGAGGCCGAGCAGAGAGCTGAGAATGCGGAGACTCAGGTAAGGGCATGGGGAGTGGAGGGAGAGGGCTAGGGGAAATGGTCTTCCCTTCCCACGGTCACGTGGGCACACTCTTCAGGAAGAACCTGCAGCCCGAACACATTAAGGTACAAGGAGCTTTCTGTGCCAATGCAGGGGTCTTTGGGTAGGCTTGGTGTGGTGAATGGGTATATTAGTCAGATTGGCTGTGCTGGGCTGCAGGAACAAACAGAACCTGCACTCTGTGTTTTACCGTGTTTAGTCCTCATGCCTGGTACACTTCCACCAGGATTAACCATGGGGTCAGCTTCCACTGTGATTCAGGAATCCAGGCCGGAAGAGGGTCTGTTGTCCTTTAGCTGGTTACACAGGCATTACAACCTATAGGGGCCACATGTATCCCAGGAGAGCACAACAGATTTGTAGGTGACACTGTCATGTTACCATGTCAATGTTTGGACGCTCCTGCCTGGAACACACAGCCTTCTTGGTTAACGTTGGATAGAAATTGGAACTTGTGTACCAGATTTTAAATACTTGAGACCAGTATAGCTAGTTCAAGTCATTCAGGGCTATATAGAAAGACTTGTCTTAAAAACAACAAAACTGTAAATACTTCAGCCCAGAAATGATGTGTTCTTTCTACTTACAGCCCTTTGGTCAGATGAACGGCCCTGACTAACTCTAAGAGGGTTAGGAAATATGGGGAAACCCATGGATGTTGCACGAATCCTAAGTGGTCTTATAATAAAAACCCGGAACCAGATATTGGAGTAAATGCTGAAAGATCAGAGAGACAAAGAAACAAGCCACAGCTTGTTCTTGTACTTCTCACCTCGACAACTCCACGAGTCCCCTGACTGAATGCCCCTGAGTCCTCAGCCGAAAGGCTTGAGCTCCTATCTCCTCCGCCTTATATTCCTTTCTCTGCCCAGTCATATCACATCCTGTCTGAACCTTCCTAGTGCTGAGATTAATGGTGTGTGTGCTTCCCAAATACTGATAGCAAAGGCATGAGATCTCAAGTGCTGGGATTAAAGGTATGTGCCACCACTGCCTGGCTCTGTTTCTTTTAGACCTGATTAATCTCCTGTAGTCCAGGGTGGCTTTGAACTCACAGAGATCCAAATGGATCTCTGCCTCCCGAGTGCTAGGATTAAAGGTGTGTGCCACCACTGCCTGACTTCTATGTTTAATCTAGTGGCTGGCTCTGTCCTCTGATCTTCAGGCAAATTTTATTAGAGTACAACAAAATATCACCATACATGGGTGTGCTCTGAGTAGCATCTTTGCTCCAGTGGGGTGGGAGCAGATGTCCTCCCGAACCCAACTGCTCAGCTCCTTCCTAACATCACCCCTCCTCCCCATCACACAATGACCGTGGCCCAAGATGTAGCTGGTCTTCTCAGAGTAGCCAAGATGAATTCCTCTGTTGTCAGTTCCTTCTTTTGCTCAGATAAAAGCATCAATGGTCACTTCATTAACTGGTCCAGATTGCCCTAGGTAAGGGCTCTGCCTAGGAGGCATATTCTGAAGCATCAAGGGGTTAGCCCATTCCATATTGTATTGGCCACTGCACACGCTACATGAGTGATATGAGACCTTATGAGGATTTGTCGGCACTTTTCAGGTGGGTGTGATGGAAGAGAAGATAAAACTGTCCAGTCTGAAGAGTGTGGACTCCCCAGGTAGCTTGCACCAAAGGTACCAAGAATTGCTGAAAGCCATGCAAAGCAAAGATGAGCTCATCAGCCAGCTGGAGGCACAGCTGGAGAAGCAGGTAGGGGCTAATGTGAGGCAGAGCCTGCTTCCCGCTCAGCATCTGTATCAGTTGGCCTCGGTGTCTCTAGGCCCTGTGCTTGAGCCCTGAGTGATGGGGAACTCATTTTTCATGAAACTGTACTTGTGTATGCTGATCGTTAGTGTCTTCTTCACATCTGTTCATTAGAAGCTAGGGGCATGCAGTATGCCCTGGAGGCATACTGATCTGGGGGTGAGGGTGGGGAATGCCACCTTTGCTGCCTGCTGCTCTCTGGGGAAATTGCCTGACTCACTGATTCTCACTTTACAGCTTCATACAATAGAGGTTATGAAACCTCTGAGGTTTGAGGTATAATTACCCCTAGGTATCTGTGTATAATATCAGACACGTGGTCAGGGCTTGGTAAGGAGATCTTTTCCTTCTCTGTGGTGGCCTTGTGCCAGGCCAGCATGTGCTACTTGATACTTGGCTGTAGTGTGACTGAAACGGCATAGGCCTGGATGGTCAGCCTTGCTCAGCTGGTTGGGCGAAGTTTCTCAATGAAGCTGAGCAGGCAGAGAACAGAGTTGCCACTGAAAATGGAGACTTCTCACGAGTTCATGGGAGCCTGATAGACCACTGCCCAGGACTGCAGCAAGTGAGCATTCTTGCTCCTAGGGACTTGAGAGCCCCCCTGGCCCCTCTGCTGCTTCCTGTGCCCAGACTTCATAGTCCTGTCACCACCATCATGCAGCCCAGGATGGCTTTGACCTCCTTCTCTTCCTGCCTCCACCTTCCAAGTGCTAGGTTGTAGACACACACCACCATGTCTTCCCCATCGTGGTTCCATCTCCTTTCTCACTGGCTTCATCTGTCCGGCTTTCCCCTGGTGCCATCTTACCATCCATCCCCAATCACAAGCCCAGTGGTAGAGTCAGGAGACTGTGACTTCTCTACGTGTGCATTCTCTGTGAAGGTTTCAGCTGACCCCACAGGCAGTTCCTTCCGGTCATTGTGGGTGCATCGTAACTGTCAGCATCCACTGATCATTTCCTTCTGGATGTGCCTTTTATGCAGTTGGACACCTTGTGTCCAGGAAGATAGAATTTTATCCACTGATTTTTAGAGATATTTTTTCCTTTGAGTCGTTCAGAGTTGGAAGAAGTGGTTCATGGGACAGAATGACTTGATCCCAGGTTAGAAAAAAATATCGTTTACAGTTATAATCAGTAGGTGAAGACCAGATGAGAAAGAATGCTGTTCTTTGGGTCATGGCTGGTTGAAGATGGGCTATTGCATTTCATCCCTGGGCCTCAGTTTCCATGACTGTACTGAGAGGATGTCAGGAGTCCACTGGCGTTTTGTACAGGGCCGAGGAATTCAGTTGGTTTGGGCTTTGCAGGCCGCATAGTCAGTGCTGCAGCTGCCCAGTTGTGCTGTCACAGGGTAAAATCAACATTGATAATCGGTAAATGAGTGGGTATGGCTGTGTTCCAATAAAGCTTTATTTATAAAAATATGTGGGAGACCAACAGGGGGAAGACTGAGTTTGGCCTCAGGGCCATTGTTTACCAGTTTTGAACTTGGTGAGCTTTAAGGTCTTTCCAGGTCTGAAATACTGTCCTGAGGTCTTTACATTCCCAGCTCCTTTCCACAGGCTTCTGCTTTGGAGTCTGTCTGCCGTCTGAGAACTGTCAGAGAGTATTTCCTAGAAGTTTAACAAGAGTCATTTTTGCTCATCTCTGAACAACTTGGGGTCACCACTTGCTCCATGCTTTTGAGGTTCGGAAGTAGTCCTCATCCTAAGCTGACTGATAACTGTGCTATAAACTCCGAACTCTGGACTCTTATTTCACCCGCAGAATGGCCCAGCCGGAGGGGCTATTGTATCTCTCATTTAGAGGTGCAGATTCCAGGCCAGAGAGATTAGATTCAGCGCCTAATATTTTACAGTAAGAAAGTTTCACGTAGAATCAAAACTCATATTTCATTTTATTCTACCGTTCTTTTTAAGCCTCCTCCACCAGTACTGATACTCAGACTTACACTCTTACGCATGGTAAGCGACTGTTCTACCACTGAGCTATAGCCTCAATTTTCACTGCCTTTAGATGTAAACTTTTTCTTTCTTGAGACAGAAGTTTACTATATGGCGATGGCTGTCCTAGAACTAGACCAGGCTAGCCTCAAAACTCAGACATCTGCCTGCCTCTGTCTCCCTGGTGCTAGAATTCAAGGCCTGGGCCTGGCTAGATGAATAACTTTTCAACTATTGATTATTTTGAGAAATTCTACTTCTGTGATCAGTCAGCTCTTTTTTTTTTTAATTGTAAGCATAATGTATGCTATAGTAAAGAGCAGAACCTCCAGAAGGGCCTAAAATGATAAGCAGCAGTTCCCTCTCCCCAGGGCTCCGTTTCCACTTCTCACTGGTCTCTTGTGTATCAAAGCTCATCAGTGACTCTCATTCTGTGGTTGTGCCGTGCTTACTTAAGTAACTCTTGTCTGTGGGCACTCAGGCCAGTTTAGGTTTGGGGTTCCTGTGTTGTGTTGCTTTCTCAAATGGTAAGTATTGCAGTGAGTGCTTCCGATGCAGTGGCTCTGTGAGACCAAGGGTATGTGTGTTTGAAACATTGGTGGATGTTGTCTAATCGGGTCCACAGAGGCCTTGTGAGTTTGTGCGAGAGTTACTCCCAGCAGTCTTGACATTTGAGGGTAATATCAAACTAGTCTGATAGAGGAAATGAGGTCCTATATATGTATATATTTATGACTGAGCTTCACAACCTCGTGGGTCCTTTTTTGTTGACTTCCTGTTCATATCCTTTGCATGTTTTGCATGTTTATTGGATAGTTCATGGGAAATAGCCATCTGTATGTATGCTGTTTTTGTTACAAATCTTTCTCCAGTACGTCTTTTGTTTTGTTTCGAAAACGGGTCTCCCTATTTGCCCTGGCTGGTCTTGAACCTGTGCTAAACTGCTCTTCCCACCTCAGTCTCGTGCGTAGATGAGTGTACAGGTGTACACCGCCACGGCTGACCCTCCATTGGTGATTTAGTTTGTTTAACCATTTTTCTTTTGTCACACAGTAATTCATAGAGATGGTGTATGGATTTATTATTTAGCTTTTTCCTCAGTGAGTTTTTGGGATTTGTATTATGTGTAGGAAAAAGCCCTTCCCACTTAAAGTTCTGTTCTTGCAGGATTTTGTTGTGTGGCCCATCTGGACTTGGGATCCACTTGCCTCGGCTCCCCAAGTGCTGAGATTGTCAGTGGGCAGGATCAGGCCCGGGAAGAATGTTTTTAAAAGCTATAAGAGTTCATTTTCTCTGCTCTGTCATCCCATCCTGTCCCTGGTTCCTTCTCCTGGCTTCCCCGCTCCTTTTCTGACTGCTGTGGTTCACCAGAGGCTTTCTCCTTGCAGAAGCAGACCAGGGCTGAAGAAGCCAGAATTGTTCAAGAAAAGGCTGCAAAAATCAAGGAGTGGGTGACGGTGAAGCTAGCCGAGGTGAGTTGGCAGCTCAGCCTGGCCCTGCCCAGGGCCCTGCCTCTGCCGCCGGCTCACCGCCCTGAGCCCCAGTCCTGCCTAGCGGAAATTCAGACACAGCCAGGCCCACTTTCCCTTTCTCCATCCTCCTTCTCATCACTTCCTCCTCCTCCTCACTTCCTCCTCATCACTTCCTCCTCCTCCTCACCTCCTCCTCATCATCACTTCATCCTCCTCATCACTTCCTCCTCCTCATCACTTCCTCCTCCTCATCACTTCCTCCTCCTCATCACTTCCTCCTCTTCATCACTTCCTCCTTCTCATCACTTCCTTCCCTTTTGTCCTGCGCAGCTTTCCCAAAGCCTCCTTCTAGCATAGTGCTGGGTTTGAGGTTGAGGAGATGGATTTGTATCTGGACGTTCCAGAGAATCCTCTCAACTTCTTTTTAGTGAGCACATCACAATGCCATTTATTCTTTCTCATTTTTTTTTTAGTAAAGTCTGGGCTGGAGAAATGGCTCAGTGGTTAAGAACGTGTGTGTGCAGAGGGCTTGAGTTTGGATCCCAGTATCTAAGTTGGGCAGCTCACAACTGCTCATACTTCCAACTCTGTGGGTTCTAACTCCCTGGCCTTCACAAGCGCTCACACACACGCACGCACGCACGCACGCACGCACGCATACCAACTAAAACTAAATCTTTTTTAAAAGAATTGTGGTCGGGCTTGATGTGGTGGCACACACCTTTAATCTCAGCACTTGGGAGGTAGAGCTCTGTGAGTTTGCGGCCAACCTGGGCTATATATACCCTGAAACCCTGTCTCAAAAAAAATTGTAGTAAAGTATACATAAACGTTGCCATTTTAACTGTTCATTAAGTACCCAAATGCTGAAGAACTAAGCACATACAGTATGGCATTTTGTGTGTCCGTCACCACCACCTATTTCCAAAGCTGCTTCTCACCCGGGCAGAAGCTTTGTTCACACCAAGCACCTCTGGTTCTCTCCCCTCTCAGCCCCTCTTCCGCTCTATCCGTGTATTTTGTGGTTTGTCACTGGCTACATCTGTGAAAGCATTAATAGCAAGCAAACAGCTCTTTCTAAATGGAGGGTCCCATTGGACTGTGAGTTCTTGGGGACAGAATGAACTAACGTCCCAAACCCCCATCTGGCCCTTGCTCGAAGTGTTCAAGAAAATTGTGCTAGGATTAATTTTTAAAAAAGATTTATTTGCCGGGCGGTGGTGACGCACACCTTTAATCCCAGCACTCGGGAGGCAAAAGCAGGTGGATCTCTGTGAAAAAAAAGATTTATTTATTTATTACGTATACAGTGTTCTGTATGCATGTACACCTGTATGCCAGAAGAGGGCACCAGGTCTCATTATAGATGGTTGTGAGCCACCATGTGGTTGCTGGGAATTGAACTCAAGTCCTCTGGAAGAGCAGGCAGTGCTCTTAACTTCTGAGCCATCTCTCCAGCCCTGGGCTTAATTAATTTAGTAGCAAACACAGCCACCATGAGGACAGACCTCACAGATAGCGTAGTGAGAGAAACGAAGTGGATGTTGAGAAGTACACACCCTATGTAACTACCTAGCTAACGTGGGTCCCTAGTGAATGTGGGTACAGCTAAACTGATGTGCGGGAACGCGGACTGCTGCGGGAAAATGCAGAGAGCAGGAGGATCCGCTAAGCTAAGAAGACCTGTTGTCTTTGCGGGGGGAGGGGGAACAGTGTGACTGTGAAGGGGCAAGTTACGAGTGTCAGGGGCTGCCGACACACTGCTCCAGCTTGCAAGGCGGCCACAGGAGCAGCAGCTTCAGAGTCACTTAAGCTGAAGTGAGATGCAGTTTTCACAATTAAAAACAAAAACACATTAACAGTTCCAGAACAGTGTGGGCTCAAAAAAAAATTAACTGCAATGTATCCAAGTCATGTTGTGTATGTACACATACACACACACACACACACACACACACACAGAATATGAAAATGAACTAGAAAAGAAAGTGTACCAAAGGGCTGCCAATGGTACCACGCGCTATTTTTCAAAAATAGGCTTGTTTTGTATTAATATATGAATAAGCATATATTAATTGCTTCTAAATCTCTATTTCCTTACTGCTAGGTATCAAACCCAGGACCTCTGGCATCCCAGGCATGCACACTACCACTGAGTGACACGCCCCCCTAAACCTTCATTTTCTTTTTGTCCAGCTTGAAACAGAGAATGAGCACTTGAAGGCCTGTAATCAGCAGCTATCAGAGCAGGTGGAAGCCCTTCAGGACGCTCTTGAGGGTAGGTGGAGGGGTGTTTGTGGCACAGCAGGATGTGGGACAGAAGGGAAGACCTTCTCAATGGGCGCGTCTGGTTTTGTCTCATCCACAGATCTGCAGATGACACCTTCAGAGAAGCTGCTAGTGGTCCCCGAGGGAACCCCAGAGGGGAGTCCTGTCCCTTCAGGGCCCGGAGCCCAGCCTGTGGAGCAGGACAGTAATCCCCATACTCAAATTCTGAAGGTGGCTGTGCCTACACCTGCCCTGGGTCCCCGGCAGAACGAGGACTCTGTGTCAGAAGCCAGAAGTCTTGAGGATTTGAGCTTCAGCACGGCCTACCCTGGGGAAATAGCAGAGGCCAAGGTCCTTAAATCTCATCCTCAGAGAGAGGGCTCACCCAGCCAGCTGTTCGTGAAGCCTAGCAGCCCCAAACATGGGTCAGCCTCTCACAGGGAAGATCTGGTCACTGCTCGGGGAGGGACATTCCCTGGCACTAAGATCTCTGCCAGGGGAGGTGGCCCTGGGAGTAGTCTGACCCTGCCAAAGGTGCGGGCTCCCAGCAACCCCTGGGACAGCGTCCAAGTGGCCAAAAGGCACCACAGTCAACCCCAGGTGGGCCCCGGGCATTTTGACCATATGGTAAGCATTAAGATTGGGGCCCTGTCAGCCCTCCACTCACCTGGCTTCTCCAAGGCTGAAGTCAGAGCTAAAGCCCGGGAAGAAGCAGAGAAGATGGAGATGGAGGAGCCACCTCCAACAGGGAAACAGGAAGAAGGAGAGAGCCCGAAGCCCCCCAGGGCTGAGCTGCAGGAAGTGGAACTGGAGAACAAGCCACCCACACCCCCGCTGCACCGGTTTCCATCCTGGGTAAGTGACTTCATCAGGGTTGGGCAGAGCCAACCACAGGCATGGGCTTCGCTGCGAATATCCAGAGCCCATGAGATAAGGCTCATCCTCACAGCCATTGTGGGGGGGCCGGTGGACAGGCCTGCCTGACCCGCTCACCTAGGCAGGGCAGAGTCAGAATTGGAAGTGATGTGTGCCATGTGCCAAGCCGGGTGCTTTGATATTTTCTCAGTTCGCTTTGATTCTGAACCAACATGTGTGGAAGTGGAGAGAGCTCTGCCCTCCACCAAGCCGCTGTTGTTGAACTACCTGTGAGCCTGGGCAAGTTACTAAGCCCGTGGCCCGAGTTTCCTGTCTCCAAAATGAGGGTGATAGTGACTGCTAGTAGTGTTTATTTATTTACATTTAATTTGGGGGGGAGGTCATGTGCCATGGTGTCCATGTGAAGATCAGAGGACAATGTACAGGAGTCAGTTTTCCCCTTCCACTGTCCAGATTCTGGGAATCAAACCCAAGGTGTCAGGCTTGATGCTGAGTACCTTTACCCACTGAGGCATCTTGCTGATCCTACTAATAGGGTTCCTAGGAGGATTAAATGTCACATGGTCCCTGTTGACAACTGTCTCAAACTACAGTTTCAGGAGATAAATGACCTCTTCTGGCCTCCTCGGGTACCAGATGCACAAGTGATGCACAGACATACATCCAGACAAACCTCCCTACATACTAATTAATTAATTAAGCTATGCATTGAGTAAGTGCTTGTGAGTGGCTAATGGTCTATCACGACGCTATCTTTGCCTGTGAGCCTTAGCTCCCTTATGGGTCACATTCTATACAGTGACATGATGTCTAGAGTGGAAGTGGGGATCCAGATAAAGTAAGACCGAACATACATTAATACAGCGTGAAGACGGGTGATGGGGACGGAGGTCATTCTTTCTACTGTTCTACTTCTTTGTCTGACATCCGTGACAAAGGTTAAAATAAAAACAGGGAGGTGTGATATTCCAGGTCGGTGGTGAGGGTGACATGGAGGCCTGGCACAGAGGGATTAGTGTTGTTTCTCCCTTTGAAAGATAGGAACCTGCTGTCTGCAGTTCAGCCACTTCCCCAGGTCATGGTAGTGAAGGAACTAGGCTTCCCGTAGAGGTCTGGCTGCCTTGAGGCCCAGCCCCGGCATTCTAGTGGCACTGCCCCTGGGGACACGGGCACAATTGTCAATCTTTTCATCGAGCCCAATGCTGCAGATGTGCAAGGACATCTGCTCCTGGCAGCAGAGAAAACGGGATACTCTGAGGTGGGTTGGCGGCCCCTAAATTTCAGCAGCACACTCCCGGGTCTCCTTTTGAAGTGTTAGTTCAAGGGGGCTCCACGCCCAGGCTTTGGACTGAACCTTTAACGGTGACTGCAGACCAGCCAGTGGGTTGCTTCAAGAGCACCTGCGAGACTCCAGTCACAGTGCTGAGCAAGGTCGGAAGTTAGGACAGTAGGTACGGAAATGTGGCTTCCCTGGGGGCCGGCCCTACTTTAGGCCATGGCTGCTGGCCTTGTTGTTCACTGCTGGCCTCTTCTGCAGCCCTGGAGCTAGACCCGGGTAAGGGAGCATTCAGACAGGGCTGTGGAAAGGAGCATTTGTTCAGTAGGTGTTATCCAAAAGAACTCGTTCACGTCTGCTATTTTACCAGAATGTAGCTAGCTATTCACGTGGTGGTTAAGAGTGGTTCTTATGTTTGGTCCAGACATGTCAGGTGTGTGTACGTGTGGGTGCGAGAGGGAAAGAGTAAAGGATAGGAAAGATAAATGAAAATGTTTAGGCAGATGAGCTGGGGACCTGAAGTCCCAGCACTCAGGAGGCCAAGAGAAGCAGCCCAGGAGTTCTAGGCCAGCCTAACAGCACAATGAGACCTCGTCTCAAAAATCCATCGACAGCAGAATGCTTCAAGTGTGGCCCGTGGCCAGCTGCCCTCCAGGGTGAAGGTGATAAGGCTCAGCATCAGGCCTGACACTGACCTCCCTGCTGGCATCCAGGAACCCCATTATCAGCAGTGCCGTTTGAGAGAACTTGTCTATTTTCAGTCCCCTTTGTAACTTGCTCCGGAGGGAAAGAAGACACACTGCCAGCTCCCCCAAGCTCCCTAGCGAAGCTTAGGTGTCTCCCTCAAGCAGGGCCAGCCAGGCAAGAACTGTCAGGAGCAAAGCCTGAAATTCAGAGAAGGGCATTCTCAGTCCAAGTAATTGGTGGATCAGTACGCCTGCATTTCGGGTTTGCACAGCTCTCTTTCTCTAGCCCTTTCAACAACTTCATGAGGGAGACACTCGGTGCCCATTGTCCAACAGAGCTATCTTTTTTTTTACCTTCTTCCCTCAACCCTGAGTTTTGTATCCTTTGTGAAGTGGGAGCCTGTCCTTGGTATAAGTCCGTGATCAGCATGGGCAGGGATATCTACATCCAATTACTCCTCACACTAATGTATCTGCCCCGCCTGAGCATAGGCATCCTGCCCGGGCACTGCCCTGCCTGAGCATAGGCATCCTGCCCGGGCACTGCCCTGCCTGAGCATAGGCATCCTGCCCCGGGCACTGCCCTGCCTGAGCATAGGCGTCCTGCCCGGGCACTGCCCCGCCTGAGTGTCTCTCTGTTGTCCTCCACCTGTCTTGCCCTAACTCTGGTTACCTCAGCATATCATTCCTCATCACCTCTAGCTGTGCTCCTGTTGGGCTCCAGTAGCTTTGTGGTTGGCCTTGGAAGGCTAACACATGCACCCTGCTACTGCAGGAAGCTATGTATCTATCCTAGCCCTCAAACAGCTGAATTACAAACGTCCCTCTATCTCCCTGGGGCTCTCCCTTCCTCACTGTCAACACTCTCAACCTCTGGGGTGAGACCCAGGGACGCAGGCGTCGCTAAAATAGGCAAGAATCCAAGAAATGGAGAGACAATTTACTGACCAGCTCTCTTTGAACCTCCTTTGCCGTGGAGGCCAGAGGGAGTGAATATCTGCTGGGCATGGATTATGTCCCAGGCATGAAATGTTTATATTATACATGTTTAAAAATACATTTATATTCTATATTAATTAACTACTTCATTTGATTCCATTGATCAGACCCTCAAAAGGTCAGTAGGAGTTTAGAGCTGGGGAAAATGAGGCTCAGAAACGAAGAAATTTGCTTAAAATTCCTCAGCCAGTGACCAGCTTGTCTTGAGCGGTGACCCCAGGTCTGCCTACCCCTATGTCATGTTTTCCTTCCGCTGCCTTGGGGGGACTGAGGTGAGCAGCCCTTGACCACCTGGGACTTGTCATTACAGGAGAGCCGGATCTATGCGATGGCCACATCAGGCATGCAGCTGTCAGACGTGTCGTCCCGAAGTAACGCAGCCTGCTGCGGTGAGAAGCATGGGGCATCAGGGGCCCAAAATGTCTTTGGTGGGCCTGGCTCCCATCCGCTGGGGTACAGCAGGATTGGAGGGAGGGCTGCCTGGAACCAGAAAGGGGGTTGTATAAGTTCAGATTATCACCCAGCGAGGAAGGGTCCTCAAGTCCTGCCTTCCATCTCTCGGTGCTTGCCTTGTGCAGGACTGAACTGGGGGGGAGGAGCCCTGAGCCCCCTGATTCAGATGGGCACTGCCCCCTGGCTCAAGAGTCACTGACCACCCATTGCATCTGCAATGAGAGGCACACACTCATAACTCACTGCAGCAAGAGTGGGCAAGGCGCAAGCTTCCTGGAGAGGAAATGGAGAAAGGGTAGCCCTTGGGTCCTTTATCCATGGGGACCAAGATCCCCAGGGAGTCACGGGAACACAAAGTGGGGAGAGGAGATGGGAAGGCTTTGGCCGGTTCTCTGCCTCCCGAGTTCACCTCTTCCCTGTGTTCTCCCTCAGCTTCAGGCCCTCCCGCCCTCGCACTCCCTGGGGCTTTCTCTGGCCTCGTCTACAAGAATGTCACCGTGCCTGTCTACACAGCACTGAAGGGGGTAAGAAACTGCCACGGCAAGAGGGCATGTCCCCATCAGGAGAAGCCCCTCGTCCCGGGCCTGCACTGGGGTTGGAGGGGTCAGGTGTCTTCACACAGTAACCATGGTCAGGCAGCTCGGCCCACCGTGTGTGTGTGTGTGTGTGTGTGTGTGTGTGTGTGTGTGTGTGTGTGTGTCTTTTTGGAAGAAAACAAGTTTATTAGATCACTGCAGGGGGTAACAAGTGAGGCAGTAACGAGCACCACCTTTTTTTGGTCATGATTTATAGTTTCTTATAAGAGTTTAGCATGTAACTGCAACATGAGATTTTCATCTTTCGCCACTGGTTTTTGTTTGGTTTTGCAGTGCTTGAGTCAGAACACAGGGCCTCCTTTTGCTAGACAGGTGCTGTACCACTGAGCCACACGCCCAGCCCTTGCTATTCATGTTTAAATCCTAGATGCTTTACTTAGAAGAATAAAAACACAAAAGTAAACGTAAAAATTTCTCTCACATTGCTTTCTCCCGGTTCCTAACCTCAAAGTCAGCTATTGTTAATGCACTGGTGTTGACTCTGTGAGGCCGTCTGATGCAGTCGCAGATGGTTTACAAATGTGCATGTGTACCTGTACAAATGTGCATGTGTACCTGTACAAATGTGCATGTGTACCTGTACACCTGTGCATGTGTACCTGTACAACTGTGCATGTGGACCTGTACACCTGTGCATGTGGACCTGTGCACCTGTGCATGTGGACCTGTACACCTGTGCATGTGGACCTGTACAACTGTGCATGTGGACCTGTGCACCTGTGCATGTGGACCTGTACACCTGTGCATGTGGACCTGTACACCTGTGCATGTGGACCTGTACAACTGTGCATGTGGACCTGTGCACCTGTGCATGTGGACCTGTACAACTGTGCATGTGGACCTGTACAACTGTGCATGTGGACCTGTACACATGTGCATGTGGACCTGTACAACTGTGCATGTGGACCTGTACACATGTGCATGTGGACCTGTACAACTGTGCATGCGGACCTGTACACATGTGCATGTGGACCTGTACACATGCTCTCCTTTCTCTCATTTCTCTTCCTCTCACACACGCATAGGAAGGGATCCTATACACATTAGCCTATGTCTTGGTTACTCACCTCCCCATGTGTCAGCCTGCCCTTCTGTGTCTTCTGTGTGTTATCCCTGGTGTAGACAGCACTCTAATTAGCTTGGGTCTCCCTCTGTCAACTTAGAGTAGGTTGTATCCATCTCTTTCTAAAGTAAATGTGGCAAGGAGCACCATCGTGCGTATGCACCCTGCACACTTACATTTCTGGGGGACACAGTTCTAGAGATAGAATTCCTGGGCAGGTTCTATGAATGTTTAGATTCTGATAGGGTTCTGCCAAATTACTTTCTAAGAGCACTTTGTGGGCTGTGGGCTGGAGATGTAGCTCTGTGATAGCACACTTGTCTAGAAAGAGTAAGGCTCTGTGTTCTATCTTTAGAACTACCAAAAAAAAATGAAGAAAAAAAGATCAAACAAAAACAGTAATTCAAATGCGTTGTCACAATAGTTTTTTGTTTGTTGTTTTGAGACAGGGTCTCACTGTGTATCCCTGGCTGGCCTGGAACTTGTCATCTAGCCCAGGCTGGCCTCGAACTCTTCAGAGATCTGCCTGCTCCTTCCTCCTGGGTGCTGGGGTTAAAGGCTTGCCCCACCGTGGTAGCTCTAGAGTCACCTTTTGGCTCTGCTCCTGCCACACTCTTACAACATTGAAAGGATTGTCCTTGTGTTTGCAAAGTCGCTCTCCCTATCTCTGTGTCCTGCCCCCAACTTGGCCTGTGGCATGGCTTTCTGGCCCCCTAGTGGAAGAAGCAGGAGCTCTCTGGAGAACTGTAGAAGTTGGGGTAGGGGAGTTGGGAACCCAGAGGGCAGCATGGAGGTCAGAAGGGACTTCACACTGCTTGGGACTACTGTCTAGCCTGCAGTGAGTGCCTCGGCTGGGTGAGGGCCTCATGTTTCCCCAGTCAGGCTACGTGGACATACTGAACTAGGTACAGCTGTTGTGTGGAAGGGGGCTGGTTTTGGAGCCTGAACTGTCTTGCAGAAAGCCACACAGATCAGCAGTGTGCCTTTTGTGGATGAGTCCTCTGGGTCTGATGACGACTGCGGCTCTCAAGCGAGTGTCCGGATGTCAGTCCCCTGCTCTGAGTACAGGAAGACCGGTGGACTGGGCAGCCCCCGGGCCATCAAGAGAGGTGCTTTCCCTGCTTGATCTCTGCTAGGGTTCCTACCAGTTTCACCCTCAGCTCCAGACCCAGGAGCCTTACATCTTCTGGCCGTATGGGTATGGGGAGGGGCGTGGGACCCCAGCCTTGATTCCTTCCCCTGTGGCCAGGAGTCTCCATGTCCTCATTGAGTTCCGAGGGTGACTACGCCATCCCTCCTGATGCCTGCTCACTGGACAGTGACTACTCAGAGCCTGAACACAAACTCCAGCGTACTTCATCCTACTCCACTGATGGGGTGAGCTGAGTCCTCAGCCCTGGGTGTGAATGGGGAAGGGGCACTGTGTAGGAGCAGAGGCTGCCTGGCCCTCAGTACCCATACAGGGAGCAGCGAGAGAGGAAGGGCCCGGAGATGGTAGAGGGAAGGGGGTTCTTCAGGTGTTACAGAGAGCTGTGCACAGACCCGTGTTGAAGAAGGACCGAGTCCATGTCCAGGGAGCTCTCAGAGCCCATGAGGGTTACGCCTGGCACCTTGTTTAGTCCTCACCCTGACCCTCGGATGCTGCCATGACTAACAGTTAAGCCTTAGCAGGCCAGGTGCTGCCTCAGGGCCTGCCTCGTGCTTCTGGCTCATTTGCCTCATGGTCCTCATGGTTATTGCTGGGTTTTATGCATGGGAAGCCTGTGGCCCAGAGAGCTGCCTGCTTCCTCCCGCCTCTGATGCCTTGAATGGCCTTTCTCCTCTCAGCTGGTCTTGGTAAAAGAATCTGGCCTTTCCTTTAGCGCATCAGGGTCTCGTATCAGATATCCTTCATATCGGATATTTACATTACGATTCATAACAGTAGCAAAATTACAGTTATGAAGCAGCAACGAGATAATTTTATGGTTGGAGGTCACCACAGCGTGAGGAACTGTAGTAAAGGGCCGCAGCCTGAGGAGGGTTGGGAACCACTGGTCTATAGGCTAGTTTAGATGCCGCTGTTCCCTGAAGCCTTCCCTGACCAGCTTCTCTCCTGCGTGCAGCCCTGATCCACCACCTTCTCGTGGTGGGGGCTAGGTGTTCCTTCCCCAGTCATCATTGGGATCCTTCCCATGGTAGGGTTGCCACACTTTAATCAATTCTCTCTGGATCTCATTAGTGTACAGTTTGGAAATAGACACCCATAGGTGGTCAATAATTTTTTTCTTAACAAAAACTGACATAGTGGTGGTCTAGACCGTTTTGTCCTGAGTGGTGTCCAGAGCCTCATGTGACCTCCCCTTCACCCCCCTTCCCCGCTTGCCCTCCACCCCTCAGGGTCCTCATGTGACTCTCCTCTTTGTCCCCTCTTCCCTGCTTGCCTTTGACCCTCAGGAGCCTCATGGGACTCTCCCTTTTTGTCCCCTCTTCCTTCCTTGTTTTGTACCTCAGGAGGCCCTGGAGAAGTCAGGCTACCTGCTGAAAATGGGCAGCCGGGTGAAGACATGGAAGAGGCGCTGGTTTGTCCTGAGACAGGGACAAATCCTGTACTACAAGTCTCCGGTGAGACCCTCTCCAGGGCATAACCACAGGGCCACAGCCCAGACCCACACTGTGTACGGGGCTGGAGGAAGGGCGGTGTGGCTTCAGGCCTGCCGGGTGGAGGACTTGGCAGCCTGACTGGCCTTGGAGGTGCTGGGCCACACAAGGGACTCTGGGGTGGTCACCTATTCTCGAAACATGCTGGGAAGGCTACCAAGGCAGTCCTAGGCCAGTTGGCTGGCCATTTCCTCTTCCTTCTGAACTGATTTCTTCTTATGCCTGGCCTTGTAAAAGGATGTTCCCAGGCTGCCCTTACCTTTTCTGGATTGTTCTAACAGAAAAATCCGTTGCTTCCTCTTCTTCTTCCTCCACTGCCTGGAATTGAAAGCCTCAAATGTTGAGAACTAGGTTGGCAGAACCAATCGTAATGTTTTAAAGAGGATAAAACCGATTTGTCTTTTGTGCAGATGTTTGCTTGGTAGGAGCTGTCTCCAGCTCTGTGTTAAGGTTTCTGGGCCTAAATTCCTCCCTGAGAAACATGCCACTATCAATTAGTAATGTCTGTAGTGATGCTGGAAAGGATGGTAGTGACTTGTGTGCCACTTAATTTACCATACCCGTGGGCATAAGAATTGAGTAGAAACGTTTTCTTTTCTTTTCTTTTTGAGATGGGTCTTGCTCTGTTGCCTGGACCGGCCTCATCCTCTGCCATGAGTAGCTGGGACTGTAGGCATTCCTCACCACACAGCTTAGTCAAAGGAGTGTGGTGCCTTTCTAGATCACTAATAACCTAGTAGCTTCTGATCCTATTTTAGAGGCTCACTCTCCTTTCTGAGACCTTTTGAGGCCTGCGTTGGAGGATCTCACGTTCCCAACTATGGCTTTGTTTGGCTAGAAGAAGAATACAGAACAAGTCACTCATTGTACCGTAGCCAGGGAGGCTTGGGAATCACTTTCCACTTTGTGCCTGTAACTTGGAGTAAAAAATGATGATCTGAGAAGCTTTCAGACTCCAGTGTTCTCCTCCTTACTCCTCCTTTACAGAGTGATGTCATCCGGAAACCTCAAGGGCAAGTGGATCTGAACTCCCATTGCCAAATTGTTCGAGGGGAAGGAGCACAGACATTCCAGGTGAGCCTGCTCGCAGCAGCTGGGTTGTAGATGTACAGTGTGGTGTAGGGTTTAGATATGACTGTGATTGAAGCAGAGGTGAGGCAAACATAAGCATGGATGGATGGCTTCATACAAGGAGTAGGATATGACCGTAGGTTGTGGGCATGAGAAAGAAGAGCCAGAGTGAGCGGTGAAGGGAAGAAAGTCAAAAAGGAAAGGAAGGGAGAGCGTAGGTGGCCATTTGGAAGGCCCAGTGGGTTGAAGGATTTGTGTCTTTCATTGGCTCTCAACACCGCCCCCCTCACTGCACCTCCACAGCTCATCTCTGAGAACAAGACCTACTACCTAACAGCAGAGTCCCCCAGCCTCCTGGAAGAATGGATCCGTGTCCTCCAGAGCCTGCTGAAGGTGCAGGTCACTGGACCCCCAGCTCTGCATCAAGGGGGCGCCAAGCCTACCGTGAAGGGCTGGCTGACCAAGGTACAAAACAAGGTGGATCTGGTAGGGAAGCAATGGAAGCCAGGCATGGGAGTGCCCAGAGACGGTGAGCTCTTCCTCCAAGAACTCATCCCAGTGCTTAGCCAGCTGGCTCAAACATGGTCCAGCACACAAAATAATGCTGGTGGTTCTGGAAACAGAGATGGGGGCTGTTAGAATAATTGTTCTCAAGACAGAAGGGAAAGAAATCTTTTCACTTGATGTTTAGGACGTTAGGCACTGCCCCCCACAGTGTAACTAGCTGTGTTAGGATTAACAGTGCAAAGGAAAGGCCTGGGTAAAGCCAGTGGACTGCCATTTGATGACCGGTATATCCCAGGTTTGCCTAACCACATTTTAACCAGGGTTTTCTGGGAAGCAGGGACCCTAGTTAAGTCCAGCAAAGGGAAGTTAACTAGGAAGCATACTAACAGGGTTAGTTATTGTGGGTTAGGTCAGGAACAGTTACTGTGCCCAGCAAACTCGGGGCTCAGACTCCTTCCTTCCGAGCTGCTGCTTCCCATCAGCCCATCCTTCGTCTCTGTGAGTGTTCAGGTGCTGTTCCCTTGTGATTTACAGTACCTTACTTAAGGCTCCAGACTGCCAGGGCCTCTATTTACCTTGCAGCATTCTTACAACTCTGGCCTTTGCCAACTAATGGGTTCTTCCCATATCCATGTTCTGATTTCTTGGATAATCTTTCAGTGGCAGGTCATAGGTCCCTGAGTGGCCCAGTAGTGGCCAGGTTACCACAGGGTACATACTGTGGCATTCTCACTGTGAAAGGAGACCTGACTTTGGCAGTCTTCCCTGTGGCCTGCCTTGGCTGGCCCTGGATTTATTTTAGAGCCCTGGTTCCAATGAAGTCATTTCACTTAACAGGTAAAGCATGGCCACTCCAAGCTGGTCTGGTGTGCCCTTGTTGGGAAAACCTTCTACTACTACCGGAGCCACGAGGACAAGGTATTTCATCGGCCTCCTAACAGGGCCTCCTCCAAACTGTGCACAGTGCACGCCATTGATGGCAGTCCCCAGCCCTGCCTTCTACCACACCAAACCCTACAGCAGATACAAGGGTCAGCTGTCCCGCTCCCTCCAGAGCTTGTGACCTGCATCACAGTCAGTTGGTCCTTTCCAAAGCACAGTATCTGCTTCTGGCCTGGCTGCCATGCTGCAGCGTCCACCTCCTCATCCTGCCCTCCGTCCACATCTATGGTCTCCAGCCCCACACAGCCAAAGCAGTCATAAAAAGGAGACTCCCCTGTCCACCTGCTGTCCTGTTCATGGAAGGTTCATGTCCGCAGAGACCCCTGGGCTGCCTACCTGTGCAGGATGCTCACATAGAGGAAGTAGATCGGTCCTGTGACTCAGACGAAGACTATGAGGCCGGAGGAACTGGCCGGTTGCTCTCCTCACACTGCACCTTGGTGATCCACCCCCCAGAGCACAGCCCCACCTACCTCCTCATCCGCACCAAGCATGAGAAGGTAAGGGAGGAGCTGGACCTTTGTGGCCAAGCTTGGACCTGGGTTCTCATTTCCCTTCTGCCTTTCCGCTGAGGTTTCTAATCAAGTTTATTTCTTCCTGGACACTGAATGGGAATGTTACTTTTGAATAGCTAGTGGATTCATTCCAAGTGACCAGCATCTCTTCATCATGGGCCATGATAGAGTGCCACACACTTGGAAATGTGGGTTGACATCCACCTGATCGTGTCTTTCTCTTTGGAGTGGTGACCTTGACTCATGCTAGCCAAACTAGTGAAAGTCTACTTTTCCCCCTCAAGACAGGGTCTCATAAGCCCAGGCCGACCTTGGGCTTGAGATCCCTCTGCCTCAGCCCCCCAGCTCCTGCTGTGACATCATTACAGGTGCACACCTCGGTTCCCATTTTAAAATTACACACTTCCTTTTTCAGGGGAGTGGCGGGAGTCAAACCCAGAGCCTCACACATTAGACAAGTGCTCTGTCACCAAGCAACACCTCCTGCCCCAAATCCAACTCCTGCCACCACTCTTCCTACCTCATTAGCATCTGATTGTCCCCTGCCCTTTTCCAGGATACATGGCTTTACCACCTCACGGTGGCTGCAGGGGGCAGCAGTACCAAGGTGGGCACTGTCTATGAGCAGCTCATTGGGAAACTGATGGATGGCGAGGGAGACCCAGGTGAGGCAAGAGTGGCCACTACTGCCTGGGCTGAAGGGAGGTGGCCGGGTGCTTATTGGACAAGAAGCGAAGAGAGCACTGTGGTTCCTAAGCAGTGTTAAACATGCCTGGGGGAATTCCCATCCCATGCTCCGGGGCCTCTCTGTCTACTGAGGTAATCACTGTATGTGTGGGACCCTGGGAAACAGACTTTCCAGACAGCTGGGTAAATGTTCTACTCAGTTTAATCTGTAGCTTTGCTAGCTGTGCAGAAGACTTGGGGGTAGAGGGGAGGGCGGGGGAGGCAGCTGGTTAATCTATAATTAAGAGTTTGTTAATAAATGAAGCCTCAGTTTGGAGCAGACTAACCTAATCCTGGGATGTCTGGGGGTCCTTATTTGGCAACTAATTCTCAGGACCCCCATGAACTAACTACCCAGAGGTGCACACCACACATACCTCTTTACTACTGCTCTGAAGGCTGGTCTGTCTCGGGTGGATACATCTGTTCCTCCAACCTGGTACTGCAGGGAAGGCTGTCCCTGCACGCAGACACTTGTGCTCAGAAGCACTCACAGCTTAATCTCCTTGGCCTGGCTGTGCCTGCTCAGCAAAGCTCTGGCTGCCTTCCTCCACAGCCGTGTGAGGGAATGTGCAGTCTGCAGTCCACACTTCCGTGGCCTTCAGTCTGTAGATGATCAACCCAGAAAGACCCGTGTTTCCCAAAGTTAAGCCACTGTCTTCCTTGGGAATCAGAGTTGGGGCTGGTAGGGTAGGAGGCAAGTTCTTTCCTCTGTAGTAACTGCCGCTGCCCTCTGCCTGTGCTCTGTGCAGACTCCCCACTCTGGAGGCACCCCACGCTGTGCTACAGCCGAGATGGGCTGAGCACCTCCCTCACCACCCTGCCCTCCGAGGCGCTGCAGACCGAGGCTCTCAAGCTCTTCAAGGTAACAGTGGAGTGGAGCCCAGGCCTGTTGGCTCTTGGTGCCCACATGTGCTCAGGCTCTGCTTGGCACACCTTGAGTCCATCACGGGAAAGGAGACCTGTGTGGTTATGGGGTGGCCCTAGGGTTGTGGCGAGGAAGAGGAAGTCCCACAGGGTCCCCTTTATGGCTTCCTTTATGGCAGGCCAGGAGGAAGCTCTGGGGCTCTGGGAATGGCAGCCAAAGCTCTCCCTTGAGCTGCCTTCCCCTTCGGGTAACAACAGAAACGGTCCGGTTTGCACGACTTCTGGACGTCAGAGATTCTGATCCAGTTTAGTCTTCTTTGTGCCCATCTGCATTTTCTGACAAACAAAACACAACGCCTTGCTAGGGGCTAGTGTGGTGCTAAATGCCCACAATCACAGCACAACCAGGAGGCAGAGGCAGGACTTGGATAAATGCCAGTCTGTGCTACCCTGTCTTGCAAAAAATGTTTTCTGTGGATACAGGCAGGCTTATGTGTGGCTTGTGTACTGGAAACATCACATTTAAAGAAGGGGCGATTCTGCCCCTCCAGGAGCCCCCTTTAGCCTCACAAGCAGAAGCAGCGCTCCCTCTAGAAAGGGCGGGTCGTCCGTGAACTTGACTCTTCCTTGAGGCCCTGCGGCACAGTGCATGGCCCAAGAATAACCACTGGGCTGCCCCTGCCCGTGCCCACTGTCCATGGTCCTTCCAGTCCTGCCAGCTCTTCATCAACGTGCCCGTGGAGGCCGCCTCAGTGGACTACCACGTGTCCCTGGCACAGACAGCATTGCAGGTCTGCCTTGTTCACCCTGAGCTCCAGAGTGAGATCTACTGCCAGCTCATGAAGCAGACCAGCTGCCGCCCGCCTCAGAAGTACTCTCTTATGCAGGTGGGCACACACTGGGGACACAGCAACTGGCTGGAACCACGTATAAGAGTTGTTTAAGGGGTGGGAGGGTGGTAGCAGGTGCCTGGGCAGGTGTTCTCCGATCCTAGCCCAGGGGCAGCTTCTTGTCCGAGTAGTTTGAGCATGGCTGCCTGATCTGTGCATGGTCAGCATGCGAGTGCTGTCCTGGGCAGTGCCTGACAAGGGAGTTGAGATTCTGGTGTGGAGAAAGAATAGCTCAAAGCTGCAAGAGCAGGATCCCAGCACTCACCCCATACTGCCTGTGTTCCGTGGCAGTGCTGGCAGCTCCTGGCTCTGTGTGCCCCGCTCTTCCTGCCTCAGCATCACTTCCTCTGGTACGTCAAACAGCAGCTCCAACGCCATGCAGATCCCAGGTAAGTGAGAGCATTTCCCTGCCGCCCCTACACTGCTGACTGCCATGTTTCAAAGGGATGAAGGGGGAAGACGAGGTTGGGTTGACGGCATCTCCCCTCAGACTTGCTTGGGGTTGAGAGACTTCACCCATCGCCAGGGACACATGAGCAGGTAGAGATCCGAGCACACTTTAGCTGCTTTGGAAACCAATCCATGTGTCCTTGGGTATCTGGGGAACACTCTCATGTGAGGCCATGCTATCCCAAATTACCCCCAAATGTTTATTCCGTGTGCTTCTGGTTTCTGCGAGTATATCTATCTATGCAGGGATGGGGGTGTAGCTCAGTGGTAGAGCACTTACCTGGCATGTACAAGGCCCTGGGTTAGATCCCCTAGTACTAGTTTAAAAAAAGAAACAAAGAAAAGGCCCATGGCAGCCATGTGCTGCAGATAGGTCCTCAGGGACAAGTTGCAGCTGGTAGGATGGCTCAGTAGGTAAAGGAGCTTGCCGCCAAGGCTGGCAACCTGAGATCAATCCTCAGGAGCAACGTGGTAGGAGAGAACCAACTCCCTCAAGTTGTCCTCTGTCTTCCACAGGTGTGCCTCCTCCCGAAATAAAAATAAATAAAAATAAAAATGTAGTAACATCCCATACTAGTTTTAGGTCCCCATGCCCTATCCAGTTAGTTTTTATCCTGGCTAAGTCTGGGTATGCACCTCAGGGTGCCAAAAGGAAGGAATTCCTACTACTCCTGTCTGTTTTTAGGAGTGAAACTGGCCAGTATGCCACATACTGCCAGCGAGCCGTGGAGCGGACCCTGCAGACAGGAGAGCGGGAGGCCAGGCCATCACGTATGGAAGTGGTGTCCATCTTGCTACGAAACCCCTTCCACCACTCCTTACCCTTCAGCATCCCTGTGCACTTTGCCAATGGGACCTATCAGGTAAGGAAGATGAGCAGGATTCCTACCCCAAGTCTTCCCATATCACTGTCCAGAGACTACTTCTAAGTGCGCTGAGTCTTGTGGACTGTCGGGGTCATAGGCACATCAACCAAAGGGATGGGCCTAGATTTGAGGTGGGAGTGGCATGACTAGTGTGGGGATAGACAAAGGAGCTGGAATCCCAGAGTGCTTTACTATGTGGTGCTTTACAGGTAGGTCTTCTGAACCCACTGCATGAACAAGGAAGCTGAAACATGGCCAGAAAGCAGCCTGAGATAGCACCCTCAGAACACTGACTGTAAAGGAATGACTGGGCCTCTGTCCAGCTCCAGTTTACAGTGGGCAGGCTCAGGTTCCTCTGCACGCGAATGTGGAAACCAGCTGCCTTTGATCTCTTGCCCTCACCCCTGACCACCCCGTGACAGCCCCTTAGAGAGTTTGCTAATTCAGGTGCCTCTTCCCATTCCCAGGTGGTTGGTTTTGATGGCTCCTCCACAGTGGATGAGTTCCTCCAGCGGCTGAACCAGGAGACAGGCATGAGGAAGCCATCCCAGTCTGGCTTTGCCCTCTTCACAGATGATCCTTCTGGCAGGGACCTGGAGCACTGTCTTCAAGGGCGTGTCAAGGTAAACATCCCCCCCCACACACACACACACACATGCAAGCACCTCTTAACTCAGATATAGGTGGTGGGCATAGATCTCATCCAGTATGTGCCTAACTGGCCAGTGGCCTGTCTGGTGTGGAGATCAAGATGACCTCTTCAGGCCAGCATTTCTGTGCCATCCTAAAATGTATCTGTGCATGCAGGGAAAGCTACATGTACCCTTGACTCTGGAGACAAGATCCTCATAGTCCTGTCTCCCTCAAGGGACTATGCAGTATTCAGGGAAAGAGCCTCTTAGCTCAGTGTAAGGACAAGGAGGCCCTGCCGAGACTGCCACCAATTGTATCTGCCCACTTAGGTCAACAGCTATAGTGAAGATCCAGTGGGTGTCATGCTGTGCTCTATCCCCTCCCTAGCTTTTATTCTGTCTGCTATGCTTATAGGTGTATGCCTATAGATCCAATCATAGTTTAGGGAGGTAGGTTCTCATGGGGAAAGCCTTTGAAAGAGACAGTTGATCTGTACAGTGGTCTGGGGCTAGTGCCATGAAGGGATTAAGCATCTGTAGGACTGTACTGCCACACTGGATGGGTGCATTTGGCTCTAGCATCTGCTTCCTTTGCTGTTCTAGAACAAGGGCTAGTCTTTAGCATGCATGAAAAAAAAATTGCCACATATCTTCCTAGTAAATGTATGGGTGGGTACCTGTAAGGCTCTGGTCACGGCAGGCATTTGGGTGTATTTATTGAAAGGAGAATGTGGTGAGTGAAACAGACATGGAGCCATGATGCCATGGACTCCACTGGGGCCTGCCTAGGTCCCCAAGAGGCCAGCCCTCACAGAGCCAATGAGACAGCAGTCCTTTCTTGATGCTCACTACACCCCTGGCGCCATCTTCCTCTCCATAGAAAGGCACCTCCCATCCTGGCAGCCTGAGGCCTCACAGGGCAACCTTCTAGGGACAGAACCCTTACCCAGCTGTGCTTGAGTCCAGCTCTGGCTGGATCTTACTCTCCGCACAAGGGGCTTTTCTGACCTTAGACTTTTGTCTCTTCAAGATCTGTGATGCCATCTCCAAGTGGGAACAAACGCTGAAGGAGCTGCACCCAGGAAAGTCTGACGGTGGGACACGCGTCGTGAAGCTGATGTATAAGAACAGGTCCTGGGAGCTGCCTGAGGGTGGGGTGAACCTGAGGGCTGCCACTGGGCACCAGCTCATCACCTCCAGACATGATGGCTTGTCCCAAGAAGGCAGAGGGGCCTATAATTACCCTGAGTGGCAGTCATCAGGTGGGTTGCAGGCTGGCCCTGCTCCTGCTCCCTCATGAGACTCTAGTAGCTCAGGTGTTCTGTCAGCCTCCTCTGTACTACCTTGCAGACATGTGTATGCGTACATACCACAAAAGCATACCAATGTCATGGGATGGCTGCGTGTTATCTTATGTGAGAGAACAGTTTTGTGTAAGCACCAGATATTTAAGGCTAAAGAATAAAATGTTCCTGTTATCAATTTTAGGACATCCACAAGTACTTTCTACCCATTTAAATAGGAGAAATCTGTCCTAGTATGTCTCCAGGCAAGTAATTTCCATTAGTCTCTTGGAGTCTTACCTCATCCAGACCCTAAGAAGCTGTGATCTCAGGGACCAGATTCCTCGTGTAAAATGCAGAGTCTAGTGGTGTGTTCAGAACTGACCACCTGTTCCTGCGGTGAGACCCGCATGCCCACAGCTAGGTCAGGCCCGGCTACGGGTTTCTTGGGTGGTAGAAAAGAGGCTTACAGATGGCAGGAGCCGTTATCTTCACTTTAGGGATGGAGGTAAGGATTCAGAGGAAGCCTTCTCGTTCTTGTTTGGGGGACCAGCTGAGACCCGGCTTCTTACTGTCTTCCCTATAGACTATACTTTCGAAGTCAAGTCAAGGGGGAGACGGAGCGAGAGCGTCTGCTGCTTGCCTTCCAAACCAGTGGAGAAATAGTGGCAGGAAGATTTCCAGTCACCAAGGAGCTAGCTCTCGAAATGGCTGCCTTGATGGCCCAGGTAAGTTTCTTTTGTTAGAAACACCGTGAGACCTCACAGGAGACTGCAGATCCTGGGGCAGCAATGAGAGGCGCTCTGCAGTACGGAGAGCTGACTCCCTGCTCACCACACACAGAGGCTGTGTGAGAATGGGGCTGGGGACTGGAAAACTGGCCTTAAGTCTCAGTCTTCCTCCAGTGTGAGAGCTTGGCTAAGCCACTTCTTAGTGCTTCAGTTTTCACGTGTGTGTGTGGAAAATACAATCCCTCCCTGCCTCCAGGTTGGTGGATGTGACACAATGCACGTGATAACTTTACGAACCACCCCACATTCTAAGTAGGAAATGAGGAAGAGCACACATTCAGAATGATTCTCCTTTGTATTCCGTCAGGCGGCTATCTGCATGGTGTCTAGGATACTTCCATGGTTCCTGTAAGAGCAGATTTATTCAGATGTGGTGGCACACACCTGTAATCCCAGCACTTGGAGAGCTGAGGCAGAGTTGGCATAAATTCAAGTCCAGTCTGGGTTCCAAGCCGGCCTGGGCTACATGGTGGCTGGTCATAATTATAATCATCAATATGAATACTACAGCAAGCCACACGCTTTCATCTCCACTTAGGAGAAGGAAGTTGGCACTCAGTTTAAATAACTTGGACAAAGACACAAAACTGCTAAGTGGCAGAGCTGATGCTTGGGCTAGCTTCTGACACCAGGCCCTCTTCTGTCCTCTACAGTCTGTGGCAACTTCCCTTCAAGCATTTAGCTAAAAATGAGAGCTGATCTAGACGATTTAATATTCTAGGACCCTAAGGATGCTTCTCTAGTGTCTATGAAACATGGGATAGATTCTTACCATCGTTAAGTGATAAGCAGCAGTGATGTGGTAAGGGCTTGATTACTTCTTGAACAGCAACCCCATCACCCCCGAACTTGTGACTGTTCTCTCTTTCTACCTCAGGTGGAGTACGGGGACTTGGAGAAGCCTACTCTGCCAGGTCCTGGGGGCACACCTCCTGCCAAAGCTCAGCATCTCCTCCAGCAGGTCCTCGACAGGTTCTACCCAAGGCGCTATCGAAATGGCGCACCCTCTGAGCAGCTGAGGTAGGCTGGAGGCCAGGTCTTACAGAGGAAGCCTGTGGGGGAACCTCAGGGCTATGATGAAAGCAGGTGGGCTCTTCACCAACACCATTTCTTTCCGTCCACCCGAACCAGGCACCTGGCAGATACGATGGCCACCAAGTGGGCAGCATTACAAGGCTGCACCCCTTCTGAGTGCATCCGCATCTACCTGACTGTGGCTCGGAAATGGCCTCTCTTTGGTGCCAAGCTCTTTGCTGCTCAGGTGAGTGACGGGAAAAGGAATTAGCAAGCCCCCCGAATGCTCTTTCTCCTGGAGCTTCCTTCCCTTCTCTGCTCATGTGGCCCTCAGTCCAGTCTGCAGCCCCCGCCTCACTGTCCAAGCCCGGAGCTGCCATCTCCCCACCCACCTCTGCTGCTCCAGGGTTCCCTGGTCCACCGTGGAGTTACAATTCCTTGGTTATCTTCAGGCTTCCTTTACTGACTCGGCAGTGCTTCTCCTGCCGAGTTGACAGGCTCAACTCACTCACACGGGAGGGTTCAGACTTCAGTCGGAAAGGCAACACAGTGTAAACCTAAACACACTCCTCTCTACCGGCCACCCAAAAGCCCAGAAGTAGAGAGAGGGACCACCCAGGGGAGTCAGACTCTCAGACCACAGTTACTTTCACTTCTGCATGAAGGCCAAGAGGCAAACAGTAATTTCAGCTGGAAGTTTTCCTTAGTAGGTGTCTGGTATGCATGAACTTCACAGATAATCACAGGCATTACCCTGTGACCAGACATTATAATCAGACATTGAGACTGGATCTAGGTCCTCATCATTGCAGCTACAGATCAGATAGTGGACATCCACTCATCTAGCACAGACAGATAGGTTGTTGAATACATAATATTTCTAGTTCTAGCTGTTTAATGTTACAAAAAAAGAACAAGGGCTGGGGAGATAGCTCATAGGACCTGGGTTCTTCCATAGGACCTGGGTTTGATTCCCAGCCCCCATATGGTGGCTCACAACTGTCTGTAATTTCAGTCTCGGGGGATCCAACATCCTCTTCTGGCTTCCTTGGATACAGGCACACATGTGGTACACAGACATAACATGCAGGCAAAACAACCATACATACTAAATATAAATTTTAAAAAATTTAAAGAAATGAATAAATCCGTCCCTTTTCTTCAGGAGGCTTTCCAACTAGTGGGAATAGAACAATCGGGGAGTTGTGCATTATTCTTCATACTCACTTTTCTTTTCAATCTTTCTAAGCAACATTAATCTACTCTGTTTAATTTTGGGGATAGGCTGGAGACCAAACCAGGACCTTGAACATGCTAAAAATACTCCTGCCCCCTCAAGCTATACCTCCAACCTGCGTGCGTGCGTGTGTGCGTGTGCGTGCGTGTGTGTTCCTGCCACAACATTCCCTATGCTGTATAAATGCTACTTTCTGTTTTCCACAATGACGTGATGGCCCATCACTCTCTGGACGTACCTTCTTCCTCAGAAAGCACTTACATTCAGAATCTCTAACTGTGGGTCTGATAGGCTTTTTCTGTTTCTGCAGCCTGACCAGCCGTCTTCTAAGGAGAAGACTCTGGTGTGGATTGCTGTGAATGAGGACGGTGTCAGCATCCTGGACCACCACACTATGGTATGAGAGGAAAAGGCTGTTTCCAATCCTTCTTGTCTTATCTTCTCTGCTCTGGACTTAAGAGGCCTGAACTAAGTGGCCATGGTATGGTCCCCCTCTTTCTAAACTCTGCCCCAGCAGTGCTGTCCTTTAGTCTAGACAAGGTGTATAAACATCAGGATTTAACTCTCCAAATTAGCACCACTATGGGGTTTTCCTTTCCTGGTAAAGGCTCCCTGTGTCTAGAAGAAACAGGTATGGAGTTTCCCCTGAACTCATTTGGCTCCTCTCCACAGCAAGTGCACATCACTTATCCCTACTCTTCAGTGACAACGTTTGGTGGCTGCAGGGATGACTTCATGCTTGTGATTAGATCCATTCCAGACCAGAGCTCTGGAAAAAGCCACATTGACAAGTTGATCTTCCGAATGCCTGCTCCCAAGGTGGGTCTGACAGCTGCTCCTACAATTTACTCTGGCCTGGTGTGATGTGGTGAGCTTGGTGCTTAGAGAGGAAGCTCTGGACAGGCTCTGCCCCACACACAATCGTTGGCCTTGGTGTGTGAGCAGCATGCCAAAGGGTTCAGGTGGAGTAGCATCTCACTACTGAGCTGGCACCTGCTGGGAACTACCTGCTTCAGCCATTGGCTGCTGTCCCTCCTTTCTTCAGGAGGGTATTGTGCATCTCAGAGACTCTCTAGGCCAACAGAGGTACATTTTACTGGGCCTCTAAACATCACAGCAGTCTCTTTGGGGCTTTTCTCCCGAGTGAGCAGTTTAAGAGAGAAAGCAGAGCCCAGGAAGGCTATGTGTACCCAATGTTATAGCCAGTGAGAAAATCAGCGTTCAAAACAAGGCTAGTTCCATTTCTTCATTTCTCTGTCCTCAGATCACAGAAACTACCTTCATGATGGCCAGCTACATGAACCACTGTTCTGCAACTGTGAACCTACCCACCAGGCTGCCTGTAGCCCGCCAGCCCCGAGACCTGGATGGACAGTTCTTCCCTTCTGTTTCCTGCACTAAGGGGCCAGCTTTGCTGTGAACGTTCCCCCCACCCTTGTCACCACTGGTGCCTCTGGGGTTAGATTTCTATCCTGGAGCATACTACTACTGTGATGGGTCTAATGACCCCTCCCCAGACTGTTCTGTGAAATGTAGATTTCAGGGTCCTTGAAACCTTTGTACCCTTTAGGTGCCTTAGCTTTTAAGGCTCAACATTTTAAAATCCAGACCCAACATCAAAACCACTTACTTCTTTTACAAGAATACTGACTCTGGATGCTACCTGATTCTAGATTGAGACAGGGATGGCCCATAGTTACCAGGGCAGTGGTACTGTATTTGGGGCTTCTGCACTGATACTCAGGGAAGCTCTCTTTTTATATTATACGTGGTCCTTATGTGGGGGCTTATACTTGAACTTTCCCGAACATCCCTGAACAAAATAGGACTAAAATTCCTAACTCACCTAAACTTTGGCAGATGCCTACAAATCTCTAAAACTGGACAACTTTCCTAAATGGAAATACTGGCAGAACTAGAGAAAAAATGACAAGCTTCCCCCTCCTGGTGAGGAGGCATTTGCTATCCCCCTACTGGGGGCAGGGGGCAGCAGCTCTAATCTTCCCAGGACAGCACACTATTCCTGTTAAGAGTCAAGCCTTTTCTCTCACACTGGACTAGCACAGGAGGGACAGAACCAGGCTGCACCTCCCTGTGTCATTTTAGGCCCGACAGGGATGAGTGAAGGCTGTGCTCACTACTGAAGGACGAGGTAGTCATTATCCCCCATCCTCTGAAAGACCAAGCATGTGAGTTTTGCTTGTTGCTGCTCTACGAGGCCAGGAGACAACACACCGGGAACACTAAAGACCCCTCCATTCCCGGAAGGCCGGACTGCTCACCAACACTTCTGGTAGATACCTTCTGGAAATTAGTTGGAAGCACAGAACATGTATATAATATTTGCCCTAGTAATATGTGAAGTAGAAAGTTTCTTTCAACTTCTGTCTTCCTGAGAACATCATAATCCCTCTCAACTCAGACTTTCTAATTGATTTTGATGAAGATGACCTTTATCTCCACCTTCTCCCAAAAAAAATAAAATAAAAACCAAAAGTTCATACTTTGATTTTCCAACATATGAAAAAAAAACTAAGTTTATTGTGCAGCTCTAAGGCAGTTCTATCATCTCCCAGTAACATGGATGAGGAGATGGGATCAGCCCCCAGGAAATAAGCCTTTAACCCAACAGTGTGTGTGACATACACTACAAAAAACTGCAAAGCCCAAATTACTTTGTCCAGATGCCTCAGCTGCTGTAATCTTCCTTTTCTCATCCTTTGAACTGACAAGGACTTTAAAAAGCCTAAACAAGCCTGACTTGCAAGGCAGGCAGCCATGTCTGTTCCAGCCCCAACTAGAACTGGGGTTCTAGTCGACACAGGTCTACCTCAAGCCACATCACTATAGGTCCTGGACCACTCCTTCAAGGCCAGTGTGAAAGGCAGAGTGAAGTTCCAGTGGGCCACATCCCAAGTGGCCCTGAAAGCCAAAAAGGATGTGATCTACTCTCGAATTGCTTTTGTGAATAGAGTTCCAAAGAATGGAACTGTTTGCACTAGACTTGGAGGTCAGATTAGCTGCCTCCTTTTCTCTCTCTTTAAATTTTCTTCCTCTTCTCATTCCTTCCCTTCCTTTTGAAGACAGGGTCTCACTAGGAAGTCCTGGCTGTCCTGGAACTCACTATGTAGACCAGGCTGGCCTTGAACTCAGAGCTCCACCTGCCTCCCGAGTGCTGGGATTAAAGGTGTGCACCACCTAGCCCAGCTCCTCTTCTCCTTCCTGAGCTCTAGGAATCTAAGAAACTGCCTTCTTTATCCTTTAACATGACAGTCCCATGTCTGGGAACCAACATGAAATCTCTCTCATCTAAGCCCTCTTGGCCAAAGCAGCTTTTGAAGCAATAGAAAATACCAAGTAACAGGAAGGTACTAATATGCTTGACACCCATGGCTGAAATGCTATGTATTCTTGTCAATAAAAAGCTGTCAGTGAAACAGGCAACTACTATGTGTTTTGGATATTTATTTATTTTAGAATTTGAGACAGTGCCTCACCATGGAGCCCAGGCTGGCCTCAAACTTTCAATCCTCCTATTGACACCTCCTGGGTGCTGGGATTACTGGCATCCACACCACCCCTCGCTAAGCCATGGATTAAGAATCATCCTGCACAGATCATAGGAGCTAGGTGGACAGAGGCTAGCCCTGTAAAGCATTTTACTCCTGCTAATTCATACATAAGAAAATGTGACTTATTTTTTTTCCCTAGCTTTTAGACAAGAGTTCATGCAGATGGAAATTATTCTTTTCTTGTAGAATCTGGTACCACTCTCAATAGTCCATAGATTTTTAACACAAATATGAATGTGCTTAGAAATTTCACCGAGTGCTCTTCCTGTATATTATCTTTGGGGGGGTGCAGGGGAACAGTCCTCACTATGTAGCCCTGGATGGCCTCAAACTTGAAATCACCTGCTTCTGTCTCTTGAATCCTGGGGTTAAAGGCATGTGCCACTATCCCTGGCCTAGTGTCAAAATCCTTAAGGTCTCCCCTTGATTAGTAATGTAGATAAAACCTATAAGGGTAACTTTATTTCTTTATTTATTTTTGAATTTTCAAGACAGGGTTTCTCCGTGTAGCTTTGGAGCCTATTCTGGAACTCACTCTGTAGACCAGGCTGGCCTCTAACTCACAGAGATCCGCCTGGCTCTGCCTCCCGAGTGCTGGGATTAAAGGTGTGTGTCACCACTGCCCAGCAGGGTAACTTTATGAGACATCAAAATACTGAGTCAAGTTCCAGCTGCCTCCTCTATGGCTGAGGTCTACTCATCCATTTTGAGTCCCAGGACTGTGTCCACTAATGGTTTTTACAGTACAGAAAATAAACCAGCCACTATGGTTTAGGAGTCCTCTCCCATAAAGACAACAGTGGTCTCTGAATGCTGAGATTCATGGGCTTGTTGATGTGGCTTTCTGGTGTGCCAGAATCTCCTGGCAGCTCCTGTATACTTCAATCAAGCAGTCCAACCGGGGCTTGGCACTCTGAATTCCAAAGGGGAGAAATGCAGAGTCAAGGAGAATAGAAGAAGAACCCACCTCAGCCTCCATCTCCCACATACACCATGGTACCACAGTGAGCTAAGAGACACAAGGTCAAGCCTCCGAGCACTTTGCTGGGAAGTCCCCAAATCTGGCCTTCGTGGGAAATAAAAAGACAGCTTTTTTTGTTTTGTTTTGAGACAGGGTCTCTCTGTGTATCTTGGCTGTTCTGGAACTCACTATGTAGACCAAGATGGCCTCAAACTCAGAGATCTGCCTGCCTCTGCCTCCCAAATGCTAGGATTATAGGCGTGCAAAATACAGCTTTTAGCCTGACAAAATTATATGACGGTGAGACAGACTATCTCAAAAAGTGTTACAAGTTGTGAAATACACCTCAGAGACAATATGGGCAGTTTACTATGTACATTCTGAAAAGATTTTGTATTATAAAATGTAACATAACTAAAATTAAAAGACAAGGCACAGAATAGGAAAATTATATGTAGAAAGTCTATTTAATAAATGTTTACTATTCAAACAGCACAAAGTTATTACAAATGTATAACTGATTTCTAGGTTCTACTCAGCTGGAGGAAACTGACAGTTTAAAACCAAGAAGATTACAGGCTTGTGCCACCAGTCACTTTTATTGTAAAATCAAAAGAAAAGATAATCTAGACATTATTTAAACCTAGCAATAAAATAGTTAAATAAACAAGATAATAGAATAGAACATAATCTTTTAAAATAAGTATACTGGCTGTGATAGAAAACACAGACAGACAGACAGATATAGATAAAATATCTCAACCTCGCTAATATCAATGTAAAATCATACAATGGTAGATTGACAGACAGAGTAGAAGAATGTGATTTGTAAGCAGAAGTGGTTATATGATTGATAATAGTCTTCTCTAAAATTTTTATGACTTACTAATATTTTTTAAAGTGTATCCTCATCAAAGAGGGGGCTCCTGAGATCCAAAAAGATCCTAACTTTTACTCATCTCCAGTACTCTGACAACAGAAAGTCAAGTCCAACTGAACAAAAGGGGCATGGGTGAGCAGACAGAGAAAAAGGATTTCACAGGAGAAAGGAAGAATATTGCACTCACCTGGAAGACAGGAACTACTTGGGATATCTCCTGTGGCTTTGCTGGATCCTTCAATAAAATGCAGAGGTAGTAAATCACCTTCTGCTGTAAGAAAAGACACCAGACAGAGGGCTCAGTGAAACTCGCCTTGTTTCTTTTTTCTTCAAGGGAAGACTAAAATCCTTTTCACAAATTATCTAAGTAGTGAAATATTTGACAACTTCTGAAGTAGAAAAAAGTTTATTTTCATTCTTTATTTTTATTTTATATATAAAAAAATCTTTTTGTTTTGTTTTTTACTGAGACAGGGTCTTACTATGTATCCCTGGCTAGCCTGGAACTTGCTATGTACACCAGTTTAGATCCCAGCACACTCCATGAGCTGACTGCCTCCTCTGGAGAGCCCAGAGCTACCACCTAAACACTTACCATGTAAATAGCCTCATTGATGATAACATCCTTGACCTTGTCCATCTCTATGAAGGTGGTACTTTCTTTGCCTGAAGCATAGGATGAAGTCATCTGGATGCCAAGTGAATCGATGATTAATAGAGTCTCCTGATCAATCTTCACAAAGTGGAGGTAACCAAGCAGGCCTATGATGGTGATGAAGATGGCAGCAGAGAGGATCATGCTATTCTGAAAAGAGAGCCAGACAGGCAGGAAGATTACCAAATGCTCCTATGCAAGTATTTACGCCACACAGCGTGTCAAACGGACAATGGGGGAGAAGGCCTTTGCTCTGGTCACTATGCTGTGAGGTGAATAGATGAGGGAAAATGCATGAAGGGGAAATCACTTTCTCTTGAGCTCCTGAATTGTTTGAACAGCACGTAGAATGAAAAGGATCCAGACTACTAATGAATAGGTCTGGGAAGCTCCCAGCAAAACATCTGCCATCTCATGTATCTCAGAAAATCTTCCCAAAATTACAACTTAAGGACCCAGAGCTTTCCCTCTCACATTCCCCCTGCAAAACATATGGCACAAAACTGCAGACAGCAACTGTGAAGTGCTCAGCACAGGAGCAGATGCTAACCCCTGAATGATAAATAGCCACTTACATTTTTTCCTAATTTTGGAATAAATTTTGATTGGTTTACAAGTGGACACATGTTGCAACCCTGGCCAATGAGATGTGGTAGTCAGAGTCTACGGAAGAGGCCAATTTATTAATTATATTTTTTAAAAGATGAGTAGAAAAATAGAGAAAGGTAAGTAAGCGGTGCTGGGGAGGTGCAGAGGGCATTAAGATGAAAGCATCCAGGAATAGCCTATAAGGCAGGACTTAACTGGTGCAGAGATTTATTAGAAGGTTAGTGGTTTCTGGTGGGTACACTCTTCCACAAAGACAGCCAGGCTGAGGACTGAGAGTACACTGGGGGCATCTGTGTGAGAGGAGCCAAGGAACAAGAACTCAAACAGGGCAGGAGCCTGGAGGCAGGAGCTGATGCAGGGCCATGAAGGAGTGCTGCTTACTCGCTTGCTCCCCATGGCTTGCTCAGCCTGCCTTATATAACTCAGGACCACCCAGCCAAGGTTACCCCTGTGAGACGGGTCCATGCACATCAATCATCAATCAAGAAAAAATGTACCACAGGCTTCCCATGGGCCAATCTGGTAGGGGCATTTTCTCAAGTGAAGTTTCCTCTCCCAAAATGACTCGAGTTTCTGTTGTTGACATTAAAAACTAACCAGCACACCTAGAGTCAGTAAAATTCAGTAACTCTGGACCACATTCAAGAAGCCAGGAAGTGCTGGGCGGTGGTGGCGCACGCCTTTAATCCCAGCACTCGGGAGGCAGAGGCAGGTGGATCTCTATGAGTTCGAGGCCAGCCTGGGCTACCAAGTGAGTCCCAGGAAAGGCGCAAAGCTACACAGAGAAACCCTGTCTCGAAAAACCAAAAAAAAAAAAAGAAGCCAGGAAGTGTCTTGCTCTTTGTACCCATGAGCCCCCTTTAGCTTGACTCTAATCAGACTCAGATTCTAAGTAGTCTACAACCTCAGCATCTGTCTTTAATGGGCTTGGACTGCTCTGTCAGTCAGGAATTGTGCTGAGTAAGAGAGGTCATCACATGCACTGTATCAGATCACAATGTCCTTTGGAGCAAACCCCAGTGACTAAATACCCTCCACAGGCCCCATCTCTTAAGATTTCCACATTTTGTTTTGTTGTTGGTTTGTTTCTGTTTTTTTAACAAGAGACTTAGGAGGATATAGCAAATCTAAACTGTAGCATTCTGCAATATACCTTCCGCAATAATGCTAACTGGACAAGTATGATGGTGCATGCTTTTAATACCAGTACTGGGGAGATAGAGGCAGATGGATCTTTATTCCAGGCCAGCCAAAGCTGCATAGTGAGACCTTGTCTCAAAATAAAACAAAACCCAGCCAGGCATGGTGGTGCACTCCTTTAGTCCTAGCGTTCCGGAGGCTAAGACAGGCAGATCTGTGCGTTTGAAGCCAAAGAAGGCTACACAGTGAGACTCTGTCCCTAAAAAACAAACAACAACAGAGAACAAAAAACAGGCTGGAGAGACAGCTCTCCACTAGCTGCTCTTCCACAATCTCCAGCACTCACACAGTAGCTCACAACTGTCTGTTATTCCAGTTCCAGGGGATCTGACACCCTCTTCTGACCCCCTCAGGCACCAGGCACATATGTGGTACACAAACATACAGGCAAAACACCCATACACATAAAATTTAAATAATAAAGACAAAAAGAATATGGGACAGAGACCTACAAAGCCTAAAATATTAATTTGGCCTTTTAAAGAAAAGGCTTGCTGACTTCTGTTCAGATAGTTATTTTTGGCTGATAAATAGGAGTTAGAGCTAGGCCTCTGATGACCCAGAAACATCTAGTTTCAAGTAATTAACTTCCAGGTGTAGGGCAGTGTCTTGTAAACAGTCCAAATTGAATAAGCATTATGGAAGAAAGGCAAGATAAAACCGAGCCCTCTACAGGTTTATTAGATGCAAGGTTGAAACACAAAAGAGTCTAGAATACTGTGTTACTGATTGTAAGTGTCAAAAGAAGGGAGTGGAAAAGGAGAAGGGGCAGAGGGAGAGAGAGGGCTGGAGGGGCATAAAAGGACAGAGAAGGAAAAAGAGAGGGACAGACAGAGAGAGATGGAAGCACACAGGACTGTTCCATGAAGACTTCCAAGTGAGCAGGACCTCATGAGTGCAGAGAAGGTAGTCCACACTGAATGGGTACACTTTGCTGAAGGACTGAAGCCCCGCAGATTGGAATAATGTTCACAGAACTGTGAATTTGAAAGCAAGGAGCATGACAGGATGAAGAACAGTAAATGCTTAGGAAATTCCACCCACTCAGCTGTTCAGATAATCCCTCAAAGTCCATTTTTCTGGGTAAATTCTAACAATGCACTATTCATTTGAGTCAGGGGTAAGCCACATGTTTGAATGTCTCCTTTGAGAGTTCTTTTCACTGCAGATATTCATTACCTTCATGAACGATTTTGAATAGCAGCAAAGATCTGAAATTTTGACACACAGAGCCCCGGGGAAGTGTTGGATGTAAGGGAGCATGTATGACTTCTGCACTTGGGGGACATTAGGGTAAACGTGCATGAGAGAGATGAGTACAGTAGGGAGCTGGCATAACCAACTTTGAGCTGGGGGTGGTATACACATCTGTAATTCCAGCACTTGACAGGGGCTGAGACAGGAGGATGGAGAGTTTGAGGACAGCCTAGGCTACATAACAAGGCCCTGTGTCTCAAAACAAACCAACAAATAACAAACATAACTGCCTGAGATCTGTTAGACTAAAGTACAGTGGGAAGGGATTTCAAAGTCAAGCAGCTCTAGTTTTGAAGCCCAGATCTGCCACTTTGCCAATATCAAGACTATTACTCTTTTATTACTCTTTCTGAACCTCTGTTTTCTTCTACGGTTGAAGTAAGAAATTGAGCAAAAGAGCTGGCATGCTGGGCATTTAATAAACATCTGTTCCTCCTTTCAGATAACTGCATAGGTATCTGGAACTTAGGCTAGCATTAGAAATTCAACTGGGCATGATGATGGATCCCCTTAACATCAGCACTAGGGAGAAAGAGGCAGGTGAATGTCTGTGAGTTTGAGGCCAGTCTTGTCTACATAATGAGTTCAAACCTGCCAGGGTTACATGGTGAGACACTAATGCCCCTCTGCTGTGGAATAATCCTTCTGCACACTGTGAAAATGTGTTGCTCTCATTGTTAATAAAGAGCTGATTGGCCCATAGCTAGGCAGGATTTTTGGGGCAGAGAGAATGCTGGGAAGAAGAAAGGCGGAGTCTGAGGAGTCCAGGGCCAGAAGCAGAAGCAACATGGGAAGTTCACAGATGAGGTAAACAAGCCTGGGGCAGCACATAGATGAATAGAAATAGGTTGATTTAAATTGTAAGAGCTGGTTGGAGATGAGCCTAAGCTATCGGCCAAACATTTATAATTAAGTCTCTGTGTGGTTATTTGGGAGGGACTGCCAGGACACAGAGAAACTCCATCTACACCCCTCCCCCTCCCAAAAAAAGAATAAAAATTCAACTATATTATAAATTTGGGGGGAGGGTTAGGTCAACTTAATAACTTCAACTGACCTGTGAAAAAACTTTTAGAAACAAATTAGGGTCTTTAAAATATACTATTTATTTATATGTTTTGTTTTGTTTGAGACAGGGTCTCACTGTGTAGCCCTGGTTGTTCTGGAGCTAGGGGTGTAGACTGATGTAGATCAGGCTGGCCTCGAACTCACAGAGATGCTCCTGCCTCTGCTTCTCTAGTGCTGGGATTAAAGGTGTGCACCACCACACCCAGCATACCATGTATTTATTGTGTGGAAGTCAGAGGACAATTTTTGGGAATCGGTTCTTTCCTTCCATCATGTGGGTTCTGGGGCTTCAACTAAGGTCATCAGGGAGGCAGCAGAAGCCCTTACCTGCTGAGCCATCCCCATGGCCCTAAATTAGTGGTCTTAATTTCATCTATTTCTATGTAAATTATTATGCTCTGCTATATGCTTCGATGGTATAAAAGCTAATGGGCCAGGTGTGATAAAATACAACCTTGATCCCAAAACTAGGGAAGCGGAAGCAGGCTCTACATAGCTTGGCCTATAATCCAGTTTCAGGCCAGCCTAAGTACTACGTATACTGAGACCCTAAAAAAAAAAAAAAAAAAAAAAAAAAAAAAGAAAGAAAAAAAAAGCGAATGGATGTTCTAATAAAAACAATACGCAAATTACAGAACAAACAATAGACAGTTCTGGTGTACTTAGCTCTGGCGAGACTACACCTGGAATAATATATTCATTTCAAGGCATTGTACAGGGAACTAGAACTCATCCTGAGCAAGGGCCAATTGGAAGATTCTTTTTACTTGAGAACTGTCACAAACTCACAGCATTTGACCTTCACAATATTATGAAACATTAATGCCATTTTAGACATGTGAAAAATGAAGCTCAGAAAAAAAAAAAAAAAAACAAAACACTAGAAAGTCCAGAAACCGAGCACAGGAAACACGCATGTCTTAAGTCTGGCCATTCTTTAGAGAGTGCACTTAAATCGGGGAAGGGTTGGGAGAGGGGAGGTAGTTTACATGGCTTTGAAACGCAGAGATTAGGAAGAAACAGAGCGCTCCTTCCGTAGACACACGTGCACAGCTGTGCGGGCCAAAAGCACTTTTCTGGAATCCAGTGCTAAGCTGGGTATCAGGGGCACTGAGGAGTGATGGAGGAGGAGCACGCGCTGACAGTTCTCGGAGGAGGTGCGCTCTGGGGATGGGCAGGGCAGCCACCCACCGAGGGAGAACGTGGGGAGAACAGTCCAGCCCCGGGACGGCGTCCCGGATCCAGGGAGTCCCCCCACTCCGGCCCGGGTCCACGGGTGAGCCCCGAGACCTTTTAAAGCCGGCCGCCTGCGAGGGCCGAGCGCCGGCCTTTACCTCGCACAGGGTGAAGAGTCCGTAGGCCGTCAGCCACACGGCGCAGGTGACCGCGGTGAGCGAGCGCAGCGATAGCCGAGCCGAGCTGAGGCCGAACTCGCGGCAGTACGGCGAGTAGTAGCGGCGCCGCAGGGCCAGGCGCCCGCCGCAGATGTCCGAATAGCTCTTCTCGTCCTCCATGGCCGCGGGCGCCCGGCGGTGGCGCCGCTCTAGCCCACCAGGAGGACCGACGTCTCGCTGGCTCCGGACCCTTCCGGAAGCGGCTCGGCCCCGCCCGCCACACGCTCCGCGCAGCCGCAGTTGCGCACCGAGAGCAGGGCTACTAGGGTTTTGAAGCTGGTTCTCCCGGTTTGTCCCTAGCCCAGACTCTGCAGATTCGTGGCACCAAGTTTTGGACAGATTAAGACCGCTGTTCGCTCGACTGACTCATTTATATTGCTACGCCAGAGTGAGCCCCAAGAAAGGGCCCACAGGTATATTCATTCATTTCACGCATTCATTTCCTTGCGAAGGCATTTTAGGTACTGAAGATCCCTGTCCCCACATAGCTTCTTTTCCAGTAGGAAAAAGCATTGTGGCTGTAACTTAAAATGGTATTATTAGCAAAAATGTTCAGACCGGTAGAGAAGGACTGGGCAACCTAAAATAAAGGTCTCATCACTAAACCTAAAAGGATGAGGGCCACGCTGGTCTGGGGATGTTGGGGGAGAAAGCCTCCAGAAAGAAAAAAAGGACCAGGAAAAGGCAAAGCTCGGAGGCTGGAACAAGATTAAGTCACAGGAATCAAAAAAACTAGAGTGGCTAGTATGCACAGGAAAACAAATTAGGAACGTAGGTAGGACTAAGATTCGGGTTTGGACTGGACAGATGGCTCAGCTGTTAAGAGTATGTTAATTAATCCCAAAGATAGGAAGAGAAAGACCACAGACACAAACATCATGGCCACATTAACTAAAGCAAACAGTTAAAGCCAGCTTTTTGGAAAATTCACCTACAGGGCTGCCTCCCCCTAAGGCAGGGTTCAAGGGTCATTGTGGGCTGTGAGGAAGACAAGGCTTTTATAGCTCAAGAGTGGGGGTTTCCAAATGGGGGATTTGGCAGACAAAATAGGTGGGATTACAGGAGCAAGACATAAGCATAACAAGTTAGTCCCTCCTGAAACAAAGGTAAGGTCAAAAGATGCTCATATAACCCTTTGAAACAAAGGTAGGTTTGCAAGACAGTTACAAACAACTTTTTTTGTTTGTTTGTTTGTTTTTTGTTTTTTCGAGACAGGGTTTCTCTGTGTAGCTTTGCGCCTTTCCTGGAACTCGCTTTGGAGACCAGGCTGGCCTCGAACTCACAGAGATCCGCCTGGCTCTGCCTCCCGAGTGCTGGGATTAAAGGCGTGCGCCACCACCGCCCGGCCACAAACAACTTTTTCAAACAAAGACATGATTGCCATTCCTGGAACAGGCAGTACAGAACCATTTGTAGTTACGGTTACAGGTGGGGCATAGCCCAGTCTTTGAAAAAATAGGTTTAATCATGAATAGGAATGAACCTCATTTGTCTTTATTATAAAGTGGCTTTGGGGGCTGGAGAGATGGCTCAGCCTTTAAGAACACTGGCTGATCTTCCAGAGATCTGAGTTCGATTCTCAGCAACCACAAGGTGGCTCACAACCATTTGTAATGAGATATAGCACCCTCTTCTGGCATTCAGGTGTACATGCAGGCAGAACACTATATATAATAAATATTTTTTTTTTTTTTAAAAAGTCAGGCAATATACAGTGCATGAAAGTAATCTTTACTTCTGATGATGGGTAATTATTTCTACTGTCGAATTTTTCTGAGAGCTTGAGACATTATAAATATGAATAATAAAGAAACAAATGTAATCAAATGATTCAACTGACTTTTCATTCTGAGGCTCAGACTGGGTTCTTAAAGTCTTTTTATGGAGCTCCTGCTTTAGTATTTGCTTACATGTAGACTTAGTAGTTCTAAGAATACTGTGTTAGGAGCCATCCAGATGGCTCTGCAGGTAAAGGTACCTGCCTCCCAGGCTCAGATCTTGAGTTTGATTCATGGAACCCACATGGTGGGAGGAGAAAGCCATCTCCCACAAGTTGTCCTCTGATTGCCACATGCTCACTGGTTATGGCATGCATGCACACACACACACATACACACACACATACACACACACACACACACACACACACATATATATATATTGAATGCTGTCTTATAGTATAGCTTTTATTTTATTTGATTTTGGTGGGAGATATCTCAAAACAAGTTTCATTCTATAGCCCAAGCTGGCCTCCTTCAGCCTCAGCCTTCTCTGAAGGGTGCTGGGGGCATGTTGTAGTTCATGTGAAAAAGCTACAGGCCACCATACATATAAGACCAAACCAGAGTCCTATTGGCCAGTGACCACAAGCAGGTAGAGCCTCAGACAAACTCTCAGGCCCGCCGGGAGAAAGGGTGGAAAACAAAATCCCTGGCATGCCTTGGGTTCATTTATAGCATAGGAAAGAAGAGACCAAAACCTGAAGGGCTTGTGAAACCTCAGCCTAAGTGTTCTCCTAAGAAAAAATTAGAAAACAGAGAAGGTACTGCTAGTGTCTAAGTTCCCTCCATAATCTCTCTCTCTCTCTCTCTCTCTCTCTCTCTCTCTCTCTCTCTCTCTCTCTGAAATATACATACATATAACTGGTAAGAGGGTTATGCCGCTTTCATTTAAAAACCAACAAGTCAGCCAGGCGGTGGTGGCACACTCCTTTAATCCCAGCACTCAGGAGGCAGAGCCAGGCGGATCTCTGTGAGTTCAAGGCCAGCCTGGGCTACCAAGTGAGTCCCAGGAAAGGCGCAAAGCTACACAGAGAAACCCTGTCTCGAAAAAACAACAACAACAACAACAAAAAAACAAAAAACAAAACAAACAAACAAACAAAAAAAAAAACAAAAAAAACCTCTCAGGCCCAAAGCTTAGGGGCATAGCATTTTTAAAAGGCAAAATCCACAATGACATCACATGATGACCTACATCAGGCGTAGGTCAGAGAACCTGGTGACAATCGTTTAGGCTCTACATTCAGCAGATATTTTGGTTATGCATTTGAACCATGGTCAGGGCCATGGAAGGTGCTGAATGTGTTGCCAAGGCAGACATGACTCTTTATGGGTTAAGGGGCTGAAAATCACCTGAGCAGACATAAAATGGAGTCAGGACAAGTGACATTTCCTTAGTCACTTCAGTTAAAGCCATACACTACAAAAAAATGCCTGGCTTCTGTTTAACTGTTTTATGCATTTTAAGATATATGCAAGTATCTTAGTTACTTTTCTATGGCGGTGACAACATACTATGACCAAGGCAACTTATACAAGAAAACATTTAATTGGGTCTCACCATTCCAGAGGGTTAGAGTCCATGACCGTCCTGGCAGGGAGCATGGTGGGAGGTGGGCAGGCAGGCATGGCTCTGGAGCTTACCTCTGATCCGTAAGCACAAGGCAGTGGGAGCACCAACTGGAATAGTGTGGGCTTCTGAAACTTCAAAGCCAGCCCCCAGTGACACACCTTCTTCAACAAATCCACACACCTCCTAATCCTTCCCAAACAGTCCCACCTACTAGAGGCCAAGTATTCCAATATAAGTGTCTACGGGGACCATTCTCATTCAAACCACCACAGTGAAAAAAGTCTACCATCTATTTCATCTCCGAACTGGCTTTGTAAATTGTCTATTTCATTTAAATTGAGATTTTTCTGATTCTCAGAGGGGTGTGTGTGTGTGTGTGTGTGTGTGTGTGTGTGTGTGTACACTTGTGGTGGAGATTGAACCTAGGCCCTCAAGCATGCCGGTGGTTTTGTTGTTGTTGTTGTTTGTTTATTTCTTTTGTTTTGTTTCCCTGTCTTAGTATAATGAGTGACTTTCAGTTGAAACCTGGGAGTATGGGATATTTTGAAATCTGTGGCCTTATTTAAATGTTATGCTAGGACTCTTCCGCCACTAGCGTGTCAAGGAAGGAGGTCCCTACAACATTATCACCGAGTAGAGGTGGCAAGAAGTTCAGGCTGGTCGCTCAGCCTCCCCTTAGCCTGGGTGGGGAGGTAGTGTTTGTACCCAGTGACTGGGTGGAAGTCTGTCTTCCTGAGTGTTCTCTGGGGTAGGTCTAGAAGGGGCTCCCACTGCGCCACACGGATGGAAGTCTTTGCTGCACCCTAGTGGTGGGATGTGGCAAGTCTTTAGAACTGGTGAAGATTTGGGTCTCAGCCTTTGCTGACAGAGCTGGGAGTCAGAGACACACTTTTTCCTGTGGTGTTTGGCAGGAAGAGTTATAGTCCAAAGTTTTCTGTCTCTCTCCTCTGGCAGGAGGAAGCAGATTTTCCTCCATGCATTTTGTGTGTGTGTCTACTGGCATCCACACATCACTCTTTTCTTTTGCATCCGGTCTGAGGTACACAAGGAAAAAGCAAAATCATGGAATGAAGCACTCTGTTACTCCTCAGGCCCAGGATCCCTGGCCAGTCTGCAGGAGCGAAAGGGTGTAATGCCTTTTCAATTACCTGTCACAGAGCTCATGGCCAACATGCCTATAACCAAAGATGGATTAATAAGGAAAGCTGTAACTATTATTATTATTACTGTTTTTGTTTTTGTTTTTGTTTTTTTGAGACAGGGTTTCACTGGCTATCTGGAACTCACTCTGTAGACCAGGCTGGCCTGGCATAGAGATTCGCCTGCCTCTGCCTCCCAAGTGCTGGGATCAAAGGTGTGTGCCACCATACCCAGCCAGGCTAGTGTGATTTGAACTGTGCTAGTACACACCATTTTGTAAAGAAAAATGAACAATTTGGGGATTTTACCTATTTCTACAGACTTTATAATTCATTTAAAATAGCTGTATATCAGCCATTAAGGTGGCTTATCCAATAAAGGAGTTTGCCACCAAGCCTGGCGCCCTAATTTCAATACCCAGAATTCTCATGGTGGAGGGAGAGAACTGCTGTCCTCTGGTCTTGGTTTCTATGTCATGCACCACCCTGCCCTTTATTTAGGGGCTTCAGGGATGGCTCAGCAATTAAGAGTGTTGCCTGCTCTTTCGGAGGACCAGTTTCCAGCGTTCATATTGTATCAGGTGGTCACAACTGCCTGCAACTCCAGCTCCAGGCAACCTCATGCCCTCTTTTGGCCTCTCCAGGCACCCACACAAGGCAAAAGACAAAAGTAATGGCAAGGCCTAGAGTAGTGATAAAGAGACCAACATTGAGTCCAAAGCCAACTTGTAAGTTCCAGGCCAGCCAGAGCTACCTAGTGAGACTACGTCTAAAATAACCCCCAAAACAAAAACAACACTGTTAAAACAGTACCCTTATTTTGTTCTACTGTTTCCCCACTCAATGAAAAAGTCTAGTAATTAGCCTATATAAGAAAAAAGAGCCTGGTGCAAACCCTTAATCCTAGCATCGGGAGGCAGAAGTAGGCAGATCTCTGTGAGTTCAAGGTCATCCTGGTCTACATGGTGAGTTCCAGGACAGCTGGGGCCACACAGAGATCATGTCTCAAACAAAATAAATCAAAACAGTGAATGTCAGGGAGATTTCTCAGCCTGAGCAAAAACGTGAGGAACAGATTCCAGATCCGCAGCTTGCTGGGTGGGAATGATGGTCCATCTGTAATTCCAGAACACCAGAGACCAGGGATCCCCAGAGCAAGCTGACTACCTAGACTACTCAAGTTGGGGAGCTCAGGGTCCAAGTGACAGACCCTCTGTCAATATAGAAAGCAATTGAGAAAAACACCTGGCTTTAACATGGGGATTTTACACACATATGCACACATGTCCGTTCACCTGCACAAACACTTGTGTATACACACATGACTATATACATCACATATACCACACACTCAGGGTGATGGTGAAGGTCAGGGGTGGGAAGAAAGGAAAACAGAAAGTGCAGAAACCGGAGCTCTTTTCCATGGAGTCACAACGCCATCTTGTGGCCTTCCACAATAGTGACACTTGATAGTTTTGATTTTATTTGTGGAACATCTGTCTTCGTGTGAAAAGTTTCTCTCTTCTCCTAATATCAGGATGCCTTGTGCCCTTGTACACTCAAGTGCTAGGTTTAATTTTGGTGTGTTTGGTTGGTTGGTTGGTTTGTGGTGCTGAGAATTGAACTCAGGGCTTTGTACATACTAAGCAAGAGATCTACCGCTGAATAACAGCTTCAACCCTTCTACAGGCTTTTAGACGAAATAAACCAAACTTATGGGAAAATGTATTTAAAAAGATGAACCTAGCAAGGCTTAGTGGCTCACACCTGAAATCCCAGCACTAAGGAGACGGTGGGAGGCAGGTCGTAAGTTCAAGGCCCACCTGAACTATGTAGGGAGACTGTCTCAAAAAATAAAAATCCTAAGTGGATCTAAACATAAGTGATACGTAGATTCAGCTAGATCTTAACCCTTTTGTTACAGGACTTATAATCACAGCCTGTGCCCCAACAGGCCAGGTTCGGTCATTCACCTTCCATTAGCCAATTAAAAGAGCCAAATTTATGGTGGGAAGCAAAAAGACAAAATTTATTACATAGGCCACATTGGAAAGAGGGGCAAAGAGACACAGTGGCCCCCACCCCACCCCAGTCCATCTTCATGACCCCAGCATGTAGGTAGTAAGGCTTAAGGAGAAGGCAGGACATGTAGTCTGGCCAGGGTGTGGTCCTCCAGCCACAGTCTTAGCTCCAGTCTTACCTCCTGAGAGGTCATCAGACAAGTTGTCAATCTTTCTCTTGGTGACAAATTCCTTCATCTGGCTGCCATTAGCATTTCTATATTTTCCTCCAGCAGAAGATTCCTGGGGAAATTCTAATTTCTTAGAGGTCCACATTTTAATGGTTTGACAACCAAAGAAAGGAGCATATAAGTTTCTTTAGAACATCTATTCCTGCCAGACAGGCTGGTTGCACTTCAGCTCAATTTTATGAGCTCATTATGCATCCCTGGCTGTCCTGGAGCCCTGGCAACCGACTGTGTTCAATCCCACGTTAGTTATGGCTGCACAGGACATGGCAAACATCTTCAAGCCCTAGCTAGTCACAGTGATATTGCACCACTTTGAAACTATTCAGTGACAAGGATCGAGATGCTCCTGGGAAAGTTCTACCCCATGAAGCCAGAACAAGATGTCCTCAGATATAGTAAGAAATTCTACTGGATGTCAATATAACCAACACAATAAATACAAAGACCAAAACCCTTGAGTCAGACAGGAAAATCATCCTCACTTCTGTGTTCTTGTTGTTTTTTTTATTTTAAATATATTTTAACCTGGAAATTGTTTGTACTTTGATATCAGTATTTTCTTTCTTTCTTTTTCTTCCTTCCTCCCTCCCCCCTTTTTTTTGAGACTTGGTTTTTCTGTGTAGCCTTGACTTTTCTGGAACTCACTCTATAGACCAGGCTGGCCTCAAACTTACAGCGATCTGCCAGCCTCCACCTCACAAGTGCTGGGATTAAAGGCATGTGCCACTACCACCCAACTTGATAACAGTATTTTCTTAACTTTTATGATTGTTTTGGTATTATTTCCATGACTTTTCTTTTCTGTCTTTGTTGTGTTTCAAGACTCTGTATAATTCTGATGTCCTGGAACTTGCTCTGTAGACTGGACTAACCTCAAACTCAGAGATCTGCTTGCTTCTGCCTCCCAAGTGCTGGCGTTAAAGGCTAACACTACCACTCTGAAAGCTTTTCTTACTGTAACTTGGAGTACATAATCGCCTTCTATTTTTGAAATATGAGGTCATTAACTGGGCTTTACTGCTCTTGCTGTTGTATGGTATACACACCTGCCTGGATACACTTCTGGTCTGGAACAAAATTTTCTAACTAATCCCTGTAGACTATACTTCCTGGTGCAGACCCCACATCCTCCTGGTTCCTTCCCATCACCCCTCAGACTTTCCTTCTAGCTCATCTCCATTCCTTTGTGACACCTGCTGACCCACAGAAGCACCCTCTACCATGGACCCCACAGCCATCACCCTTGGCTAGAAGCCAGAGTGGGAAACAGCAACCAAAGACCAAACACACACTCAATAAAAAGACCAGATCTAAGCTAAGAAACACTTCAAACGTTTTAAGTCCAGAAACTCACATCTCAGTACAAAACACAAACATGGGCAGCCAAGATAACAGGCCGCCTGTAGAGGCCCCAAAAAAAGTAATTTAGCTGAGACATAAGACAAGGACTCAAAATAGCAAATCTGAATTTGTTCAAGGTCATTAAAGAAGACATGGATGCCTTAAGGAAGACCTTGGAAACACAAATAGTTGAATGAAAATGATTCAAATCATTAAAGAAGAATGTAAGAAAGAAATAGAATCACTAAAGAAAACTCAAACTGAACTAAAACTGGAAAGAAAAACTTGGGCTGTCAAATGAAAACCTCAAAGGTCAGTGTGCCCGTCTCCGTCGCAGAAGCTTCTTGCAGTAGACAGGAACTGACACCGAGACCCACACCCAGACAATGTGCAGACAGGGAGAGACTTTGGAGCATCCTGTCCTAAATAGGATGTCTTCATCTAATCTCTTCCCCAAAGGCTCAGGGATCTAGTTAGAAAAGGAGAGGAATGATCCTAAGGGCTAGAGGTGGTGGATGAATCTAGACACAACAGGATTGATACACATGAACTCACAGAGACCATGGCAGCATGGGTTCAAGCCAGACAGGGTCTTAGCACTAAGAGGGGGAAGTGGACACAGGGTCCCATCCCTAACCAAAAACCTATTTGCTATTGATTCCTGCTGGTAAAGGGGAAAACCATTTTCTCCAATGGAGTGCCACTGAATACACTGGGCATGTCAATCACACCCAGGAGGAGTTGGCCAACACAAAATGATCTCCATGGTTTTGTTTTTTGTTTTGTTTTTATGTGTGTGCTTTTTGTTTCATAAAATTTAGTTTCATGATTATAACAGGCACTGAAAGTGTTTTTGTATGTTTTAAGATGTGATGAGACAAAGTGTTAAAAACCATACTGGAGCCGGGCATTGGTGGTGCATGCCTTTAATCCCAGCACTCAGGAGGCAGAGGCAGGTGGATCTCTGAGTTCAGAGGCTAGCCTAGTCTACAGAGTGAATTCCAGGACAGCCAGGGCTACACAATGAGAGCCTGTCTTGAAAAACAAACAACAACAACAACAACAACAAAAAAGACTGGACACTTGAAGTGTTTTTTTTAAAGTATTTTTGTCTTTGGGCAAAGAGATGGTTCAGTGGTTAAGAGTGCTTACTGCTCTTCTAGAAAAACTGAGTTTGGTTCCCAGCACCCATGTGAAGCAGCTGCCTGTAACTCCAGTTCCAAGGGGCGCTGCCATCTTCTTCTGATCTCCATATAAATAAAAAATAAAGTAGTTTTATTTAAATAAGGAACCTGGCAGTGGTGGTGCACACCTTTAATCCCAGGACTCAGGAGGCAGAGGCAGGGGATCTCTATGAGTTTGAGACCAGTCTAGTCTACAGAGGAAGTTCCAGGACAGCCAGGGCTACACAGGAAAACCATGTCTGGGGGTGGGAGGGTTTTCCTGAGATGTAAAATGACTACCTAAGTCATTTTTATATAAGGTTATTCATTAATTTCAGAGGCGTGGCTGAGGTGGCGCTCTGAAGGAACAAAGAGAAGGGCTGGCTTGTACAGAGAAATGTCTTCCCTGGCTTCCCACTCTGCCTGCTGTGCAAACCAATATTTAGGAATGACTGGTCAGCATTGACTACAGGATGGTGATGGGGAGGGCTGGCTCAGGGGTAGAGCATTTGCCCAGCAAGCTGGAGGCCCCTGAGTTCCATTCCCTGCATCACAGGGGGAAAAGGAAAGTTGACCACAGGTGGCACAAGGGACTTCCTGGAGCCTGTTTACCTTGGCAGCTGGAACAGGAACCTGCCTGGGCAAGGGCTGCAAAGTTCAGTGTGATTATTCCAGGAACACAGAGTACCTGGGTGACCCCACTTTGGAAGATAGCAACCAGACTTTATTTTGAACATGGGTTCAATTAGCCACTTGGGACCTTATTTGGATAGTCAAGAGATGTTTCTGAAGTGACTGCAGGAGATGTGACAGGAGTGATCCAAAGTTTGTTCTCAGACATTGAGTCAGAGACCTTTGTCACTGCGGTGGCCAAGGATTACTATGTTTTTGCAATAGCTTCTCTGGGCACTCTTTAAAGAACTGAGACACTTCTGATTATAGACCCTCAAACTTGTGACAACAGGCAATGGGATGGGAGTTGTCCCAGTACTAAGGGGGCAATAAGAATCAGAACAACAAAAGGCCCTGGTAGACTAGATGAACATCTTGCTAAAGAAAAGCCCCTGAGAGACTCGCATATTCAGACACAGAATTGCTGCTGAGTATCTTACGTGTCTGGAGTTTTCAGCCTCTTATGGGCTGCTGAGACTCAGGCTGGACACCAGTGTCCCTCAAAGGCAGTGACCAGAGCAGGTGTTCACTTTGGTTAGCCTACCTGTTGGGATATTAAGACAAAAGAGGAGCGCCACATAATTTTTGGTTCTGTTTTTCTTTTTACTGTTGCTTGTTTGTTTTGGGGGACCCTCAGGAAAGTTTGTATACATTGACATACTTCTGGAGAGATGGCTCAGTGGTTAAGAGCACTTGCTGCTCTTCCAGAGGTCCTGAGTTAGGTTTACTGTGCCTACATCAGAGACTCATAGCCACTTGTAACTCCAGCTCCAAAAGATCTGATGCCCTCTTCTGGCTTCCTTGGGTACCTGCACACATGTGGCAAACACACATGTGGCAAACACACATGTGGCATACACTGACAAACGCAAGCACACTGACGTACACAAATAAATACACACACACACACACACACACAAATAGATGTTGAGGTGGGGTTAGCTAGAGAGATGGCTCAGCAGTTACAGGAGCTCCTAGTGCCCATGTCAGGTGTTGTACCCATTTTGAGAAACCTCCAGAGACCACCAAGGAGCCAGTTTCCAACGCAAGCACATAAGGGTTTTTTTATTGTCAGATTGGAACCTGGGCCACCATTGGGCAGATGGAGGGAAATGTGGCGGTGGCAGCAGTGGCAGTGGGCCCAGGGGTAGAGAGTTTTTATAGGGAAAAACTGCAAACTGGGAATTACATGCTTTAGCAACTTGGGGTTGAGTAGAAGGGACATGGGGCAAGGTGATTTTTTTTTTAAACTATTGGTCTAGTCTTTTGGTGCAAAACCATATTTGAAACTATTGGGTTGGACTTTTTGGCAGGAAACCACAACTTGCTGAGCAGGATTATCTGAGCTGCTCAGCAGGATTATCTAGATATCTTCAAGGGCCATAAACTGCAGACAGAATGTCTATAGGAGCACACTGCTCTATATCTGTTCTAGTTGTCATGGCACATTCCTGAGGTCCTTCCTGGAACTGAGCACAGCAGGTGGTCTAAGATGGTGGCCCTTCCCTAAGATGGAGTCTGTATTGCCCTCACATTCCCCAGTTTACAAGTTCCAATGACAGAACTCAATCATGAGTCCTACCTGTCCAGAAGTTCAAGGGTATTGGGACCCAAGAACCACTAGCTAATAGATACAGTGACATCTGTATCTGATGCCATTCTTAAGGCCCTGTAGTTCTGATCTTTGAGTAATCTCTTTGGTTCTACACAAAGAAGGTCAAGTGTCTTATCTTATTAATAAATTTATCAATTGACAATTCTGAACCTATTTTCCTGATATGTCAATGGGCATTATAGTTGGCCATCTTGCCTCTATGCCAGGGAGTTTCCTTTTGACCCAGCATTTCAGCCTTATTCTGGACAGGGACCATGGGATGCCATATTCTCTTTTGTAACTGCTTCAAGCTGGCACTGGGGCATTGTTGTCAGGGCCCCAAAAAGTCTGCAAGGCTGGTCAAAGGCTGGGCAATGGGGCATTTGTCAGAAGCATGTGGCTATCTGACCCTGTAGAGGCAGGGAACAATCACATTGGCTGGGCTGGTCCATGTCAGCTTTTAGTGGGTCCGGAGCTCATATCTGTCTGGAGCAGTGTAGTCAGCAACTGAAGCTTAAGTGGAAATCTGTTGAGACAAATTTAAACTAGGAACAGAAGTTAAAATTTATGAACTTATTTGGAACCCTTAGGACCACATTCTTAGTAACTTGGAAGAGCAGGAGTCCCAAGACCAGGACAGAGAAAAAAAATACCATCCTTAGGAATAAGCTGTACTTATCTGGGGTCCTTCTGACAGAGGTGAAATGGATCCAAGTTTTATGACTTTTTTAATCCTCTGAAGCCTACATAAACTATCTTACAAAATGACATAAAAGTTTTAGATACATTAGTATTACCCATCTGTACTGATATCCATATCATAGACATAGCTTGTGATGGGTATCTATAAAACAGCAGAAGTAGACTCATACCTGAACTACAGATTTTGGTTAAAAGCTTGTGCATTTGCCTTCTGTCCAGAGAGTCAGGTATAAACTGGACAGAGTTTTTTTTGTCCTGATGAGAAGCACTTTTAAGTTCATATTTAGATGACAACTAAAATAAATCTAAAATGTTGAGCTTGTGACTGAACAGTAAGTAGCCATTGCTCTACCAGCTTATCAGAACTCTATTGAATGTTAAGTTCTGAACTGTTATATTATGGAACGGAAGAGCAATCTGAAACATTTCTCATAATCTAAATTATTTTCTGAGATCCTCAAAGCTTATAAGCTTTCATATCCCCAGACCCTTTTTGGACCCATATTTAAACCTTTATGGCTTATTTAAACTTTTATATCTTGGAACATTTTCTTTAAAATGAGCTAACAAGCTAGCTATAGCCTTGTAGAAGGATCTGGTTGTCTGATGCTGCCAAGCTGACAACGTTATGGCTAACCTAACCATTAGTACCATCAGAGATATGAGAAGGATAAATTATATCTGAGTGCAGACCAAGCAGCTTCTGATTCTATAAATGACAGGGACCAGTCCATACCCAGGTCTCCATATCATTGGAGGCACAAGTATCAGAACAGCATCAATCTTCTTTGGCCGTCAGACCCATAAGGCAGAGTTTTTCCTGTGGGAGAGGAACATGGGGAAGACTGACTGACCTTACTTTGTATAGGCAAAAGGGGTGCAATCAATTCCAGTGCCCTGCTGCTCTGCTGGGTACAGCAAGCTCAGATCTCACTAGGAAACCTTTGTGGGCCTCCACAATTTCTTCTTGCCTTTACATGTTTGCCCCTGCCATCTTCCTCTGGTATCTGGCATGGTGTGAATGGGTGTGGGGAGATTCCACTGCTTATAATGTAGTGTGTTCTTCTCATGGAAACATCCCATTCTAATGGGCATTTTTACCTGTGGATTACTATGAAGACGATTTCTTCCTAAGCTGTACTCTCTAATTGATAATAATAATGTCAGTTTATACAGAGTTTTTATGATAAAAATAAAACAAGAAAGTGTTACACTGCTACAAGACATGAGTTTTTAGTTGAGGAGCTGTATAGACTGTGGCTTAGGTTAATGATTAAGAAAAACAATTGAGTCCCAGTAGACTAGCTAGCTTAAATTCTTCTAATCTCAATGTTGGGAGATGTGTTCACAGAGTGCATTCATAGCTGAAACAAAGCTTTGAAAATAACTTAAAGTTAGACTAAGATGTTTTTGTCAAATAGCTTTGGGGTGAAAAACCCAAGAAGACAATCTAAAGTTTTAGAAAGGCATATAGTTGAATGAGGAACTTGTTAAGGTCAGGGAACAAGAACAAAGTAGCCCAATTATTACTAGCTGATGCACTTTTCTTGCTAGGATTGGTTGATGACCAAAGGTGATGATTAATTCCTTGTACCCATTTCTGCCCTCAATTTCCTTATATAAAAAATTATTGATGAGTGGGTATACACCCTTGTGGTGGTATTGTGTTCCCCAAAATATTGTGTACCCTAATAAACTTATCTGGGGTCAGAGAACAGAACAGCCACTAGATACAGAGGTCAGAAAATGGTGGCACACACACCTTTAATCCTGTCACTTGGGAGGCAGAGATCCATCCAGATCTCTGTGAGTTTAAAGCCACACTGGAAACAGCCAGTGACACACACCTTTAATCCCTGGAAGTGAGCCTTTAATCCCAGGAAGTGATCGCAGAAAGCAGAAAGGTATATAAGGCGTGAGCACCAGAAACTAGAGCTGGTTAAGCTTTTAGGCTTTTGAGCAGCAGTTCAGCTGAGACCCATTTGGATGAGGACACAGAGGCTTCCAGTCTGAGGAAACAGGATCAGCTGAGGAGTTGGTGAGATGAGGTAGCTGTGGCTTGTTCTGCTTCTCTGATCTTCCAGCATTCAGCGCAATATCTGGCTCTGAGTTTCTTTTTATTGATAAGACCATTTAAGATTCATGCTACACACCCTAAAGGTTTAAAGTAGAGCTGACTGTTATTTATTTATTTATTTATTTACTTACTTACTTATTTATTTATTTATTTATTTATTTATTTATTTATTTACTTACTTACTTACTTACTTATTTATTTATTTATTTATTTATTTATTTATTTATTTATTTATTTATTTATTTATTTATTTATTTATTTCGTGTATATAGTGCTCTAGCTGCATGTACACCTGCAGACCAGAAGAGGGCACCAGATCTCATTACAGGTAGTTGTGAGCCACCATGTGGTTGCTGGGAATTGAACTCAGGACCTCTAGAAGAACAAGTAGTGCTCTTAACCTCTGAGCCATCCCTCCAACCCTGACTGTTCTTTTTGATATATAAAAGTTTAGGTTTGTGGTTCCTTTAAGATTCCTTATAAGATTACCTTTTAAGATAAGTAATAAAGTAATTGGCCTTTTCTTTGTAACTGCAAAATGCAGCCTACCAGTAAAAGACCTGACTGAGAAGAATATCTTGCTTACCTACACAGTTAATCTATAACAAGTTGCTTGGGTATGAATGTACGTAGGTTCTTGGGATAATTTGTTTTTCACTTGTAATATGTAAAATGTTTTATCATGTAAGGGATACAGAAAACATGCTGTTTTTTACTTGTACTCATTGTAATCATTCACTTGAAAAACAGAATGTGACCACATTGTAATTTTTATATAGCCTGAAAGATTTTGCTGGAATATATAAGCTGTAAGGGGAAAGAATAGAGTTAAAATGGGTTAGAAGGAAAACATCGAGAATGAGAGAATTAGGAGGAGAACATCAAGAGAGTTAGCAGGAGAAGGAAAACCTCAAGAGAGACAGAAGGGACATTTCTGGATAGAGATAAGAAAAGAGATTGTAGGACACAAAATGAAGAATAGAGAATAAAGAAAGAAACTATCGAGAGAGTGTGAGTGTCTTTATCCCTAACGCCCTCAGATAGAAAAGTCTAGTACATGCTGGCTCTGTGGATTTCCCTTCAAGCCCTGTGCTGCTGAAGGCTGGTCCTCCAGGCAGTGATAAGATGTCAACTCTCATGTATTGCTCCAGTGCCATGCCTGCCTGCCTGCTGTCATGCTCCCTTTCATGATGGCCATGGACTTGACCTCTGAAACTGTAAGTCACCAATAAACTCTTTCTTCTTTAAGTTTCATTGGTCATGTCTCATCACAGCAATAGAAAAGTGACTAAGACACCATGCCTACCTAATAGAAAGCATTTCTATGTCCTCTCATTTTCTGTCACCCTTGACTGTCAAAAAATAAATAAGGTGGCTGGAGTGATGGCTCAATGGTTAAGAGCACACTGGATGCTCATCCAGAGGACCTGGGTTCCAGTTTCATCACCCACATGATGGCTCACAGCTGTCTGTAACTCCAGCTCCAGGGGATCCAATGCTCTCTTTTGACCTCCATGGGACCAGGGATGCATATGGTATACAGACAGACATACATGCAGGCAAAACACCCATACATATAAAATAAATAATGAAAGAATTTTAAAAAGAGGAGCTAGAGAGATGGCTCAGTGGTTAAGAGCACTGGTTATACTTCCAGAGAACCTGAGTTCAATTCCCAGCACCCACATGGTGGCTCACGGTAGTCTACAATGAGATCCAATGCTCTCTTCTGATGTGCAGATGTACATACAGACAAAGTACCCATATACATAAAATTATAAAAAAGTCTTTAAAAAATTTTAAGAAAGAAGAGGATCTAAGTTTGTAAGGCAGGATAGATTTAACAGATCTTTGAACACATAGTTAAATCCAAATTATACTTATAATAAAGTCATCTGCTTTTATTTTACATTTTTGTTGTAAATCATTGTTATCAATCTTACAAACCCACAGCAAGATTTCCTTTTTCTTTTCCAGCCTCAATGTTCAGAACTGACATTTAAAAGCACCAGATCAAGGCTATCTACCTAGAAGATCAAAAATCAACATTTTAGTATTTACAGTGTGATTAGGCCACACCAGGTTTTCAAGAGGCAGTAATGTGGGAGTGGGATACAGTCAGGTGACCATCCTGGCCCCAATCCAGAAATCACATTTTAGATTAGACATACAAGGAATAGTAATTTTTATCATGCAATGAATTTTTAAAATACAGTAAAGAAGAAGTAGCCACAGGCACATTGGTTAGTTTTAGAAATTCTCGGGATAGATGGAATCTTAGGTTATAGGCTCATCAATTTGTTTAAGGTCAGTGATGTGTGATGATTACTGGGAATTGCTTCCCAGGGAGTCACCAGGGGGATGGAGTTCCCCTCTTAATATGTCTTGGGAAGTCCCAACACCAAGGGATGTACCTCTGGGACAAGCAGGTAGAGTTCCTTCTATTCAAGAATGGAGTATATTCTGATATAATTCCATATGAGATCATTACTCACATGGGCATAAACTTGAGCCATCAGGCTTGGGAGCAAGCTCTTTACCTGCTGAGCCATGATAGTCATTTGGAACTGAAGAACTGGCTCAGTGGTTGAGAGTACTTGTCGGTTTTGCAGGGGACATAGTTTGGTTCCCAGCATTCTCATGGTAGTTCACAACCATCTGTAACTCCAGTTCTATGAGGATCTAATATTCTTTTCCAGCCTCCAAAGGCACACATGTGGTGCACATACAGATTTGGAATTTTGAGGTCCCTTCATGGTTATCAGATGACACAGGGGAAACTGGGTTCCTGTCTTACAGTTCTTTTTTTTTTTGGTTTTTCGAGACAGGGTTTCTCTGTGTAGCTTTGCGCCTTTCCTGGGACTCACTTGGTAGCCCAGGCTGGCCTCGAACTCACAGAAATCCGCCTGCCTCTGCCTCCCGAGTGCTGGGATTAAAGGCGTGCGCCACCACCGCCCGGCTTCTTACAGTTCTTATTCTCATTAATAAAATAATTTTGAAATAGACTCAAATGGAAGCTCAGGATAATTTTATTAGCATTTAAAAGAAAAGCCCCTCTGGCAGGCAAGCTGTAAACATCAGTTTTCCTACTCCTAGAAGAGAGTGGGTGAGGGGAACTATGCTATTCAAACTGTCGTGGAGGTCTGATGCCTGGCAGAGAAGCAGCCTCATGGCAGGGAAGGCAGCTTCAGAGAAAGAGTAAAGAAGCTCAAAATGTTGGGTAAACCCAAAATGTTAAGGAAAGCATTCTTAGGAAAGAGAAAGTGGCTGGGCGGTGGTGGCACATGCCTTTAATCCTAGCACTTGGGAGGCAGAGGCAGGCGGATCTCTGTGAGTTCAAGGTCAGCCTGGTTTTCAGAGCAAGTTCCAGGATAGGCTCCAAGGCTACACAGATAAACCCTGTCTCAAAAAACCAACCAACCAAACAAACAAACAAACAAAGAGCAGAAAAGTTATGCTTTTCTGAATAATTCTCATTAATGCTAAAACCTCTCATTAATGATTTTCATAAATAATAATGCTTATTAAAGAACTGGTACTTCAAAATGACTCAAGAAGAATCCAAATAGTTCTCATGCCTCAAACACACAGAGAGATAAGCATTAAACCAAAATCTAAAGATAAATGCCAAACTAAGATAAAGACGTATCTCTTTAACATGGCTTAAGGGGAGCCTGCCTTCCCAGGTGTGGTCCTTTGGCCAGGAGATTGATCCATCCAACTGGTACATTATATCTCCACACAGACTAGAGACTCTATTGACCAGAAGGAATTGTTCCTACTTCAATACATATTCAGACAAAATACTCATACGCTGTGGAATATCCTTCTGTACACTGTGAAGATGTGTTGCTCTCATTGTTAATAAAGAGCTGACTGGCCAATAGATAAACAGGAAGCAGTTTGGCTAGAGAGCCAAACTGAGAGGACACTGGGAAAAAGAAGGGCAGAGATGGGGAGGGGGTCACCAGTGAGGCGCAGAAGCAGCAGGAGATAAACATGCTGTGCTAAAAAAAAAAAAAAAAAAAAAGGTACTGCCATGTGGTAGAGCATAGATAAGAAATATGGGTTAATTTAAGTTGTAAGAGCTAGTTAGTAATAAGCCTAAGCTACTGGCCGAACATTTATAATTAATAAGTCTCTGTGTGTTTTTTTTGGGAGCCAGCTGGTGGGACAGAGCTGACTGGTGGGACAGAACAACTCGACATACACTCACATACATAAAATTTCAAAACAATCTTTTTTTAAAAATGACAGTTATTAGAAACCAACCTTCTTTACAAGGCATCAAAAGCACAAAACAGACTAAGATTTAGATGATGAAAATTTGCCAGATATTCTCCAAATCATAACCCTGGAGAACTAGAGTCCTCTTTGCAAATAAAACCAGCTCACAATCCAAAAGGCCCCCTTGTCTTCACCAGTTCATCAATACACATTTTTAGCAACAAACACCCAAGTGTCAGAGATCCTGAGACGGATTTCCACAGATGGAGCTTCCCTGAATTCCAGCCACAGAGAGCTGTTAGTCACCTATGGCCCCTCCTGCCTGGCTCTCCAAACACAGGAGGACCTGGTGTTTACAAACCTACTGCTTCTTAAAAGAAGTGAGGAGACAAAGTGGTAAAGGAAAATGACTTATTTACAGTTTGGCCAAACCTGAGAGAGACAGACTGTTAGCGTCTGTGGAGGTCTGAATGAGATGCCCCCATAGTCTCGGACATTTGAATCCTTGGTCCCCAGTTGGTGGTACTGGTGTGTCTTTGCAGGAAGAAGTGTGTGGCGGGGGCAGACTTGGAGAACTTAGGACCTCGCCCTACTCTCAGTTGGCTCTCTGTTTGCCAGCCTGCCCCTGCTGCTATGCCTGCCCGTCACTTGCTGCCAGCTCTCCCTGCCCCGATAGGCTCTTGACCCTCTGGAAGCTTAAGCTCAAATAAACCCCTTTTACCAGTTGCCTTGGTTATGTTGTGTTTTGGTTTGGTTTGGTTTTTGTTTTGATTTTTTTTTTTTTTTTCGAGACAGAGTTTCTCTATGTAGTTTTGGTGCCTATCCTGGATCTCACTCTGTAGACCAGCTGGCCTCGAACTCACAGAGATCTGCCTGGCTCTGCCTCCCGAGTGCTGGGATTAAAGGCATGTGCCACTGCCGTTTGGTTGGTTATGTTGTTTTATCGCAGCAGTAGAAAAGTAATTCATGCAGTTTCTTTTTGCCTTTTCTGTAGCAGTGTTATAATGATAGGCTAAAACAAAAGCCAGGAAATATGTGCTTGCTAATTTAAGTTGTCAAAACCGTGTGACGTCTCTTCCTGCAAAGCCAGTCTCTCCTTCAACTGGCACCAGGGTTTCTGCTTTTCCCTTCTTCCAGCTTGGGTTTCCTGAGGAAATTTTAATTCTTTTGGGTCCATTGTCAATACTCTGATAGCCAAAGGGGAGGGGCACAGGTTTCTCTCTTTTTAACATTTATTTGTTTATTATTTTTAATGATATGTATGCAGCTGTGTATGGGTATGTGCACATAAGCACAGGTGCTCAAGGAGGCCTGGAGCTGGAGTCACAAGTGGTTGTGATGCACCTGATGTGGGTGCTGGGAATTCAACTCAGGTCCTTTGCAAGAGCAAGCCATATGTACTCTGAACTTCTGAGCCACTTATCTAGCCCATATGTTTCTTCCTTTAAAAATATCTTTTCTCTGGAGACGGCAGTCACAGCATGAACATCACTTTTGGGTAAAGAGAAAAAAATGTTACATATGGAAAGATGTGGGACCAGGCCTCCAGATTCTGCAGGACCAGAGAGAATCAGTGCTCAGCCTTTCCACTCTTGCAGAACCAGAGGGCACCTTGTCACCAGGACTTCAGTCCAATGGCCTCAGAGGTCCGTGCAGAACCTTAGCTTCAACTCCAGTGGGCTCAGGGTCCCACAAAGACAGGAGCTTTGGTTCCAGTGGTCTCTGAGGTCATTATGGATGTAGGGCTTTGATTTCTGAGGTTCCAATGGTCACTTCAGGACCTGGAGTCTATTCTGTTATGGCCCCAGAGTTTACTTTGGGCCTGTGGCACTCACCACAGCCCCTGGAGCATAGACAGACTTTATTGGGTCTGAAGTTTTGTATCTGGCCGCCATCAGGTTCACAGAACCCAAGCTGTGACCAAGGTTGTGACTCCATCTGGTCATCTTGGTGCTGAATGTCCAGCTCCTTAGTCCTGATGGCACATAGTCAAGACAGGATCACATCATTAACTCATTTGATAGTCAATACCAAATTTCACCAGTCCTCTAGGATGAGTTACAGAAACCAGAATATCCCAATAGGCCCAGAAGAAGAGGAAGTTAAAACAAACCCACTCCAACAGATATGTAAAACATGACAAAGAACACAAAAAAATATGACACAATTACCATCCATGACTCATCATCAACTGATCAATTCCCCTGGAAGGGATTCCAAAGTTACAGAGATAGCTGGAATGTTTGAAAATAAAGTTAGAGTGTTACTTACTATTCAAAAGAATTACTGAACACATACAAAAGTCAGACAAACAGATGCGTAGATTTAGGAAATCAATCCAAGACTTTGACAAGACAGTCTTCAAAGAGAACATAGCAATTGGTAAATTGGAAATGAGCATCCAAAATATGAAGGAAAATTTTTGCAAGGAGGTTGAAACATTGAAAAACAAATAGACAGACACTTGAAATGAAGGAGATCATCAAGTAAATAAAAACCATAACAGATATCATTGTTAGCAGACAAGATCATGCAGAAGAATTAATTTCAGGAATAGAAGACAAAAATCAAGAAAACAGACATACATAAGGAAAATAATTGAGGAGCATGAATGGTTATTTCCAAGAAGTCTGTGACACATGAAAGGCCAAACCTGAGAATTTATGGTGTAGAAGAAAGAACAGAGGTAAAAATCAAATGGAATAGACAGACTACTTAATGAGGAAGAGGAAGAAAAGGAGGGTGAGAAGAAGGAGAAGGAAGAGGAGGAGGAAGAAAAGACTTCAACCGCTAGAGGACAGTTAGATTTCCTTGGTATTGCTGGATTTTTGCTAGATTTAAGACTGCAGTTATGAACTAATAGTGTGCCATTCCATAAAGCTTTAAAGCGTTTGGACTCTGGTCATTAAAGTGAACCCATGCTCATTAGCTGGACAAGAGGCAACAAGTTGGACTGGAATGTTGATCCAAACACTAGGGGATGTTCCCCAGTTAATTGCTTACCACTTACTTCAAACGGCTCGGAAAGCGGCAGAAGGATGGTTCCCACGGCTGAGCTGTAGCTGCCCTTCACTGCAATTTACTGGATGCTAAACTTTTCACCCTGGGGACCTGGGGAGATGGTTCAGCAGGGAAAGCACTTGTAAACAAGTGTAAACAGCAGAGTTCAGATTCCCATGTCCAGTAGAAAAGACAGCAGAGACAAGGGGAATCCCTGGAGCAAGCCGGCTTAGCTCAATCAGCAAGCCTGGGGCTCAAGTGAGAGATCCTGCGTCTCTGTGTAAGTAGAGAGTGAAAGAGGAAGACACCCAAAGTCAACCTCTGGCTGGAACGTATGTACACACCCACACACATGCCCTTCACACATGCATTCATACACACATCCATTAAAAAATAATTTTTATCCACCAAGTACTGACTTTTAGAGCAAAGTGGTGCTAATTGGCTAAGAGCTAAAACAATAGCAGGACAGTGGCCACGCACACCTTTAATCTCAGCACTCGGGAGACAGAGCCAGGTGGATCTCTGTGAGTTCGAGGCCAGCCTGGTCTACAGAGTGAGATCCAGGACAGACACCAAAATTACACAGAGAAACCCTGTACGAACGCCCCCCCCCCAAAAAAAAAAGAGCTAAAATAGCAGGCAAATATCAGTCTATAGTACACTTCATATGACTGCTGCTTATGTCATAATTGTATAAAAACTGTGGACTTAGCCTAGTACAGCAGGACTGTCCTGGCAAACCAATCAGGCAGGGAACTTTTCACTGTTGGATGGAACTTCTTGGGACAAGAGTGTGGGCTCTGGATTATACCTTATGGGCTATATACCTTGACTGACCAAGGGATAAAGGCAAAACTCCTCTGCTGAGACATCAGCAATAAAGGCAAAATTCAGTGTTGACAACGACCCTACAAGTGTCAGTCAGGAAGAAGGTGAAAATCTGCACAGATTTTAGGTATGTCTTTCTCGTCATTCATCAACATGCAAAAACTTGGCCAAAAAGATAAGAGTATGACACAGCAAATAAACTACTGAATGCCTATCATCCCTGGAAATTAGACACATTTTCATACCCACTGACATGGAAATGCCCTCAGAAGTAGTCAGGGTTGTATTAAAAGAGATAATGCCCTGGTTTGGGCTGCTAAATTGGGTAAGGAGTGACAATAGATTGGCTTGCATTTTGTGGTGGTTTGAATGAGAATAACACTCCCTAGGTTTATATGTTTGAATATTTGGTCTCCAGTTAGTAGAACTGTTTGGGAAGGATTAGGAGGTGTGGCCTTGTTGATGAGATGTGTCATTGGAGGTGGGCATTGAGGATTCAGAAGCCCAAACCATTCTGAATTAGCTCTCTCTGCCTCATGTGTGTGGATCAGATGTGTGTATCTGTGTGTCTTTCAGCTTGTGTGTAACTCTTGGCTACTGTTCTAGCACCATGCCTGCCTGCCCGCTGTCATGAAGGTTAGTGACTCATTGTAGTGATTTGAATGTAATTGGCCCCCATAATCTCACAGGGAGTGGCATTATTAGGAGGTGTGGCTTTGTTGAAGTGGGTGTAACTTTGTTGGAGGAAGTGTGTCACTGTGGGGGCAAGGCTTTGAAGATTCCTATGCTCAGGATACCCGCCCAGTGTCTCAGTCGACTTCCTGTTGCCTGCAAGATGTAGGACTCTCATCTCTAGCAACACATTTGCCTGAATGCTGCCATGATCCCCTTCATGATGAAGTGGACTGAACCTTTTAAACTGTAAATGAGTCATCTCAATTAAATGTTTTCTTTATAAGAGTTGCTGTGGTCATGGTGTCTCTTCACAGAAATGAAAACCTAGCTAAGACACTCACCCTCTGAAACTGTAAGCCCCAAATAAACTCTTACTTCTCTAAGTTGCCTTAGTCATGGTGTCTTATCACAACAATAGAAAAGTAACTAAGACACATTCCTGTTGTTTTTCTTTATAACTGTGACTGCCTTTTAAGCAACAGTTGTCCTAATCAGAGGTTGCAACTTTGCTGCTACTAACAAGGGTTCAGCCGTAAGGGCCGCAGCCCGAGGGGATTCTGTTCCCTCAGGCACTGACTCTTTCAAAGCTACTAAGGGAACTTATCTAATTCTCTATCCCTCTAAAGAACTCAAAATTCAAAGGTTGAGGTGGAATTTTGCTCACTCAGAGAGGCTGAATAGCAAGCAGCTAACTTTCTCCCTTAGCCTGCAAAAAAACCAGCGTCCTTCTCTCAGCCCCCACTTAAGAACCCTAGCTACATGTGGTTCCTCCTTACCACTTCCTGTCAGCTACTTGCTGATTCAGCCTCCTGCCCGCAGGTTAATTTTACTTAATCAAACAAACGTAACACATCTTTGCATTATTAACAAAAGCAGCAGGAAAAAAAATGCAACACACTTTAAAATAATATTCCACAATACATTTCAAAAACAAAATGATGAAAACAAAACAACTTTTGCCAAGATTTACTTCTTTGCCTGTTTGTGTTAGGGTGTCTTCCTGGAGGGGGCTAAAATCAAGCCCATTTAAAGTTCTGTTCAGCAGATCCTTTCAGGCATCTGGAACACTTTGTTTCCCACTTTAAATATGGAGGAATTTTTAAAATTAAATATTCTTATTCTAGGTCAGTTTCCATCATATAAACTTCTGTACCCAGGGGACCAGTGATGGCAACTTCAAGCTATTGTGTGTGTGTGTGTGTATGTGTGTGTGTGTGTGTGTGTGTGTGTGTGTGTGTGTGTGTGTGTGTGTTTTATGAGACACAGTTTTCTCTGTGGAGCCCTAGCTGTCCTGAAACTCACTTTGTGGACCAGGCTGGTCTTGAACTCAGAGATCCACCTGCCTCTGCCTCCAGAGTGCTGGGATTAAAGGTGAGCACCACCACACCTGGCTTCAAACTATTCTCAGAAAGTTGCTTTGTATCTGGTTTACCTGGCTATCCAGATGCATGGAAGGATAAAGTTTTCATTTGAGTTAAAACTGTGCCTGAGGGAGGGACAGCAAGATGACCAGTGGGTCAAGACACTTGGTTCTGCACCTGATGACCTGAGTTCATCCATGGGACTCACACGGTGCAAGGAAAAAACAGCCTCCTACAAGTTGTCTCTGACTTCATGCATGCTATGGCATTAGCCCTAAATAAATACTAAATAAGTAAATGACAACAAAAATACCCCTGTGACCGGGGCAGAGGAGATGGCTCAGTGGACAGAGCACTTGCCCCACAACCATGAGGGCTTGAGATCAAATCTCCTGCCCCACCACATGAAGTCTGGCACGGCATCAAATCTTTAAAGTCTTTGCTCCTACAGTGAGGAAGTGGGTGGAGACAGGAGAATCCCTGCGAGCTAGTCTGGTACGTGCAGTGAGGAACGACAAAGAGATTCTGTCTCAAAAAAAAGGTAGAAATTAAGGACCAACATGCAAGGCTGTCCTCTGACATTCATATCTGATAAATGTTCTAAGTTTACTTGCATTTTTCTAAACAGTCTAAATATGAATAAGCTGTAAATTTAGGACTTATCTTTGATTAAATTGGGTGAATGAATCTGGCCGTTAGGATCTCTTGACCAGGAATGAGTATGAAAAAATGCTGAAAAATAAGTAAAAGTTTAAGAAAGAAGACAGGAATATCCTAAAACTATGGTGCATAAAGTATCAGTAATTAAATATACTATCGAGGAGACTGGGATGCAATGGGAGATGATAGAGGTGGCTATGCTTATAATATGTATGTCCATCTGAGAATTAGGTATACAATTTTTAATTTTTTAAAGTGATTTCATTTTCAATTTTTTGTTTGTTTTGTTTTGTTTTTCAAGACAGGGTTTCTCTGTGTAGCTTTGCACCTTTCCTGGATCTCGCTCTGTAGACCAGGCTGGCCTCGAACTCACAAAGATCCACCCAGCTCTGCCTCCTGAGTGCTGGGATTAAAGGCGTGTGCCACCACCACCCGACTCATTTTCAATTTTTTAAAAAAAGATTTATTTGCTTCATGGGCATGGATGTTTGGTCTGCACACATGACTATGTACCACATAGTACCATGTGTGTCTGGTGCCCAGGCAGGCCAGAGGAGGGTGTCAGATCACCTGGAACTGGAGTTTCAGATGGTTGTGAGCCACCATGTGGGTGCTGGTTGCTCAACCTAGGCCTTCTGCAAGAGCAGCCAGTGCTCTGAACCTCTGAGCCATCCCTCCAGCCCCAGGGGCCCAGTTTCTAAATAAGAGGCTAATACCAGTGAGTTCTATTGTGTCTCCATGGTTTATTTCACCACTAGAGGTGGATTCTCATTATCAGCAAAATGTCCAGAGTAAATCAAAACACCAGAATAACAGGTGGAGAGTAGCCTGAGTGCTCAGTGGCAAAGCCACCTGGGGCATGATTCCCCATCTGTGATAAAGTATTTTATGACCCAAATGGAAAAACCTGCCACCAATCAACCACTCATACTCAATCCCCAGCTCAACACACTTTCCCTGCCTCTGTTCAGTATGGGTAGCTTGGTCTGAGACTGAAAGTCCAGAGCCAGAAGACCATGAAATAGACATCCGACAGTTGGTGGAGAACTGGAGTGGAGTGCCAAGTGTGTTTCCATTCCTTACCGTGCATTTGGCAATCAGCAACAGGGCCGTGGGGCAGCTTGTCCCACTGCCCTTTGTGATATAAACAGCATAGGCATAAGCCAATCAGTGATAAGAATAACTGTAGACATAATGACCTTTGTTCTTGAGATTAAAAAAAAAAACTGAAAAATACAGTATGACTAGGTTGGTAGGGATCAAGTGTGCATCATCTGCTCACCTGCTTTGGGAAGATATCCCCTACCCCCAATTCTGTGGTTGTTGATCATCAGCTGGAAGAAGCCTGAGACTACCACCAACCATATGTATAAACCGACTGCCAAGATGGGCTTTGTAGGAAAAGAGTGCTCCCCCTCACCCCAGGGTCTCACATATTCCCAGGCTGGCCTCGCACTCACTGTGTAGACAAGGATGATCTTGGACTTCTTTGTTTTAAATATATTTGTTATTCCATTTGAAAGCTACTTTTTAAACCAGAGTTACTCCATTTGGAGTATAAGGGCTAAAGACAGAATTATTCTACATCTTGTTTACATAGGTAAACACCACCTGCCAGCATACCAGGAGGCACAAACTGATGGTGTATTTGTGCCAATAAAGAATTACACCTGTGAATGTATCAAACCAAAGGAGAAACACAGACCTATTTATTGGTTGAAGTATTAAGGCAACTCCACGTAGTTAAAAGGGAGGTTTATTTTGTGGGGTAACTCACAAGTGAAGGGATAGGTTACAGGGTCCAAGAAAGGTGTAATGCAGTCCAGTGGTGTTCTCTGGAGAACTCTGCTCGGTCTACCTCCAGCGTCCAGGATCCAGGAACCAAGAGAACCCGCACATCTGGCTCTCAGGTCTTAAGGGCTCCTCTTTCCACCCCGCCTCATAGGCATGATAGTTACCGGAAGTCTCAATGGTGGTAGTACTTCCAGGTCAAAGCTGGAACAGCTACCCACTACACCTATTGGTGTCACCAGACATGCCCCTTCCCCGGGACATATGGAACGGAGCCCACCAAAACTGAGAAGTGGTAGATACTGAACCATCCCTTTGTTGCTCACTGTGATGGTGAGTTTTGATTGTTGACTTGGCATAATACAGAACCACCTGGGAAGGGAAGCCCAGTGAGAAATTATAAGTTGGCTTGTATGCCTATAAAGGATTTTCTTTTTCTTTCTTTCTTTCTTTCTTTCTTTCTTTCTTTCTTTCTTTCTTTCTTTCTTTCTTTTTTTTTTTTTTTTTTTTTTTTTGGTTTTTTGAAACAGGGTTTCTCTGCGTAGCTTTGTGCCTTTCTTGGAACTCGCTTTGTAGACCAGGCTGGCCTCGAACTCACAGAGATCCGCCTGGCTCTGCCTCCTGAGTGCTAGGATTAAAGGCGTGTGCCACCACCACCCGGCCTATAAAGGATTTTCTTAATTGGGTCAGTTGAGGTGAGAAGCCCCACCTTGGATGCTGGCAGCACCATTTCGTGGTGGGGTCCAGGACTAATGGAAAGGAGGAGGAGCTGAGCACTCACGTACATGTACGAACTCACTGTTCTCTCTTCTTGACTGGAGATGTAGTGTGACCGCTTTGAGCTCCCACTACCTTGATCTCCCACAATGATGGACTGTAACCTGGAATTGTAAGTCAAATAAAGCCTTTCTCCACTAGGCTGCTTTTGTGAGGGTGTTTTTAGCACAGAACAGGAAATAAAAAAGCCAAGACATTAGTCATGATTCATAAACCTTGTCCAGGAAAATTACCAGAGCAAAAGACCTCCACCTTGATCCTGGGCTCCAACTCAAGGACAGTTTGTCCTGCCTGGACGCTTGGACACGTTGAGATCACTTCAAAGTGACACTCAAGACTGCCTACCATCAGGATCTGCACTTGAAAACTCAGTGTCCTACATACACTGGTGCAGATTGCTAAACCTTATCTGGTCCTGTGTAGGGATGTTCCCGGGTGTCTCCATCAACTCTCCTCTCTGCCTTCAGTATAGCACCTCTAAACCCTACGGCTCATAAAACCACTTAGTAGCTGCCGTAATGTGTCGGTTACACAACCATGTTTCTAGCATAGCTCATTCAGGATACCTGCATCTCATGTTGTCATAGGTACTGTGATGATGAATCTTTATTTTGCATTCCTTTCTTCCTCTCTCTCTCTCTCTCTCTCTCTCTCTCTCTCTCTCTCTCTCTCTCTCTCTCTCTCTCTCTCTCTCTCATATTTGTGTTTATCTGAGTGAGGACGTGTATGGGCATGCAAGCCACAGCGTACTTGTGGAGGTCAGAGGACAACACATGGGGACCAGTTCTCTTTCCACCATGTGGGTTCTGGTCATCAGGCTTGGTGAAAATTTCCTTTACCTGCTGAGCCGTCTTGCCAGCTCATTATCTTGCCAGCTTGCTGGGATTTAGAATTACCATGGGAACAAATCTCTGGATTGGCTGTGAGGAATATGATTTAGAACTACCATGGGAATCAATCTCTGCATTGGCTGTGAGGAATATCTATCTAGTTTAGGTTAATTGAAGTAGGAAGATCTATTCTAAGGGCGAGGGGTTGGGGAGCACAGTTCCACTGGTGGGGTTCCAGGCTGAATAAAAAGGAGAAAGCAAGCTGAACGCACACACTCATGCCTCTCTCCTTCTTGCCTTTTTGGATGGAAAGTGAGCACCCACCTCAAGTCTGTGCTCCCATGATTCCCCCCTACCCACAGAGTGTGTGGTAAAATCAGCCCTTCCTTCCTTAAGGGTTTGTCAGGTGCTGTGTCTCGGCAGCGAGACAAGGAACTGATGCAGGCACGGCCCCGTTTATGAAGGCTCCACTCTGGTGAGCTCATCATCTCCCTGGAGTGCTCACGCTACCTTTTGATGGGAGTTAGGACTTCTGTGAATGAGTCTGGGAACACAAACATTTAGGCCAGTTCCCTTGACTCTATCCTAGGGTGGCATCAATTGTCTCCACCCAGATATGAAAGAACAAGAAAAGTCCTCAATGTCTAGTGTTGCTTCAGACCAGCAGCCCTTCTGCTCCTCAGTGCTGTCTGGTGGTTGGCCCCTGCCAGTCCTCCTGAACTGACCTACCACACACCACACACCCATTGCTCTGTACATCCAGGTTACATAGGTGTTCCGGCTCTTTCACTGACCCGTAAACGCATTCTCATTCTCTCTCTCTCTCCTTTTTTTTTCTTTTTGAGACAGGGTTTCTCTGTGTGTCTCGAGCTGTCCTAGAACTCACTCTGTAGACCAGGCTGGCCTCGAACTCAGAGATCCACCTCCCTCTGCCTCCCAAGTGCTGGGATTAAAGGCATGATTTATTCATTTTATGATTGTGTGTGTATGTGTGTGTGTGTATGTGCATCATATGTGTTCCTGGTACCCAGAGGGGCCAAAAGAGGGTGTCTGATCCCCTGAAACTGGAATTACAGATGGTTATGAACCACGGTGTGTGGCTGGGAACCTAACTCTAGCTCTTCTGCAAAAGTAGCAAGTGGTTTTAACCACTGAGCCATCTCTCCAGGTCCTACAAATGCATTTTCACCACAGAGCTTTTGAGCTTGCTGTCCCTTAGTAAGGAACAGGCTCACCTTCCTTGGGTCTCTGGCTCAAATATAAGTTTAGAGAGGCCCTTTGACATCCTCTAAATGTCTTGGCCTCTTAACCCATTACTCTGATTTATTTTCTTCATGGCATGTCTTACCATCTGAATTGTTACTTATAAATTTCTTTTTACTTCATTATTAATTAATTTGCGTGTGGTGTTGGTGCACATGTGCAGAGGTCAGAGGAGGCTGTCTGGTGGCCAGCTTTACCTCTCTCCTCTCTATTCCCTTGAAACAGAGTCTCTCACTGGACCTATAAAAGGCTTATGGGCAGCAAGCCCCAGTGACCCTCCTGTCCCACCCACTACAATGCTGGGGTTGTAGGCCTATGTGAGGCCATGTCTGGTTTTTCATTTGGGTGCTGAGATCCAAACGTAGGTCCCTCATGCTTGTACAGCAAGCTCTCTTATTCATGGAGCCATCTCTCCAGCCCCCATCTGAAATTATTTGACTGTTTGCCCAACTAAATGCTCCACAGGTGATGAACTATCCCCCCCCCCCCCCCCCCCCCCCCCCCCCCCCCGTCTCTGTACGTGCTGATGGCATGTAGGAAAGTTCCTTGCACACACCAGGTACTCAGTCAACAACTGCAGCAAGTGAAGGAACGTATTTTGAAAACTATGGAAAGCTCTAAAGTGTGGCTGATGATTGTAACTAGCACATAAAGGAAGTATAGAAAGCTTCCTGGGGCTTCGGTTTTCCGTATCTGAGCCACAGACTTAGGACTGTGAATAAAGACTTTCAGGTTGTCCTATTTGCTGTTTGCTCCAGCTGCGTGTTGATCACTGTACGCAGGAAGTGATAAAATGATGGCCAGAAGGAGTCAAGTCCCCGTCCTTTGAGAATTTAGTTTTTGCTCAGTTCTCTCAGACTCACAGTTTGAAGCTTGTTCTTAGCAGCTTGTCATTTTGGGGAAATTTGTAAGCTAATTATTAAACTTGCCTTCTTTCAAAATCAAGTTTTATAAACTTAAGTTTAAAAATACAGGCATGACTGTAGCACTTGGGAGCCAGAGGCCAGGGATCAAGAGTTCAAGGTTGGCCTCAGCTCCATTGAATCCAGCCTGTGACACTTGAGACCTGGGTCGGTAGCTCCAGTGGGCAAGGGTGTGTGCTACATAAGCAGAAGTTTATGAGTTCAGGTGCCCCGTGCCCGTGTGACGAGCTAAGCTGCAACCTCAGCACTGAGTGTGGGACTGAGGGAAGACAGAGGGCTTGCTGGAGCTCGCTGGAGTGCCGACCTAGCCAAAGTACCCACCAGATCTAGGTTCAGTGAGAGACACTGTGTAACAAGTCTTTCTCTGTCCTGCCAGCCATCTCCCAAAAGTGACATGAAGACTTCTTATTATGACAGCTTGTCCTATAGCTTAGGCTTGTTCCTAACTAGTTCTTATAATTTAACCCGTTTCTATTCATCTACATCCTGCCATGTGGCTCATGGCTCTTACCTCTCCTCCTGCATGTCCTGCTTCCTCTGCTTCTGGCTGGCAACTCCACCTTTCTCCCTCCCAGTGTTCTTCTCTGTCCAGAAGTCTCTTGCCTAGCTATTGGCCGTTCAGTTTTTATTACACCAATCACAGAAATACGTCCTCACACAGTGTACAAATATTCCACAACCCTGTTTCAAGGAATAAAATTGGGGACTTCCTTTGTTCCCCCCACCCCGTGTGTGTGTGTGTGTGTGTGTGTGTGTGTGTGTGTGTGTGTGTGTGTGTACATGTGCTGGTGCATGCACACGGGCATAGGAAACACACACACAAATAAATAAGTAAATAAATAAGGACAATATACTCAGCACTTACTACTGCCCAACCTCTCACTATTATTTATGCTCCTAAGGTTATTTCTGTGTATTGCATTTACATGGTGAAGTTTTTACATAATGAACTCCTTTCTCAATGGTATCTTTGGTTCCTGTGTAGGAAGTCTGAAACAGCATCAGTGAGTGTTTACACCACGGAAATCAGCAAACATCACAGTTAGATTTTACTGGCTCTTCCTCTTTTCCAAGCCCTCAACCCCTTTCTACTCCCAGAAGTTTGTGAAAGATAGAATGTAGGCTGGCAGTCATGGAATTAAAGAGTCAGATATGAACTCTAGCTTGGGTCAAACTGACATAAAACTAGCCAGCACAAGGACCAACTTGAGAAGAAAGGCTCCATCACTAAGAGGAGTTGGAGCAGGAACCATGGAAGAAGCTACCTGCTTTCCAGGTCTTGCTTAGCTACGATTCTTTCTTTCTAGACTTAATTATTCTATTTGTATGTGTACAGCTGTTTTGCTTGCATGTATGCATGTGTACCGCGTGCATGCCTGGTACCTGAGAAGGTCAGAAGAAATGTTGGAACTGAAGTTATAGATAATTGTGAGCCCTTATATTAACAAAAGCTATGGGGGTCCTGACCCTTCACCCAGAGTTCCAGAAGAGACGCTACCGGCAGCAGATTCATCTGAAGGGTTCACTAATAAACCTACTCACACAGAACTCTTTGTCCACACACTTTATTTTTCTGAGTCATTTCTCTCTACACAGCTTCTTTTCTGCTCTCGTACTTAGTTCTTTTCTTGCCTGATTCTCTCTACATTTTTCTGCTGTTCCCTCTAAGTGCTACCTTAACTTCTTCATCTTAGTTCTGCCCCATCTTGGTCTTTCTCATCTTGTTCTTACCCACCTAGTTCTTCCTCATCTCCCATCTTGTCCTTCTAGTTATCCATCTAGTTCTCCACTCTAGTCCCCCAAGTCTCTGAGGTTTACAGTTATATACCCATGCAATAGCAATGCTCTGGCTAAGGCAAGGTCACCAGGCTTGAATTCTTACAGGGTCATAAAGGTAAACAAGAGTTTTTCTCAGTCAGTGACTGTCAGGCTTTCTTTTACAACCCAAAAGGGGAGTGGTAAGAGAGGAGTCAACTAAGAGCTAAAATCAGTTAATATATCATAAAAAGGGAAATTATGTGCTCAAACTACATTCCTGAAAGTGGTTAGGTAAAATGTTAGGAGTCTATAATGTTAGTATAAATACCACTAAGGCTGTATAAGAAAGGAGGGTCTGAGCTTAATTTGCACAAGAAACAAAGCTATGTACCTAAGGTCCACCTGACCTAGGCAGTATCTCCATATGGAATTTACCTTAATTCAAGAGATCAGCAGATGGTGGTCTGGAGTGCTATTTCTGTCTGTCATTTGTCCTTGGATGTAGCTAAAGGAGATGTCTGGTTTTAATGCTAAAAAAGAAAAGCAGAAGGCCCAGAGACAGGAACCCTTGCCTATGTGACTGTATCCAAATACCTTAGAAGTTCTTGGGGAAGCTATGAGGGTGCACATGAAATTCATAGCAGGAAACAGTTGGTATATTAAAAGCCAAATAACACTAAATACTCCTTGAGATCTGGCTTTTCCTCTGGAAGAATTTCTTGATTCTTCCAGGTATAGCTTTACCATATTGAGCTGAATTCTTACTACATGCCTGCGGCTCATAGCACTCTATGAGTGCTAGGAATTAAGCTCAGGTACTCTGCAAGTGCTCTTAATCACCAAGTTTTCTCCCCAGTCCCTCAGTTGCTTTCTTATACAACTCAGGACCACCTGCCTAGGAGTGGCACCATCCACAGTGGGCTGGGCCCTCCCCCATCAACCCTTAATCAAGAAAATGCCCTGCAGACATGCCCACAGGCTGGTCTGATAGAAGCAATTCCTCAATTGAAGTTCTTTCTTCCCAGATGACTCTAGCTTGTGTCAAGCTGACAAAAATTAACCAGCACAATGTTCTATACTGTCAGCATCAAATATGCAGCCAAGATTTAATTCTTTATGTAAAATTAAACAACCACATCCATCTAATTAATATGCAAATCTGCTTTCATTTTTAATAAACGATAAAATTATGTGTATGCCAAATAATTATTTTTAACATAAATTGTCATCAGTAAATACTTGATTTGTATACTTATTTTATCTTTTAAAATGATTTTATTTTTAGTGTGTGTGTGTGTGTGTAGGTGGAGGCCAGAATAGACATCAGATCTCCTAGAACTTTATGTTTATTTTATATAGCTGGGGTTACATAAAAGAATTCTCAGGCCAGGGTGGTGTCACACAACTTTAATTCCAGCACTCGAGAGGCAGAGGCTGGTACGTTTCTGTGAGTTCAAGTATAGCCTGGTCTACAAAGTGAGTTCCAGGCCAGCCAGGGCTAAATAGTGAGACCCTGCCTCAAAACAATAACAAAATTCTCTGGAAATAAAGGGTTGTGAATTGAAAAAAAAAAAAAAAGCTTAAGATGCTCTGATGTGGTGTGCTAGTCTTTTGTCAACTTGACACCAGCTAGGGTCAGTTGGAAAGAGGGAACTATTGAAAGAATGCTCCCATCAGACTGTCCAATGGACACGTTTATAGGGACATTTTCTTTATTAATGATTGATGAGGGAGGCCAAGTCTGAAAGAAAAAAAAAAATGAGGACATGACTGCTCCCAGGTATGGTCGAGGAGGTTTATTGTAGACATGAGGGGAAAAAAAACAACCAGAGACATCTGGAAGGGTCCAGACTGAACGGGACAGGAGAGAGAGGTGGGGTTGGGAGTGTGGGGTGGGGGTGTAGGACAAGCGGCCAAGAGACCTAGAGACCAGCATGGCCCAAATGGCTGAGATTATACAGGGGTCCAAGGCTGGGAGAAGAGAAGTCCAGGCCCTGGGCTGAGAGGTTTAGGGTAGGAGGCGGGGCGAGAAGTACTGGGAGGAGCCACAGATACTGAGAATTGTGCTAGAAGACCACTGTAGGTGGCGCCACACCTGTATAAGAACTGTATAAGAAAGCAGGCTGAGTAAGCCTGTAAATACCACTCCTCAGTGGCCTCTGCTTCGGTCGCTCCTCATTTAACTTCCAGCCCTGACTCCCCTCAGTGACGGACTGTGACCTGAGAGTTATAAGCTGAGATAAACCCTTTTCTCCCCAAGTTGCTTTGGTCATAGTGTTCTGTCACAGCAATAAAAACCCAAAGCCGCTGGGGGCTGGAGAGATGGCTCAGAAGTTAAGAACTGTTACTAATGACTGTTCTTCCAGAGGTCCTGAGTCAGTTCCCAGCAACCACACACGGCGACTCAAAACCATCTATAATGAGATCTGAAGCCCTCTTCTGGTGTGCAGGCATGCATGTAGACAGAACACTGTATACATAATAAATCTTAAAACAAGAACCAAAGCCGCTTAACCACAGCCTTGCCAGGTTCGCGTAATATTGGGCTGATTTTGCTTACAGCACAAGATGTCCTTATTTAGCCAGCAGGGGGAGACACATATACCACCTATCTCCTAAGACGCTTTATACCAAGCGCCTTGGAGTTAGTGTTCTATGGAGACTTGTGAACAACTTTAGAAAGAAGCATGTAAATTGGCATCAGGTGAAATAAATTTCAGATGCCTTTAGGAAAAATGGATTTGGGAAAGAATAAGGTCTAGATTTTTGCTAGCTATAGTGTTACTGTTAAGAGTGTGGTGTTCATAGTCTTGTCGCTGTATGAAACATTAAATATGCCTATTCTATCAAACACTGCAAACTTGTGCTTACATCAAAGAATTCAAATCTTTTTATCTCCCCTCCCTTGCAGTGACTATGGAGGCAGGAAGCACCTGATTCCTCAGAAGCTGGAATTACAGGCTGGGGACAAAACTCTACAAAACTCAGGTCCTCTGCAAGAGCAGTGTGTGCTCTTAACTGCCAAGCCCAGTAAACACGTTTTACTACTAAAGCCATGGTATTTTGTGTTTGTTTTGGCCTCCTTTTAGTTTAGAATGGTCCAAGTGTGTTGATATAATTGACCTTTAATAACCAGTGCTCTCATTATTCATGTAAAGAATTGAAAACAGGGGCTGGAGAGGTGGATCAGCAGGTAAGAGCACTTGTTACTTTTGCAAAGGACTTGGGTTCGATTCCCAGCACCCACAGGGTGGCTCACAACGATCTGTAATTCCAGTTCCAGCAAATCCAATATCCACTTCTGACCTCCCTGGGCACATGTACACACGTGGTGCAGGAACACACAGACAGGCAAAACACTCATACATCTGAAAAAGAAACAACTGTTTAAAAAAAAAAGAATTAAAAACACCTAGAAAGTAATTGCTTGGTAAATCCTAACTTCCCCATCAGGAATATCCAAGGTAGATCAGTCTTTACTAAGAAGCCGGACCCAGTGGATTCTGCTCTGAGTTTTGACTCTTAAAGATGGTGTAAATGTTTCTAGATTTTTTAAGCTTTGGAGATGCTTAAAAGCTGGAGATGGAAAGCAGTAGATGGAAGCTGGCTTGGTGTGGACTGGCAGATGACGCCTGGCAGCCAGACCATGGCCAGCACCAAGTCTTCAGTCGAGACAGCGCCTGCGGCAGGTACATATGTGTGAAGAAAACCTGGAGAGCATGTGTCGAGTCGCGTGTTCCACTGAGGTCTCCGACCTGGCGAGGACCTCACCTGCGCTTCCCGGGAAACCACACACCTGCCACCCCAACCAAGGCCTATTTGGATCCGGTCCTCGAGGCTTAGGCACTGGGGGCGCGTCCAGGGAGAGAGGACACGCCCTCTTTGGTGACTCAACAGCGGGCGTGTCCCAAGCGCTGGAGAGAAGTGGTCCTCGGAGAAGGTGCGCCGGGGGCTGGTTGGGGGCGTGTCCAAGCGATGCTGACATCACAGGGCGGGGCGCTCGCCTAGTAAGGCCGTGGAGCTGGGGGCGGCGGAGCTCACTCGAGATTTTGAGTCGCACTGAGTCACTTCTCCTATGGTGATCCTCTCCCTGCCAATCATGTTCCTGAGGAGCAGCGCCTCGAGTCTCCTCCGCGCGCAAGTCCATTGCGTCCTGACGAGATCGGTCCACTCTGTGGCTGTAGTCGGAGCCCCTTTCTCTCAGGGACAGGTGAGAGCTGGGACCCGAGCTGGCGGGACAGGGAGCCCCGAGAGAGTGTCGTGGGGCCGGGAGGTGGGGGGCGAGAATGAAGAGAAACGCCGCGGGGAGGGGGGAAGCTCGTGGGTTCCCGCGGATGGCACCGGGGCACACTTGGGATTTTTTTTTCCCCCGACCCAGATGCAGATGAGGGACGGATGGAAGGCGAGGGGTGAAGGAGAGCAGTGGGCATCGAGAGGGCAGTGGGGTATCGAGAGGGCAGTGGGGTATCGAGAGGGCAGTGGGGTATCGAGAGGGCAGTGGGGTATCGAGAGGGCAGTGGGGTATCGAGAGGGCAGTGGGCATCGAGAGGGCAGTGGGGTATCGAGAGGGCAGTGGGGTATCGAGAGGGCAGTGGGCATCGAGAGGGCAGTGGGCATCGAGAGGGCAGTGGGCATCGAGAGGGCAGTGGGCATCGAGAGGGCAGGCTTCTGCGGCCTCCCCAGGACGGTGGAGAGATCGGTATTTCCAGCTTGGGGTGGTGAAGCGGAGAAAAAGGGAGAGGAGAGGACTCCATGGAGAATCTGGAGAAGGCAAAACCGGGGTCGCTGGAAAATTGTTGGAGAGGTTAGAGACTGCGACCCGGGTATTAAGGAAGGCTTCAGGATCTATTCTTGCCTAAAGAGCATTAACCTGGAAAGAAATCAATGCTGGCCTCGCCAGCTGCGGGAGGACCCGAGGTGCTTTGTTCTGTCTTCAAAGAAAGAAACCTGCTGTCGGGGAGGGCGTGCTCACTGATGGGAAAGCCCAGCCTGCCATCCCAGCCAGGATCATAGCCTCACTCAGCCCCTTCCCAATCTGGGACTCCTCTGGCCCGGCTCTCAATGAGAGACTCGGAAGGCTGATTTGCTTTCAATAATGGAATTTTGCCTCCTTCATCCATTAAGCATTTAATGAAATGACCAACCCCCCGCGGTGGAAGTTTGGATGCTGTAGCAGGTTTGCGGAGGAAGCTGTTAGGAATTCAGTGTAGCATCACTGTGTCCAAGTTTTCCTGCCCCTTCCTCAACCTTTCCTTATATCTGTGGAATTTGTATTATTCACAGAAAAAGAAAGGAGTGGAATATGGTCCAGCTGCCATTAGAGAAGCGGGCTTGCTGAAGAGGCTCTCCGTATTGGGTAAGTGGTTGGATTTCCAATGTTCAGGAATGGAAGGAAACGAGACCTGCTTAGAATTCTATCTCCTCTATCCTGGTTCTGTGGTATCAGCTTCGCACCTGGAAGTGTTTTTGTGCCATCTGGTATCCTTCAGATTCCTTCTGCAGATAGAGACATCAGGGAGTCTTCAGGGAAGTCGTGTTGCAAACAGTGTAAAGTGCGGGGCGGGGCGGGAGGGGGGCGGGGGCGGGGGTGGTGGTGGTGGGCAGAACACAGGAGTTCCTGGTCCAGCCATCAGTGACTACGCTATCATGGTAGCTTTCCTAACTCCGTCTTCGGACGCTTCTGAGCTACCGGTCTCACACGTTGCCTCTCTCCCAACCGTTCCCTCTCTGGGATTAACAGGTTTGTATTATTGTCATCGGGACATAGATGAGTTTTTTTTTTCAAAACTACCTAATTATGAGATCACTTGGGTGACTTGTTAACAGCAGCTCCTATACTCCCCCATGGAAGAGTTCTGACTCCCCGGATCTCAGGCAGGGGCTAGATGGAGCTGTGCATTTTCACAGGGCACCTTGTAGTCTCATTTGCACGTTTCTGTCTTGTAATTGAGGTGGTATTTAGGTTTTCAGGACCAGAAGTAAATCTAACCCAAGATGTCTACAGTAATGGAGAACTATTAGTACCAAGGTACCAAATTTCAGTACCTGCATGGTCTCTAACCCAGATATCTCTAGCTTGTCCTCTATTGTCACTAGGACCATGCACAAGTCTTTTTCTGGTATTGTGAATACAAAATTTATTTTCAGTGAATAGAGAGCTCCGGCAATGGGGATGCAGAATCTGGGTGAACTACAGAATCTTTGTCCACTCTTACTATGAAACAGTTGCTGATTTGTGAGGCTATTCCAGGGGCCCGCTCATCTTCCAAAATCAGGAATAATGAAATCACCTAATTTGTCCCTTTTCTGTGGGACCATGATAGGGAAGAGAAGACTGATGGAAGTGAAGATGACACCAAAGTCACGTTGGTGAACGAGTGAATGTATCGGGATGACTTATGGGAGGATGGGTGAGGGGTTACCCACAGGAACACAAGGACTCAAAGGCAGCTGCATTACTGAGAACCCATCCTAGTTTGAGTATCGAAATAACTGTAGTCACCTGAGCACTTTCAAATTAGCATGGGTCAAATTTTAAAGGAGAGAAGGAAGGCCTTTGACAAGATAGACTTGTGATGTCTTTGAATGGACTCGAGTAACTAGATTATGGGTGATTGTGTTAGACAGAAAATAAAAGAGAGCAAAAACAAACAAACAAACAAACAAAAACCCCAGAATTTGTTGTTGTTCGAGACATGGTCTCTCTATGTATCCCTGGCTGTCCTAGAACTTGTTATGTAAACCAGGCTGGCATTGAACTTGAAGAGATACACCTGCCTCTCCCTCCAGAGTGCTGGGATTAAAGATGTGTACTGCCACGCCTGGCAGAAAAGCAGATTTGAAGATGAAATGAACTTGGTTTGGAACTTGATGGGTTTTTAAAAGGAAAATGAGGCACTAGAACCAAGGTGGAGAAGCAAGCCTGGCTTCCTAGAGGAAGGTCAGCGTTGGGGCAGAGCTGTGAGAATGGAGGGGGATTGAGATGTCTCAGGAATTAAGAGCACTTGCTGCTTTTGGAGAGGACCCAGGTTTGGTTCCCAGCATCCACATGGCTGTTCACAGCTATCTGTGATTGCAGGGGATCTGATGCCCCTCTTCTCCATGGGCATCAGGCATGCACAAGCCTCTGTGGTAGGTAGACTGACAGGGAGCCATGGAGAATTTCCAAGACTTTTTCCTCACCCCCTGACTTGAATCAAAAGCCTGGCAGCTTAAAACAAAGGCCTTGTAGGCTTTTTTTCCCCCACCAGCAGGCCTCCTGCTGACGGACTGGCTCAGCAAGTTCAAAGCCAGATCCAGGACATGTTAAACGGCAGTTGTGTGCCAATCAACCATCCTCTTTCTACAAACCGACCAGTTCTTCAGAGACTTAAAACCCCCAGCCCTCAAGAAGATACTGAATTTTTCTGACTTTGTAAGGGTCTTTTTTTCTCAGTGTGTCTGCTACATGTGTATGTCTCCTCACCCCCAATAAACACCTTTCTTCAGTCACTGATTCAGTCTGTCCCTGTTTGCTGTGTTTGAGATTGCTCTGCTGTAACCTGTTACGCTCAGATTTCCCTGCCTCTTAATTCTTTAACTGGCAGAAAATGAACCCAGTCAAGACCCCTGGCCTGTATCACACACACACACACACACACACACACACACACACACACACACACGCAGGTAAAAAAGAAAAAAAATCATACATAAAATGTGATTGGCTATCTGAGTCTGTCATAATGAACAAATGCCAGAGACACATCATTTGTGTGTTTTTGGATAAGAGGGTCTCCCAGGAAGGGACCTAGAAGGACCAAGGAAGAGAGTGAGGTGTTGACCTAAAGAGGAGGATGTTTTGGGAACAAAGCAAGCAGCTGTGTGTGTGGTAAGAAGTCCAGCAAAATAAGGGATAGCGGATCCCTGGGTGTGAGCATGAAAGTTTCAGTAGATTAGTGGGAGAGAGCCGGGCTGAGCCATCACGGTCGTGCAGCTCAGCGTGTGCCTCCTGACGGTCTCCTAACCGCTGAAAACACACACAGATGTAACTTCACAGATACCTCTTCTCATACTTTAACATCTCTAATGTTCAATGACTACCTCAGGCTCTCTGTCGACTGTTCTTGCATCACCAAAACAGATGATGCTATCGTTTGCTATCATAAAAAAAGTGGATTCAAGAAGAAATGTCTTAGGAAAATCAAGGTGAGCTTTGTGATGAGGAAGCAGAACATTCCCAGGCGGCTTCTTGAATCCCAGCACCTGTGGCCGGCTAACACTGTCAGGTTTTTATACAGCAGTCTCAGTAACTTGTGGCCTCTTCGCTGTCATGGCTGTGTCACATTACCATAATTACAAAGTGAGACTTGGAAGTGTTCACTGAGGCTTGCTGCTGCCTCTAAGCACAGGACATTCACTCTGCTTGTAATGACATGAAGTGGATTTCCACGGTGGTCAGAGCTTAAGTAGACCCTGGAGTGGACGGACGGACGGACGGACGGACGGACGGACGCCTCTGAGCCTTGACAGAGCAGTGCTCTTTCTCTCTCAGGTTCTCCAGCTGGCACATTCCATCTTGTTTTCATCGCTGCTAAAGCTGTGGCCCATTGACCTAGGTTCCACCAAGGAAAGCATGCATAGCAAATTTTGATTTGAAATTCCAGAAGGGACTGTGACAATACCTTCACTGGAACATTTTGTATTGTGGGTGTCAGTAGATGGGTTTTGTTTGTTTGTTAAGTTGGTGTCTTACTCTATAACCCTGGGTGGCCTGGAACTCCAGGGTGACCTCAAACTTGTAGCAACCCTTCTGCCTTTACCTCCCTAGGGCTAGAGGTCGGTGTCACCGTGCCTGGCTTTAGATTTAAATTCTTAATGATTCTTTTTAATGATTTCCGGGAAAGTCTCAGATTCATATGTTGTTTTCCTGCTTAGGCAGGTTTCTGTTGTTTGCAGCTTAAAACCTCCTAACCAGCAAACTAGTTCATAAGTGCCAGTGAGAGACGGATTACCATGAAGACCTTGATTGCAAATTTTTGGTCTTCTGCCCCCACCCCCTTACACAATCTTTTTGTGAGTTAATCCAGTGTTCTAGTTTGGTTTCTGTGGCCTTTAATCTTGGACTCTATCTTAATTCTTTTGTATTTCAGCAACTTCCTGTTCTGGTAGGTGCTTTGATTTCTGAACTGTCACATTCCTTAATATGACTTCTGGAAGCAACAGTCTAAAGTCTTGGTTTGCTTACAGATATCAAGTTCTCAATAATAATCCACCTTTTGTGACTGGAATTTTTCCCCCATTCTGTTTTTAGTGTGGTGGTGGTTATAGGACTATATAACCATCAAAACACATTGAACTTAAAGATGTGAATTAATATAAAGTATGCCTCAAATCTGTTTTGAAAAATTTCCATATCTTGAAGTTTCTTTTTTGCTCTGTCTCTTCTTTCCTCCCTCCTGCCCATTTTTTCTGACAGTAGCTATCATTATATATCCCAGCTGGCCTCAAGCTCACAATCCTCCTGCCTTAGCCTCCTGAGTTAGGAATTACAGGCATGTGGCACTGTGTCCAGCTAAGTTTATTTTTCTTAAGAGCAGCTTTTAGGCACTAAGACTATAATGAGCTGGGCATGGGGGCACACGTCTTTTAACTCAGAAGTGGGTGGATCTCTGAGTTTGAGGCCACTCTGGTCTAGGTAGTGAGTTAGAAGGCTAGCTATCGAGAGCCTGTCTCAAAGCAAAAACACAAATATGATGAGCGTATTCATTTACTGATGTGTATGAGCAAAGTTGTAATAGCTTGCATTTGCATCAGAGTGCTGCTAAATCCCAGATGCTAGACTTAACTCTAGTGAACAAAACAAATTCCTGTTAACAATGTGCTAATGAGGTGTGATTGGAAATGGAAATGTGAAACTGAGGGAAGTATGTCAGTGGTCATAAGCACTTAACAGAGTAAGCAGAAGCCAGAGATGGGGAAAGCAAAGGGTAAGTACTATACCTTAGATAGGAAAAAAAGGATAAGTGAGCAGACCTGGGCAGGAAGGAAAGGAGTCTAAGCAAATTTGGAATAATACTATTTCAGGCAGAGAGAACAACATGTACAAAGACCCTGAGGCAGATCTAGAATATTAATGGAACAGAACCCATTCCTGAGCCCTAACCAAGATTGCTGTGTTCAGAGGGGTTGACCTTCTACTTCAGGGTTTTAGCCTCATCAATGACAGTTCCCAGGAAATTGTCATTATTTGACGATTCCAGTAGCTTCTTAGAATGCTCTATTTATAAGGCTTTTACTTGACTGACATAAGTCAATAGGGAAAAGAATCTTTTATAAATGGTGTCAGGACAACTGGACACCCTGGATAAATTTTTAAAAAGGACTTCCCCTCCATAGTATTTATCAAAATTCCTAATTAGCTCTGGCTAGAGAGATGACTCAGTGGTTAAGAGTGCTAGCTGTTCTTACAGAGGACTGGGGTTTAGTTCCTAACATCCATATGTGTCTTCATATTGTAGTTCCAATTCCAGGAGATGAAACGCACTCTTCTGACATCCAAGGGCACCAGGCATGCAATAGTCCATATACATACATACATACACACATGCATGCATGCTGGCACTCACACATGCATATAACATAAAAATAAATAAGTCTTTAAATAACTTTTAAAAGTTGGCATGTACCAAAGTTCTAAATTTAATGTGAAGTTATGAAACTGTAGAGGAAACTGTAAGTGTGAATTTTTGTGAATTTGGGTCAGACTCTAGTTTCTTAGCTATCTTAGCCAGTCACCAAAATCAGATATGACAGAAATAAAAATAGATCCATTGGATTTCATCAAAATCAAAACTGTGAGCCTAGAAGAGATTATTGTAGGAGGCCAGCTCTGACCTGTCCAAGGGTATCTGGGAAGAGAGAGGAATGAGAAAGTAGATATATAGACAGAGACAATAAGAAAGACAGAGACACAGGATAGCTTTGGGAGGGCCCTGAGTCAGTACCCAGCTGCCCCTAGTTTAATTATGATGGGCAAAAGACCTCCCCCTTCCAAGGTCGAGGTATAAAGTAACAACAAGTGTAGCCCTTCAAAACACCTGGTAACCACACCCTTGGCCAAATCATCCCATTATGCAGCCCTGCTGGGCAAATCAAGCTCAGACTTTCTGACCTTGAGTAAGGCCTTACTCTGTGAGTCCCCACACATCATGCTTTGAAAGAAGGCAGATGTAAAAGGCCACTTATTGGCTCCTTAATTGTGAAATGTCTAGAGAGGGCAGCTCTTTGGAGGAAACAGGACTGAGGAAATAAGGAATCACTGACAATGTGTTTAGGTTTTGGGGAGGAAGGGAACTGAAGGTATCCTAGAATTAGATAGTATTGCTCTTTTCACAACTTGACGAATATATTAAAAAACCACTGAATTGTAAATTCTAAGAATGAATCTCATGGAATATAAATTATATCGCTATCAAACCATAGAGACTTCTGTGACCGGAAAGGAGGTATGGGATTTGTGACCTGCATGTTTTCTTACATGGTGTTTGCTTTACAAACACCATAAAACATTTTTTGCATAGACTTTACAAATCATGTCTGTTGACAGATCTAGATCTTAGGCTATCAATGTACAATTTCTAGTTTTGGGGGAGGGGAAGAAAAAAATTCTATATTAAAAAAGATGGCATTAACGTCTTTGGGGTGCTGTTTGAATGACACTGGATATCTTTGGGACAAAAATTGGTTGCAAGGTTGCATCAGTAGCAAACAGGGGATCTCAGAATTTGCTATCACTGGAGCGAGTAGAGCGGTGTGTAGTCACTTTTTGTTTAAAAAAGACAATCTGCCTATGCAGGGAGAAGGAAATCAAAGCAGAGCAGCTGTCAAAAAAGGAATCCAGCATAATGTAGTGTAGGCCTGGATGTGGGCTTGGAAGCTAAGCTGTTGAAGTTAATGTCTTCAAAGTTTTGGATTCTGCTTTGTCCCTAACATCATTTGGTCTTTGGAAGATCCAGTGCCAGAGACTCGGCTTTGTATTTCACTTTGATTGTGTTAGTCCATTTTATATTGCTTTAACAGGGTGCCTGAGATTGGATGACTTATAATGAGCTGCTAGGTAGGTGCTGGGATTCGAACTCTGGTCCTCTAGAAGAGCAGCCACTGCTTATAACCACTAAGCCATCTCTCCAGCACCAGATGACTTATAATGGATAGACATGTATTGGCTCTAGGTGTGGAGGCTGAGGAGTCCATGACTGAGAGACTACACTATCTGGTGAGGCCTAAGTTTACCGTATCCTGACATGGCAGAAAGCATGGCAAAAGAGAACCAGAATCAACTTACAGCCTCCCACTCTCTTACACTGGGTTTGAGGAAGACCTCATGATCGATACATACATGTTTCCCATTAAGTCCTGTTTCCCAGCACGGGAATTGGTGTGTTAGGATTAACTTTTCAACACCTAATTTTTGAAGGGCACATTCAAAACTATAGCAAGAATTTAGAACGAGACCAAAATACTGCACTGCTTTGGACCTTTCTGAGTCCCACTGCCCCTGTGGGAAGGGCCATCTGTTCTAAGGAACTAGGAGCTGAGGAATACCATCTTTTTAGGCTTCCCTACTCTGACATATCTCGAATGTTAGTATTAGTGATCTATTTCTTTTTTTTCCCATTCTTAAAAAAAAAGTTTGTTCATTTATTATTTTGTGTTTTGCCTGCAAGTATGTATGTACCACATGGGTGTCTGGTACCCTTGGAGGCCAGAAGAGGGCATTTGATCCCCTGGAGCTAGAGTTACAGATGGTGCTGGGAATCCAACTTGGAGTCTCTAAAAGAGCAACAAGTACTCTTTACTAAGTCGCTTTTTCTAGCCCTTTAAAAAAACATTTTTAAGCCGGGCGGTGGTGGCGCACACCTTTAATCCCAGCACTCGGAAGGCAGAGCCAGGAGGATCTTTGTGAGTTCGAGGACAGCCTGGTCTACAGAGCAAGACCTAGGACAGGCACCAAAACTACACAGACAAACCCTGTCTCGAAAACAAACAAACAAACAAAAAACCCCACATTTTTAATTGTGTTTGTACACAGTTTGCTCATAAAAGTCAGAGGACCACTTGTACAATCTAGCAGGCCCATAAACCCAGTCAGTGCCCTGGAGGCTGAGGCAGAGGCCAGTTAGGTCAGAAAAAAGACACATGGTCTTCAACACCAACTTCCTCCGAAGATCCTACTGTATTCGTGCTCACATGCTCGCATTCCTCGTGACGGTTCCTTATCTATAATATCAAGCCCTTACCAGCTCAGATACAAACTCTAACTTCTCCTTGTCATCTCCCAAATTAGTTGTAATAACCAGAGCCAGTTTTTCCTCTCCTCTCAAAGTCTGCATCCAGGCCCTGTGTTGGGTAGCTAAGATTACACAAGATCCTGAGATGTCAGCAGCTAGAAAACAAAAAAAAATTTTTTTTCACTTCCAAGTAAACAGTCTGGAGGGAGGTCTGGAACTGGTTAGGTGGCTCTGTCCTCAGACCTGGATTCTTATGTGTGCTGTTGGCAGGGCCTCTACTTAATGGTTGTGTGCTGGTTTCTGGAAGCAGGATAAGTGAATGAACAAAGGAGGCACAAGGGGACGTTTCCCGTTCTAAGAAGCCGTGGCAGGGCGTTTCTTTCCACATACTTGTTGGCTGGCACTGGTTATGTGGGCACGTCCAGTTTCTAGGAACATCTTCTGTGGACGGAAGGCCAGATTTTGACCTTCAGCCATGCCATTAAGCTCTATATTAGGGCTTAAACTTCTGCTTGTCTCCCCTTTTCACCTGAGAAATTTCTATGCATTTCTGGATATATAGGTCTACAAATCAAGCATTTTCTGATAATCATAAATTTGTTTTAAAACAACCCCTTAGTATACATATTTTAACATTTATTAAAGACAACAGCAAATCCATACACTAATGAGATGGATGTGTCTAGTTTTACATGCAGAATTAAATCTTGAACTAGGCGTGCTGGCTCATGCCTGTAAATAACCCTAGTGCTTGAGAGGCCAAGGCAAGAGGATCATTACCAGTTTGAGGCTGTCAAGGGACATAGTTCCAGGTAAATCTGGGTACAAATGTAGGACTCTGTATTTAAAAAAATCAATCTTGACTGAATATTTGATTTTGCAGGACATAGTTACTGTCAATGTTTTTCAAAGTCGATTCAATATTTTTACTTTTATTTTTATTTTTATTCTAGGATCACCAACTTTAAGAATGCTGCTTCACATAAATATGTAACATAAAGTAGAAGAATTATGTTTAGAGTTATTTCAGAGCCTAAAATCCAATCCAAAATTCATGTAATGAGTTAGAAAAAAAATTTTAAATCAAATTTATGTATGAATGTTTTGATTGCATGTATGGATGTACATCATATATCTGCTTGGTGCCTAAGGAAGTCAGAAGAGGGCATTGGATCCCCTGGAACTGGAGTTATAGACAGTTGTGAGCTGCCCTGTGGGTGCTGGAAATCATATGTAGGTCCTTTACAAGAGCAACAAGTGCCTTTTAAGCCCCAAGCCATCTCTCTAGGCCCCATGTAATGATTTAAAAAAAGAAAACTCAAGTCAGTAACTCGAATAGCAAGTGTATTTACCTTTTATTTATTTATTGTGTGTCTCTGTGTGTTGGGTCTTCTCACTCAAAACCATTTAACAAAAATGATGCAGACATATGATAAACAAATTTTGGGAAGTCTTAGGTTGCAACATTGGTTTCAAAGAAAACACAAGAGGAAAGGATGGAGAGAAAAACCACAAAGATGCCTCATGTAACCCCTAGTATGTCCTGCCCTTCCTTGTTATTTGTTACCATTTTAACACAACCGGCAGAAGGGCTTAGAAACTCACTGTCCTTTGAGATCCCCACTCTTCTATGAAGTCTGGTGACAGAGGGCTGGGACTCTTGCCCCAGCATATTTGGTTATCGGTTCAGACCATGAATCTTAAGTCTATTATTAGGCTCATACATTTTTTCTTTTTAAACGTAGGGTCTGACCATGTAGCCCCAACTGTCCTGGAATTGTAACATAGACCAGGCTGGCCTCAAACTACAGCTGGAACTTGAAGCTCTGCCTGCCTCTGCCTTCAGAGTGCTGGGATTGAAATCAAACACCTCCATGCCCGGCTCAAACACACATTTACTAGCAAACACACATTTACTAGTTAAATAGAACCATTACAATCAACACATTTTTGCCACAGGGAAATAAGTTTGTTTACTCCTGCAGTGTGAAAATTCCTGGTTTGGGATTTGACAAAGTCCTGGGAAGCATTTCCTGCATCCTGCTGACTGTGTTAAAGGTTGTCATGGTGTTTGAAGAAGTAGCAGTCTGATGGTGAGAGGTCAGATGAACATGGTGGATGAGGCAGAACTTCATTGCTCAGTTGGTTCAACTTTTGAAGCCTTGGCCTTGTGATGTACAGTGAGGCGTCGTTGGAGAGAATTGGGCCCTTCTGCTGACCAGTGTGTCCTGGAGGCACTGCAGTTGTGGTATGGTCTCCGAGGTTTGCAAGGGTTTCTTCATGCCTTTCTCTGTTCCTGCTGTCTTGAACCTGGGGAGACCTATCCTTAGACACAAAAGAGCAAAACCCTAGGTACGACAGAGCCACAAGCCAGGTCCTGAATCACTACAGAGGAAAGTCTGCTGTTTACTTGGATGGTACACAGACATGGCTGTATTTGAGCCATATTTTGAGTAGTTAGCTGCAACAATTTAATCTATTCCACCTAATAATCTTGTTTAAAAAAATTATGTATTATGCATAAAGGTCTGCAAGAATACAGTTGTCAGGTTTGGGGAGTAACATGGGAGCTAGTACTGTTAGATACTTATTCATTCTTACAGAGAATTTTTATTGCCTATAAGGGAAGAGGAGAAATACACACAAAACAGCATTGGTACAAATTGTACTTGTAGAAGGCCCTTCCTCGACTCCAGCAGTCATTGTCTCTACTTTTTACATGGTATTTATATCGTGAAAATTAAAGAGCCGGGTTAGGGAGGCAGTCATATTGAGTAGGTCACTTAGGCAGAGCTTCTCAAGATACAAGCCCTGTAAGGGTCTGCCTCTTAGCTTTGGGGAAACACAAGGCACGGCTCATCCAGTTTTCATGGCCAGACTTGTGTTGACCATGTAAATGATCAAAAGTGCATGCAGCTGGGCATAGTTAGATTGAGAACTAGTCCTTCCAGTAGGCACTGTCAAGAAGCCCTTTTGGGTAAGGCATCTGAAAAGTGAGTGACAAACAGGAAGGCTGTTTGGCAAGAAAGAATCGGTAAATAGAGTGAGTAGTCATGCCTTAAAAATTTATTTTTTATTTTATATCTATGGGTATTTTGCCTACATGCCTGGTGCCCGCAGGGACCAGGAGGGGGCATCAGATCCCCTAGAACTGGAGTTACAGACAGTTGTGAGCTGCCATGTGGGTGCTAGGAATTGAAGCTGGGTCTTCTGGAAGGGCAGCCAGTGATATTAATCACTGAGGCATCTATCCAGTCCTCCAGAGTTGTTAATCTTAGAGTCCACATTCAGTATGTAAGTGAATCTGTTGAACCACCTCCAGCAATGGATTAGTGTCTGGGATCAAATCCAGGATCTCATGCATGCTAAGCAATTGCTCCACCCCAGAGTTATTGCCTAGCCCCAGGGCTGCACATTTAATGACCAAAATCCTCTAGTGAAATGCAGTCTGTCTTCTCTGGAGTACTGCAGCAAGATCGCCAGGTTCTTTTCAGACCTTGCGCAGTTCCTTTCTGTTAAGCGCCTGTGACCAGAATACTGTTTTCCATCAGGCTTGTATCAGTTTACACCCTGGTATCCTTGATTGGGCTTGAGTGTTCCTTAAGTTCTATTACTTATCTTATCCACTGGAACTTTAATGTCCTTGTTTTTCTATGAGTTAAAGGTTTGGCAAGTAGTTCTGAAAGTTAATATTAACATTATTATAACCTTTTGTATTAGGGTTCTCTAGAGAAACAGAACTTATAGAATGACTATATATGTGTGTGTGTGTATATACATATATGTGTGTGTGTATATATATATATATATATATATATATATATATATATATATATATATAGAAAGGGGATTTATTAGAATGGCTTATAGACTGTAGTCTAGTTAGTCCAACAATGGCTGTCTACCAAAGGAAAGCCCACAAATTCAGTAGTTGTTCAGTCCATGAATCTGGATGTCTCAGCTGCTCTTCAGGATACACGAGAATTTTGAAGGAGTAAGCGCTAAGGCCAGTGAAGGAATGGGGACTTGCTAGCGAGTGTGACAGCAAGCACGCAGAGAGGAAGAGTGCTTCCTTCTTCCATGTCCTTTATATGGGCTGCCAACAGAAGGTGCGGCCCAGATTAAAGGTGGATCTTCCCACCTCAAAGATCTGGATTAGAAGTGGATCTTCCCACTTGAAATGATTTCATTAAGAAAAAAAAAATCCCGCATCGGTGTGCTGTTAGGATTTCAGTTAATTCCAGATGTGGAGAAGTTAACAACCCAAAACAGCCACCACATCTTTTATAGTGAATATTGTAGTTTTATAAAACGCCAGGTATATTCTGGTTTCTTATACCACATTAAGACCCTCATGCTTAATGAGGTTTAAGGAAGTCACTGAGACAAACAAGGAGGTAGAAACGCTCTAGAATAGGAATCATTCAAGATCTGTCCAGCTGAGTTGGAGAGATGGCTCAGTGGTTAAGAGCACCTAACTATTCCAGAGGACCAGAGTTCAATTCCCACCATCCACAATGGCTTCACAGCTTCTTGTAACTCCAGCTCTAGGGGATTTTACACCCTCCTCTAGCCTCAGAGTGTCTGTATGTCTGTCTGTGTGCCATATGTGTTCAGGTGTCTGGGAAGCTGGAAGAGGATTCAGATGCCCCAGAACTAGAGTTAGACGAGGCTGTGAGCTGCCCAATGTGGGCACTGGGAACAGAACTCCTGTTTCCTGGAAGACCAGCCACCTCACCAATCACACAAATGTGAAAAATATTTTTTTTTGGTCTATGAATTCTCAAACTTAATTTTTTTACATTAATATATTGTGTATATGTATGTGAGCACATACATGCTGTGGTACCTGTGTAGGGGTCAGAGGACAACTTTCGGGAGTTGGTTCTCTCCATCCACCACGGCTCTTCAGAGTCAGAGATCAGCCTTAGGTTGTCAGCCTTGGGGGACAAGAGCCTTTACTCTATGAGCATATATATGTGCACATAATGAGCCACCTTGCCCAGCCCTCCTCCCAACTTATTTATGTGTATGCCCAAGTGTGTGTATGTGCACCACATATGTGCAGGAGCTGGAAGGTGTCAGATTCCCTTGAACTGGAGTTATAAGTGGTTATGAGTCACCATGTGGGTGCTGGGAACTAAACACAGGTCCTCTGTGTGAGCAGCAAGTGCTCTTAACTGCTGAGTCATCTCTCCAGCAGCCCCCTGCCCATAAGCCTTTTAAAAAAACTGTTTTATTTGGTCATTTTTCTGCTGATTCTTGAACTTATTGGTTATTTTGTCAGTTTGACACAAGCTAGAGTCATCAAGGAAAGGGGAATGCCAATTAAGAATTGTCTCCATTAGATTGGCTTGTAGATAAGTCTATGGGGGCATTTTCTTTTCTTTTTTCTTTTCTTTTCTTTTCCGTTTGAGACAGAATCTCTATTGACCTTGGCTGGCCTGGAATGCCCTATGAAGACCAGGTTGGCTTGGAATTCAGAGAGAACCACCAGCCTCTGCATCCTGAGTGCTGGGAATAAAGGCATGTACCACCATGCCCAGCTGTAGGACATTTTCTTGAATGATGATGGATGTGGAAGGGCCCAGCTCACTGTGAGTGGTGCCTCTTCTGGACAGGTGGTCCTGGGTTGTACATGAACAAGCTATGGAGACCAAGCTAGTAAGTAGTATCCCTTCATGGTTTCTGATTTAGTTCCTGTCTCCAGGTTCCAGCATTGAGTTCCTGCTCTGATGTCCCTCAGTGATGGACTGAGATGTGTATGTCAAATAGACTCTTTCCTCCTCAGGTTGACTTTGGTCATGGTGTCTATCACAACAACAGCAAGCAAACAAGAACAGTTCTCAGTGTCTTCAGCCTGTTGTCACAGTCCTCTTCTGCTTGCCTGTGTCTCCTTTCTTTACTTGACTACATCTCCTTGGGGCCTTTTATAATTATTTCTTAATATGCAGGGATTAAAAGGTTCATAAAAATTTTAGTCAAGGTATGTCTTTTGAGAAAGGACAAAATTTTCTGTTTTGCTTCCAATATTCATTTTCGTTGAGGATTAAGGTTGGCCTTAATGTCCCAGGTCATTCTTGGCCTTATGATTTTAAATTTTGAGTTAATGCTTCTCATTTTTACATTCTCTCCAAGTTTTGCTTTAGGATGAGTTGGGTTCAAGAGGAAAGCTCCTAAACTGTCTACTTTAAATTCCTGATAAATCTGAACTGGTCATAACCCAAATCTTTAACCAGCCTCTGCAAATGTTAAGATGAATGGCTTTCCCCAACACTCCAGAGGCAGAGGCAGGTGGATCTCTGCGAGTTTAGGGCCAGGCTGATGTACATAGTGAGTTCCAGGCCCAGGGATATATAATGAGATCCTGTCTTGACAAAACAAAAATAAACAACAACAAACAAAAACACTTTCCACGTCTCTTAGCTATAGATTTTGATTTCAGCACTTAGCAGGTGTGTGACCTTGGGCAAGTTCCTTCTTTGATGTCTCATCTATGCACTAGGCATTATTTTAGTTGCCTCATTATTTTAAGTCTGAAATAAAAACTTATGTTAAGCAATTCGAACAGGATGCAAGCCCCTATAAGTAATAAAAAAAGTTAGATATGTTTCTCTTTATGTCCTCTACTATTATTATTTTGGGATAAGTCTTGTAGCCTTGGCTGGCCTTGACCTTGTTTATGTAACCAAGGTGACAACTTCCGATCCTCTTGCAATCACTTCCCAAGAGGAGTGTCACCATGTGCACAGGGTTTTGTACAGGCTAGGCAATACTCTGTGTGTGCTCCGGTGCCTTAAGAGGGAACTGGATCTCCTGGAGCTGTAGTTATAGGCAGCTGAGGTTAAGTGCTGTCTCAGGTCCTCTGGAAGAGCAGAAAGTGCCCTTAACCACTATGCCATCTCTCCAGCCTCAGCTCCTGATCTTTTATTCTAGGGGAAAAAAAAATGAGAATTTGTTTTCTTGCCCCACTGAGGCTCAAACCAGGGCCTTGAGAATTTCTACACATATATTTTTGTCTTAAATTAACAGTACTTAATTTTCCTTATAGCCTGATGAGTTTTTATTTGAATTACATTTTATAATTCTGAGATGTAAGGTCTATTTGCTTGTTACCTGTCTGGTGATTCTTAGGTTAATAATGGCTCTGGATTTCACTGTCCAACGTGCAGCTTCTGGAAAATGGTGTTCCTAAGAGGGTCTACTTCGCAGGATTGAGCTAACCTTGCCCATCAGATGACACCAGGAATTGTTCTGACAAAATGAGGCTGATATGTCCCAACTTTGTTGCCAGTGATTACTTGTAGCCCAGGCCAGTAGAAGCTGGAATGGCATCAACCTTTCGTTTTGTTATTTCCATGTGTTTCAGGATGCCACCTAAAAGACTTCGGAGATTTGAGTTTTACTAAAGTCCCCAAAGATGATCCGTACAATAATCTGGTAGTGTATCCTCGCTCAGTGGGCCTTGCCAACCAGGAACTGTCTGAGGTGGTTAGTAGAGCTGTGTCAGGTGGTTACAGCTGTGTCACCATAGGAGGCGACCACAGGTAAGCCGGGAGCAAGGGTGCTTTGGGCTTAGTGATGGGCTTCTTTATTTCAGTGTCCTTACTTGGAGAAAAATACACAACAGACAAGATTATGCATGCAAGTGTAGAGGTAGACAAAGCAAGTTTCTTGAGAAACTGTCTCAAGACTTTCATGGAGCTGTTCTGATCCATCCATACTGAATTTTTTAATAAGCATTTCTGCTATTATATTTGTTAGTGATCCTTACTTAGGATGCTAATATATTCTCTCTCTAATAAAGACACACTCCTTTCAATCATTCTTAGTGAATAGTGTTTTCCAACTGGGATCTGTTAGGACTAGATAAAATAAATGCATGTAAAATGAAAAACTGTAAAGTACTGAATACTCCAGAAGAAGTTCAGAGGTGAGAGAGGTCTGGGCTAGTGTAGTCAGTTCACCAGGGAGTGTGGAATGAGCTAAGCAGTGAAAGTGGAAAGAGGTTCTGTGGTACTAGCATTGAACACTTACTGGTATTTTCAGTCAGACAATCCGAACAATGTCACCTGGGAGATAGGGCTTTATCTCATTTATTGAACAAGTTAGATAACTTGTTCAAGGCCTAGCGCCAGGAAGTAGCAGAGCAGGCATCCAAATCCACCGTTTCTCTTTTTGATTCAGCCTAGCAATTTTCCCTGAGGTGTTCAGAGAACTTTCTAGATAACTACCAGAAGTTAAACCTTTGCTCTGGGTGCAGAGCAAGTAGATTCCTCTTTAGGAATGAAAATTCAGACAGGGAAAAAAACAGGTCAGACTCGGGTGCTCTAGAGATGACTGGGCATTCAGTGGAATCAACCAGAGCAGAGGGCAGCTCTCTTGCTTCCTACCTCAGTCCTGTCTCTGAATGCTTAATCTTTTTTTTTTCCCCCTTTGAGGTCAAGTCTCACTGGGGACCTCATCAATGTGACAGCCACAGCCTTTAGTTTTTCTTTTTGTCTATAGCTGTATATACGGTAACCAGGTTACTCAACTATTTCCAGTTCAAAGTTAAAACTTGCCAGAGTTTTAGAGTCTGTTAAATTCTAGCAGGCAGGAATGAATGTATAATTTGAATGACTTTTATGCAGTGGTGTACGCTAGCTCAACAGAGGTTGCCTGGCAACTTTAATGTCTGACAGCCCCACTTTTCAGGTTTTAAGAAGTGTTACAAACCAGCTTTTACAGCTGATTGTGCTGTGCTGGGAATTAAACTCAGGGCTTCACACATACTAAGGCAAATGCAGGGCTACTTAGTTATACCTGCAAGTCGGCGTCATAATTTTTACCTTTAAAAAAAAATAATGTAGACTGGGTGGTGGTAGTGGTGCATGCCTTTAATCCCAGTACTCAGGAGGCAGAGGCAGGTAGATCTCTGAGTTTGAGGCCAGTCTGGTCACAGAGGGAGTTCCAGGACAGCTAAAGCTACACAGAGAACCCCTGTCTTGGGGGAGGGGGGGAGTTACTGTAAGTTGGATGTAGTGACACATACCTGTAGCCCCAGCTTCCTGGGAAGCTGAAGTGGGAGGACTGCCTGAACTCCTTGGACACCAGCCTAGGCAACATGCAAGACCCATCTCAACCGAATAAAACCCCCTTCAGTGTCCTAGATTCTTTGGAAGTTAGAATTAAAGGAATTAAGCAGCTTTACTGCAAATTGTTAGACTAGACCCCATTGCTCGACTAAATTGCATCCACTGGACAAATGTTAATATTTGAGCTCTTTTTCTGGGTTAGGGCTAATGGACAAATTACCAGGGGCCTGGGAGCTGCAGTGACATGGGTCTCACTGCAGGGACAGCCAATCATCAGCATTCTTTCCCCTAACCTTTAATTTTATGTGTACGGTCTTCTGCCTGCCTGCATATCTATACACCACGTGAGTAGAGTGCCCTCAGAGGCCAGAAGAGGGTGTTGGATCCCCTAGGACTCGGGCACTGATTCTTTAAAGCTTTATCTTTCTCCGGTCTAATCCACTTAAAAGTTAATCTTTGGGAAGTGCAACTGAGGGACTTTTGTCTCCCTGGAACCCAGCCTCAGGCCAGACCCTGACTTTGCCCTGGGGGCAGAGTATAAGCAATGTTGGCTGAGGTTATCTGTTTGCCAAGCAGAAGGCCTTGAAGATTATTATATTTGTTCTTTGCAGCCTGGCAATAGGTACCATTAGTGGCCACGCCCAGCACCGCCCAGATCTCTGTGTCATCTGGGTTGATGCTCATGCCGACATTAATACACCCCTCACCACTGTATCTGGAAATATCCATGGACAGCCACTTTCCTTTCTTGTTAGAGAACTACAAGACAAGGTAAGTGAAACAAAATGGGACAGGGAATGGCTTGCAAGATTATTCTGGGACTTTGGGAATCTAATTGAGATTTGGATGAAGGGTGGGCCGAATGTGGCTAACTCAACTCCCTCACTTGTTATTCACATTATTAAGGACCAGACAGTCAGCTGGATGCTTGGGCTACAAAGATAACTAGATTTCTGTTCTCAGTGGGGCTCATAATTGTTGAGGAAATTCAGTTTGTAGTAGTAGATAACTGTAGTGCTGGACATTTCCTAGCTAGGGGCTATGTCAGGCTCCCACGCTAAAACACACTGATCTTGAGGCTCCGTGGCACTGTGCTTACCTTTGGGTAAAATTCTTCTGAGCTCTTCAAAAGACAGGGAGTCTATGCTAGGCAGACAAGACTCTACATCCCTCCACTCAGTGAAAAGCCAAGCTAAGCCGGGACAAGTTAAAGAACCAATCTGTAATGAGCAAAGGAGTGGGAAGGACTGGCCAGCATATTCCTGCTGCTTAGGTGGTTAATGAGAAACCCGATCACCTTAGAAGACTTTTTTGTTTTTGTTTTCAAGACAAGGTTTCTCTGTGTAGCCCTGGCTGTCCTAGAACTCACTCTGTAGACGAGATTGGCCTCGGACTCAGAGATCCGCCTGCCTCTGCCTCTCAAGTGCTGAGATGAAAGGTGTGTGCCACCACCACCCAGCAGAATATATATATATATATATTTTAACATTCTCAAGAAACCTGCAATTGCGGCTTCCCTTCTGAAACATTTCCATTGGACAGTTTTTCTCTTCTAGCTCAAGTGTGCTTTGTGTCATTTTAAACATACAGTGGGGGCTGGAGAGATGGCTCAGAGGTTAAGAGCACCGGCTGCTCTTCCAGAGGTCCTGAGTTCGATTCCCAGCAACCACATGGTGGCTCACAACCATCTGTAATGAGATCTGGTGCCCTCTTCTGGAGGGCAGGCAAACATGCAGACAGAACACTGTATACCTAATAAACACATATTTAAAAAATAGTTTAAAAAAAAAAAAGTTTTAAACATACAGTGGACAGGAGAGGAAAGGGATGGCATGCTCTCAGGATCAAGGTTATTTTAGTGAGAGTAAGAATTTCCTCTCTTCACAGGTACCACAACTGCCAGGATTTTCCTGGGTCAAACCCTGTCTCTCTTCCCCAAGTATTGTGTACATTGGCCTAAGAGATGTGGACCCTCCTGAACAGTAAGTTGATGTAGAGTTAAGCTTTGGGCCTGTCCTGCCTACTTCTTGTAGGTCAATATGAAGGTGAGAGTTCCTAAATACACGTTTATTAAAACTGCTTTTAAACCAGAGTCTTTCCTTTTATCTCACCAGTTTTATTTTAAAGAATTATGACATCCAGTATTTCTCCATGAGAGACATTGATCGACTTGGTATCCAGAAGGTCATGGAACAGACATTTGATCTGCTGATTGGCAAGTAAGTAAAACAGCAAATGTCTAATTCTAGGTCCCAGGGGAAGATGGGCAGACTCTGGAAGAACAGCACACTTAAGCCCATATCTTGAACACAGTAAATGCACTTCTTAAATAAAAGCAAAACATGTGCATATATTTTCAAACAGTTCAGAAGGCAAACTGTCAAACAAATCATATTCTTGTGGACTGGGGGGGTTCCTTTAAGTCACTGACCCATCCTTCTTCTCATGAATTTTGTTTGTTCTCTATTACGATCTAACGATGAGAAGATTCATTGTTCCAGTGGTCTCACATCTTCCTTGTCTCATTACTTCATCTGAGTTCTGTATTAAGCATAAAACCGCATGCTAGTTAGGACAATTTTCTCAGCCTTCTGGGTGGTCCAGGTCAGAACTGCCGTCTTAGGTCACTCTCCAAGCTGCTAAGAAGTTAGTCATTTGCTCTGAGGATGTTGTATGTTAGTTTCAGTCATGGGATATCTATACTCAAGTTAGAATTGGAGGATAAATTTGCAAGCAGAAAACTGAATTATGTTAATCTTCAACAACTATAACCTAAATGAAGCTAACTTAATTAGTCCATCACGGAACTGAAGAATTCCTTGTACCGACAGTTACTAGTGTGAGAGGCTCTCTGCCCTAGGTAACCCAGAAATATGCACTGGGTTTTTTCTGAGGCATACAAAATAAACAGCAATATCTTAAAGTACAATGTAAGAAGTTAATGTGCCAATCTGAGTAATTTCCAGGAATAGAAAATCTAGAAATACGCTGAACTAGCAAGGCACCAGGACTAGAATAAAATCAAGTTGTAGCCACAGAATGCTTGGAGCAAGCATAACCAGTGTCGTTTTCTCTCGTCCTTTTCCTTTCCAGAAGACAGAAGCCAATCCACCTGAGTTTTGATATTGATGCATTTGACCCTAAACTGGCACCAGCCACAGGAACCCCTGTTGTAGGGGGATTAACTTATAGAGAAGGAATGTATATTACTGAAGAAATACATAAAACAGGTGTGTAGTATTCAATTCTGAAGCCTGTTAACTACATATATGGAACATGCCAAAATCTTTCTGCAGGTGCTCTTTTCTGTGTCACTGAATTTGTTTTTGGTTAGACTTTTATAGCCCCAAATCATATGGTCAGGTTAACAGAGGATATAGATATTTAGAGGCATCTTTGGATCTGGACTGTACCAAAATGTGCTAACACTGAACAAGAAATTGTGTCACTCACACTTAGATTTAATATACGAACAGAATGCCAAGCATGCAGTCCCAGCGTCCAAGCTGTCTAAAGGCAGATTAAGATAAACAAAGCCAAGTAGCTCATTTTCTCTCGTTGTAAGGGCTTGTTGGTGCACTAGGAGTTGGGATCTGGAGTTAAGCCTGCCACAGCCTTCTTTTGGAGACCAGGTCTCATGTAGTCAAGCCTGACTTGAAACTCATGTAGTTGAGGGGCAATGACTGAATGACATATCCTGCTTCCACCTCCCAGCTGCTGAGATTACAGGCATGCACCAGCCACCATGGCCAGCTTTTAAGAGGGTCTCTTGAAAAAAAAAAATTTTTTTTTATATGGTCAACCTCCAGTGTTGTTTCTCAGGTGCCACCCATCTTGTTTCTTAGATCTCTTACTTACATGGAACTCCCCGACTAGGCAAGTTGACTAGCCAATGAACTCCAAGATCCACTTGTCTCAGCCTCCCTAACTAGAATTATAATCACACAACATTATGCCTGGCTTTTTTTAACACAGGCTCTGAGGATTCTGCTTAGGTCCTCATGCTTGTACAAGCACTCTGACTAGAGTTATCTCCCCAGTCTCAATTTTGAAGGCAGTTTAAGTTAATATCTTTTTTCTTTTTAATCTAAGCCTTCTCCTGGAGCTTGTTGGTAACTTTAATAAGGAGGTGGATACCTTTATAAGAATGACTGATAAAGAATTAGTGTGAATTCTAGATTATCAAGAGTAACTACCACATGATACACTTCGCTAATATTTTCATGAAACTGGGAGACAAAAGCAACCAGAACCCCAAGATTCAAAGGCCAAGGCCTATAAGGAATCCTGTTTTTATGCAGGGTCCCACTTATATAGACTAGGCTGGCCTTTAACTCATCATCTGCCTGCCTCTGCTTCCCAAGTGCTGGGATTAAAGGTGCACACCTCACAACTGACGAGGAACCCTTTAGGAATTATGCACACACATGAAGTCAGGGGACAACTTGTAGTCGACTCTCTTCCTCCATGTCATTCCTGGGAATAGAACTCAGATTGTGAAGCTTAGTGGCAGAAGCCTTTACCCGCTGATCCATCTCACCAGCCCTATAAGGAACCCTTAACTAGCTAGAATAGAAATGGGGATTGGGTCCTAGAGTACTAGAACCTTAGGTGAGAACTGTCTATTAGAATAAGGAAGACGGGCTGGAGAGATGGCTCAGCGGTTAAGAGCACTGGCTGCTTTTCTAGAGGTCCTGAGTTCAATTCCCAGCAACCACATGGTGGCTCATAACCATCTATAGTGGGATCTGATGCCCTCTTCTAGCATAAAGGCGTACATGCAGATAGAGCTCTCGTATGTATATAAAATAAATAGCAAATCCTCGATAGAATAAGGAAGACACTTATTCTTAATACACAAATATAAATATTGACAATGATCTTTTAGTTCACAGAACTTGGAAGTTCAATACTTCATGTTGCTTCATTCAGGAGGGGTTAACAAACTTAGCAGGCAGTTGTGGCAGTGGTGTGTCTTGTTTCCCTTCTGTTTTGTTGACGTGACATTGTCAACAAAGACAACAATTTGCTTAAACTAATCTGCAGGATGGCAGTAGTCTAGAAACATAGGCAACATACTTTTTCTTTTTGATGGTTGAAACCCTCTTTAGGATACTTTAGGATATGCTAGAGATGCTAGGTTCAACCACTGGAATAAGACACAAATCACTAGGGACACAAGTTACCTGTGCAGGAAATAATGACAATGCAATGTTAATATCCTTGGTCATTGTAGTTTTGTACAATACACTCAACTATGCATCACTAAGAACGTAAGAACCACTGTACAGTTTGTCACGTATCATAATGTACCATAAGTAAACCATCAGATATTAGAATATACTTTGACTTTATAGCCATACTTTGACTTTATAGCCACTCTAAATATTCTTAAATACTTGTGATAATGAATTCTAGTTTGTTCAGATCACTCTTTAAGAGGTAGATTAACCCAGAGTAACTGACTAAATTAAAAATCTAAGCCCAGGAAGTGCTGGGCTGTTATTCAAATCTTAGACGGTCTTTTAATAAAGAACCCAGAGCCAGATATCAGGGTAAAAGTTGAAAGATCAGAGAAGCTGAGCAGCCAGCCACTAGTTCTTACCTCTATAAAATCCTCAGCCTAAAGAGAGTTCTTGTTTCCTCACACCTTATATACCTTTCTCTGCCCTGCCATATTACTTCCTGGGATTAAGGGCGTGTGTGCTTCCCCAGCAAAGGCATGAGATTTCAAGTGCTGGGATTAAAGGTGTGTGCCACCACTGCCTGACCTCTATGTCTAATCTAGTGGCTGGGCTCTGTCCTCTGATCCTCAGGCAAGTTTATTAGGGTACACAATACATCACCACACTGGGCAGGTGTTGGTGCATGCCCTTAATCCTAGCACTCAAGGGGCAGGTGGATCTGAGTTTGAGGCCAGACTGGTTTACAGAGAGAGTTCCAGCATGGCCATGCAGAGAAACCCTGTCCTGGGGGAAAATGTCTGAAGGAAAGTAGGCCAGATAAGGGGGGGAAGAAGGGGAAGGCAGATAGGGAGAGGCTCTTTCCTTTCCCTCAGTCCACTCCAGACAAATGAACAATGCTGAGGCACAAACTCAACCCTCAGAGAAGGCAACTGGAATCCAGACTGAACCAGTCAACACATGGCTGGTTCTCTTTGACCAATGCCAAGGCGCTAGGCCAGTCAGATAAGAGACAAAAATTGTGTCATATCTGGAAACTCTTCCTAGAACTGAGTCATGAAAGTTTGGGCTAGCCTGGGATAGCAAGACCTTGTCTCAGAACAAAGAAAGTTAACAGCAGTTACTATACTTGGTGCATGTGGGGTGGTGCTTTAAGAGATACTGATAGGGAGATGGCTGTTTGGTAAATCAATTGCACAAACATGAAGACCTGAGTTTGGATGCCAGAGATAGCACATGTCTGTAATCCCCATGTTCCTGTGGCAAGATGGAGACATGAGAATCTCCAGAAACTTGAGGGCCAGATATCCTGGCATGTGCAACTAGAGACCCCATCTCAAAGTAGAAATGAAGACCAACACCCAAGATTGTCTTCTGATCTCCACATGCACACAGTGGCAGGTGTATACACACACACACACACCTTAACAAAAGGGTAAAAAGTACTGATGGGGCTGGAACGCAGCTCTGTGGTAAAGTATGCGCTTAGTATGCATAAGACCCTGGGTTCATTCCATAGCACTGGGTGGGAGGGAAAAGGACCAATAAAAATCCCAAACAGATAAGATGCCTAAAAGCCTGACAGACAACGCTTATTACAGTAGTTGAACAGGTGTAGATCTTATAATTTTTCAGTCCTAATATAGTTATTCTTTTAACTTATACTTGTGGTCAAGTGGATGAGGTGCAAAGGGCTTTACATTTTGAGTGTGTATGAGTGTTCTGCCTACATATATGGATGTATACCCACATGATTGGTGCCCATGGAGATCTGAAGGTGTTGGATCTTTTGGAATTAAGAACTGTAGACACTACTGAGCCACCATGTGGGTGCTGGGAACTTACCTGGGATTTTCTACCAGGTGGAACAGCCCTCAATGGAAGTAGCAGTAGGGAGTGGTTTTTTTTTTTTGTTTTTGTTTTTGGTTTTTCGAGACAGGGTTTCTCTGTGTAGCTTTGGAGTCTGTCCTGGAACTCGCTTTGTAGACCAGGCTGGCCTTGAACTCACAGAGATCCACCTGCCTCTGCCCTCCAAGTGCTGGGACTAAAGGCGTGCGCCACCACTGCCCGGCAGGAGTTTTCTAAGGTCTTCTCCTACCTTTATTGTTCCAGGGTTGCTGTCAGCTCTGGATCTTGTTGAAGTCAATCCTCACTTGGCCACTTCAGAGGAGGAGGCCAAGGCCACAGCCAGCCTAGCGGTGGACGTGATTGCTTCAAGTTTCGGGCAGACAAGAGAAGGAGGACATATTGTCTATGACCACCTTCCTACTCCTAGCTCGCCAGATGAATCGGAAAGTGAAGAACGTGTGAGAATTTAGGAAATACTGTAAACTGCACCTTTCACAACGGCATTCAGAGTTGCAAGGCAGTGAAGGGGACAAGTATAAGCAGCTGTCTGGAGCAATATTGCCTTAATGTGAACATCTGTGCACTCACAGCTGTAAAATTCCCCTTCTCTATTTGGTGACCAATACTACTACTGTCAATGTATTTGGGTTTTTTGTTTCTTTTTGAAGTTTACAAGATATTAATGTTATACGTGTAAATCTGAAGGAGTCATAAACAGCATTTATTACCTTAGTATATCATACTGGTTTTGTTGCGGTTCCTTCACATTGATGTGGTTTTCCATGGCCTGCCCCCCCAGAGTCTGGCTACACAATGCATTCTTGACCTGTTAGCTCACAGCAGCAATCTATATGCCTAACACCGTTCCTTCAGAGTCAAGGTTCTGGTCCACAAGCCCTTCCCTCCAGGAAGTTCAATGGTGTCGAAAGAATTTGTAGTACACAAGACCGACCAGGATGGCTAGCTCCAGTAGGATGATGATGGAAAGCAGCAGCTTGTTGGTTATCACTCTGCAAAGACAGAGTAAGCAGACATGAGTCTGGGTAGCCTTAGGTCTAGCTGTTTCTAATGCTGGATACAGTGAGGCAGATGGGGTCTGTGTTCGTTCACACAGCCACTTAGCACCAAGGCCTAAGTCCTCGGGCTACTGACAATTCATAGTGCTCTTCAGCTGTAACTGAAGGACATCACTTAGTACATCAGACATGTGGAAAACAGGAATATAAATACCAAAACAAACATGGCTTCTTGATTCTAAAAATATCCTCCACTTGTATTTCTGCTGCTTTAAATATGGTCCTATCAGTTATACATACAGCTCTGAGTGCACATTGGAAGCAAGGTTTGAGGTATACTCCAGTTTCAAAGTTCATTAAGCTCATGGATGGGTCCTGCTTTTAGGTCAAGTAACTAGTGGCCTTGAGTACTGCTTTTTAGTCTCTTGTAACTTCTCCCTTACCCATCTCTCCCTCTGCTCTGCTACCTGAACAGTCACTCTAAAAAATTTACTTCAGATTATCATCCTTCTCCTTATCTCACAAGGAATTTACCACTGTTTGGGACAATTCTAGTTAAATGAACAGATTATTGTAGTTCTTGTTAGCTCGCATGTACACAAAGACGTGCCACACTACTATACAGCCAGGTTAGCCCAGCGTCACTACTTTGGCCTTGTTTTTGCTGCTGTTAGTACTTACCTCAGATTGGTTGTTTTGTTCTAATTAGCACATGTGTGCACCGCCACAGTTCACTTGTGGCAGTCAGAGGACAACTTTGGAGATGCTTCTCCCCCTCAACTCATCCCACAACTGCCTTTACCACCTGCCAGCTTGTTTAATATTTCTTGCTAACAGGACAGGACCCCCAAAAGGGTCTGCCACGAAAGGCAGGAACTAAGCACTATCAGTGCTCACACTGGGCATTGACAAAGCTGCTCAGGGAGTAGAAAAGCCTATCAGTTCCTTAGGTCTCCTCTGAGAAAGGGAAACTGATGTTAACAGCATCCAGCAGACAAGCTTCCCACTGCTTTAACGAAGGACTCTATCCTGAGATTTTAACTGCACCAACCTACGCTCTTCTTTGGATGGTGAGTGCTGGGTGGAGTGCTTGTATAGCACTAAGGTTATTTATTAGGACATTTGTTAAGTTACTGTTTTTTAAGCTTTCTTAGTTGAAATACATTAAGTCTCAAGAAGTTGAGGTTTTGTTGTTCTGTTTTGTTTTTTAACTTACTTTCTGGACATTGAGCGGAGAATCTTTCGACTTTTGCTCAAGTTTTCATTTGTGTTGACCAGCTGAAAGAGAAAATAACAATCATTTCCTTCTCCTTTGAAAAACATTCTATAGAATTTGAACAGTGGGTACTAAAACATCTTCGTTAAGAAATGCAATGGAGCCGGGCAGTGGTGGCGCACACCTTTAATCCCAGCACTCGGGAGGCAGAGCCAGGCAGATCTCTGAGTTCGAGGCCAGCCTGGGCTACCAAGTGATTTCCAGGAAAGGCGCAAAGCTACACAGAGAAACCCTGTCTCGAAAAACCAAAAAAAAGAAATGCAATGGATTTAATGGCTTATACTTGAGTCTAAGTGAAAGAACCTAGAAAGGTCAAGGCATGTGGGTGCTCATCGAGGAGGGAATGGCTGTGGCTCATTGTTCTTGTAGGAGTGGGTGGTTGTGAGGAAACTAATCCTTCACCCTGGCTATGCACACAGGAAGGCTAAAGGCATGGCGGTGTACACCTTTAAACCTAGCACATGGGAAGCAGGCTCTGTGAATTGAAGACTGGTCTACGTAGTGAGTTCCAGAACAGCCAGAACTACCAAATGAGACCCTGTCTTAGGAGAAAAAATAAATAAAAAAAAGAGTGCCACAGTTGTAGCACCAAACCTTTCTGACTGCCAAATAGGAAGGCTTCATCTGTACCTGGCCAGTGACTGCAGGACAATTTAAGATTTGAATTTCATCAAACACTAGGAGAGCCTCTTGAGTTGGTGTTCACTTACTTTTTTCTTTTTAAGGATTTATTTTGTATGTATGAGTATTTGCCTCAATGTATGTATGTGTACCACGTGCATGTCTGGTGTTCACACAAGTCAGAAGTGAGCATCAGATCCCCTGGATCTGGGTCCTCTGCAAGAGCAGAAAGTACTGCTCTTTAGTCCTGCTTTTAGAATCTTGGTTATTTTTTTTTCTTTACTTGTTTGAGTAGTTACATTGAATGAGAAAGGAATTAGCCCCAGTGTACCTTTCTCATTTGATTACCTGTTCCTAATCTAGTTAGCAGAAGGACATTTCACTGATGCTACTTGCTGTCTGTTACTGCTGCTCCGTGGCCTTGGTAAGTCACTCAGATCAATCTTTGGTGTTTTAAGTTCAACCAATCTACAAAGTATATTCAAGACCCAAAACTTATATAATCTGTTAGCAATTTGCCTTGAGAGTAGCACTTTATTGTGAATTTGCACAAAATAGGAAAATGGGGGGGGGGGGAATCTCTTTAAAAAGATGTACAAGAAATCAAATCCTCACAATGAGCTAGTACTTTTCTGTCCAAATCCTGGCTACAATGTTTTCAGTTAAGATTTGCCTCAGGAGCTGGGTGGTGGTGGCACACGCCTTTAATCCCAGCACTCAGGAGGCAGAACCAGGTGGATCTCTGTGAGTTCGAGGCCAGCCTAGTCTACAGGCACCAAAACTACACAGAGAAACCCTATTTCCAAAAACAAAAACAAAACAACAAAAAAAAAAAAAAAAGAGAGAGAGAGAAAAAATATATATAACATTCAACAGGCAAACTATTTTTTTATTCTTTACATTTGAAGTAAACTATCCCATTTATATAAAGGAAAAAGGAATTTCCCAAAGCCTCTTACAATCATAGTAGACCAGAGAAGCTCAATACAGTCATCAGTTGACCCACATTTCTGCTTTCTTCCCTCAATGGAGCAACTTACCTTAGGCTAATGGGATTGAACTATAATTTATAAACCAATAAACTATCAGTTGTACTGTTTTTGACATGTGGGAAAAAAGAGGCTTTGCGTTAAAAAATAGTCGCATAAGTAGATAGTGTTTTCATAATAGAGAAATAGGGCTGGAGAGGTGGCTCAACGGTTAAGAGCACTTGCTGCTCCATCAGAGGACCCAGGTTTGATTGACAGGACCTGTATGGCAGCTTCAAAACCATCTAACTCCAGTTCCAGGGAATCCAATGTCCTCCTCTTGCCTACGTGGTACAGAGACATATGTGCAGGCAAATGACCTGTATACATTTATTTTTTAAGAATAGAAAAATATGCCACTAGATCTGAAATTAAAGTATGCTGATGACACTGAATCCTTGCATGTGTTTTCACATTCTCTTGTAATGAATAAGCAGGAGATGGAGTGGCATAAATCAGATTCTTCAGAAACAAAACTCCTAATGATTTCTAAATCTTAAAGATAAAATTACTTCTTTGTGGTCTAGCATGGTGGCACACAACTTTAATCCCAGCAGGCAGGAGGATCACTGAATTCCAGGCCAGCAGCCAGGCTTAAATAAGACTCAGTCACAAATATATACGCATACATGTGTTTTTTTGGTATGTATGTGTGTGTGTTGTATGTGCACGTCTGTGTGGGAATGGAGGGTGCCTTCCTTGACTGCTCTCCACCTTACTAAGAAAGGGATCTCTCACATAAACCTGGCCACACTGGCTGGTAACAAGCTCCAAAGATCCAACTGTTTCTAATCCTCATCCCCTAACTCTGGGGTTACAGATATGAGCTGCTACTTTTATTAATTGACCCATCTCCCTAGCTCTGTAAAATTAATTCTAAGGGGGAATTTCTTAGGCAAGCAATTTAAAAATTAAGAAAAGTATATTGTATGTGGGAAGAGGGGTGAGGAGAAGAACAAAGTTATTCCCAGAATTCAGTCCTGCTGTAGTGTCTGGCCTTTGTATGGAGGACCCACCTACTTCACATATTGCCCAGACTTACTCTATTCTTGGTACGTTCCAACTGGTCTCGTTGCTCCCCCAACTCTTCTATGATTTCTGTACCAATCTGGTCAGTTTCTGTGGCAATCCGATGAGAACGCTCAATGCTCTGGGTGGCCCGGTTCAGGCTTTCAGTGCCTTGTAGAAGCAATGCTCTTTGAGACTGTAGCCGATTCTGACAGAAGTAGGGAAGAGCCGTGTTAGACTTCTTTAGTCATAAGTTTATTGTCAGTACAGTCCTTGTGACAAGAAAAAGGTCACAGTGAGCAATCATTTCATTAGTTTTTCCTTTATATCTGTAGGGCATTGGTTCTAGGACACTCCTGCTGCAGTCCACGTGTAAAATAGTGTAGTATCTCCATATTAACATAAATACATCCTCCCAACACATTAAATCACCTTTAGATTAATTATACAAATTATATAATTTATATTAATTCATATAGATGAAAGGTAAATGCTATGTAAATAGTTATTTATGGTTCAAGAAAATGATGACAGAAAAAAGTCAGAAGATGTTCAGCATATATGAGGAAGTTTGCAAGGATTTGTATGTACGCACCAAGGTGCCCATGGATGCCAAAAGAAGGCAATGGATCCCTCAGAATTTTTTTTTTTTTTTTGAGACGGTCTCACTGTGAGTCCTGGTGTCCTGGAACTCGCTCTGTAGACCAGGCTGGCTTCAACTCAGACATCCACCTGCCTCTGCCTCCCAAGTGCTGGGATAAAACAGGTATGGGCCACCACACCTGGGTAGATGCAATATTTTTAAAAAATATTTTCAACTCAAGGCTGAGTATTCAGCTGCAGTGAGTATGAAAAGCTGGCCAGCTGTGCTTCTAAAATAGAATCAAAGATACTAGTGAATTGTCAGATCCTGTTCAAGGTCACAGACTAAAGAGGTGCATCCCACTGCCTGCTATACTTCTGTGAGGCAAGAGAAGAGACTCAAAACAAAACAAAACAAAAGGAAAGCTGGAGCAGTTTGCTGTGGACCAGTTAAAATCTATCATGAACACGTAACTGGTTGGTTACTAGCAACTTCAGTCAACAACCGAACTCGGCAGGGAAGGTGCAAAAAGGACCTGACAATGCAAAGAGCCTGCAACTTTAAAACCATTTGTTTAAATATTTACTCATGTTTATTTTTTTGAGACAGTCGCTGTAATTCAAGCTGGCCTCAAACTTATCATGACCCTCCTGGCTCAACCTCCAAGTGCTGGACCTGCAAGCGTGTGTCATCATGCCCGGCTACTCTTGAACTTTAATAGTGCCACAAGTAAACGACTAACTCTAAAACTCTGGAAAATTAGTTCACTGAAGATGGGCTTGAGGATACTGAGGACTTGGGGACCATATAAAGCATGCTTTCTCGGCACAGAAGTCATTAAAAGCCAGAGACATTGCCACATTCTTTAAATAAATAAATAAATAAATAAATAAATAAATAGCTTATATGGCTGTACTCTTTGGTGAACTTCACCTCATGGCAAACAACACTCCAAAATGATCACACTGGTGATGTGTTCACAGGGAAGGTAGAATCTGGGCCTCAAGTAAGCTTCTTAGGTGCCCTAACTCCCAGGAGCTCTAAATTTTAAAGTCCCCATTGAACTTTTCCTCTATCTATAATCCTAAACACAGCATGCTGACAAAAGCAGCCTAGGCCAGAACTAGTAACTAGGGACAGGGATGGGTGCAGTACCAAGTTCTGATCTGTTCGAAGCACACACCAAGAGGGGCTTGGCTCACAGAGCTCATCACAGGACAGCCGGCAAACGGCAAAAGATGTCATCTTGAATTCGGTTCTCGGGAGGCAGAGGCAGGTGGATCTCTAAGATTCAGGACAGCCAGGGCTACATAGAGAAGCCCTGTATGGGGGGAAAAGATTCTTGGGCTTGGGGTGATGCACACTGCTAATCCCAGTACTCAGGAAGGAGGCAGGAGATCTGAGCTAAGGGCCAGCCTGGTCTATAATAGCAAGTTCCAGGACAATATACTCTGTCTCAAATTTTTTTTAAAGTAGATTCTTAGAGCAGAATGTTTACTTCACAGATAGCATACGGACTAGTAAGTGAAGAAATCACCAAGGGTCAAATAAACCAACTGTGTGTGAGGCATGCTTATAATCTTAACAAGCAGGAGGTGGAAGTGGGAGGACAGCTCAAATCTGAGGCCAGCCTGGTCAATATAGTGAGGTAACAACCCAGCAAACATGGAGGCTAGCGAGGTGGCTCCGTGACAAGCCTGAAGACCTGAGTTCAATTATGGAGACTCCTGAAAATGTTGTCCTTAGACTTCCACACATGTGCCTGTGCATGCATACAAAATAAATAATTTAATAAACAATAAACAAAGTAGGGCTGGAGAGATGGCTCAGTGGTTAAGAGCACTGGCTGTCTTCCAGAGGACCTGGGTTCAATTCCTAACACCCACATAGTGGCTCACAGCTATCTGGAACTCCAGTTCCAGAGGACCCAATACCCTCATGAGAACGGTAGCCTCTGAGAGAGCTGCATGCATGTGGTAAACTCCCATACACATAAAAATAGATCTTAAAAAATAAACTACAATTATATCAGCTGAAAGGAAGAAAAAAAATTTTCGGCCGGGCGGGCAGTGGTGGCGCACGCCTTTAATCCCAGCACTCGGGAGGCAGAGGCAGGCAGATCTCTGTGAGTTCAAGGCTAGCCTGGGCTACAGAGTGAGTTCCAGGAAAGGCGCAAAGCTACACAGAGAAACCCTGTCTCGAAAAACCAAAAAAAATAAAAAAATAAAAATAAATAAATAAATAAATAAATAAATAAATAAATAAAACAAAGTTTTAAATGATTAATCTAAAGAAAGCAAGAAATGACATCACATAAATCAATCTCAGATGTTGAATAATCCTACTGAAGGTAATATGTGTTATCTACAATGACATATGGACTTGGGTTTATGGTCCCAGCTGAATGCTGAATCAGGAGGCTCGACTGGGCATTTGAGGCCAGTCTGAGCAACACAGTGAAAATCTCCCTTCAAGAGAACTTAAAAGTTCTGAAATTAATATATCTAAAACAAATGTTTGAACTTGTCAACCCTCCTGTTTTTGAGGGGAAAGTAGCAAATGACCAGAGTAATTTTTACAATTTGTTTTTTTTGTTTTTGTTTTTTTTTGTTTTTTGTTTTTGTTTTTTCGAGACAGGGTTTCTCTGTGTAGCTTTGTGCCTTTCCTAGAACTCGCTTTGTAGCCCAGGCTGGCCTCGAACTCACAGAGATCTGCCTGGCTCTGCCTCCCGAGTGCTGGGACTAAAGGCGTGCGCCACCACCGCCCGGCACAATTTCTGTTTTAACAGATTCTATTTGCCTTTTTCCAGCCTGTCTTTACAGGTGTACTCACATGTATCCATTTCAAAGTTGTTTCAGTTTTTTATTCTTCACAAATTGTGTATGATAAGGCAGGAGCTAAATTGTGCATGATAAGGGGTTGTTGCTGGATACCTCAGCTATGCTCCAGGTCAGCCACCAAGCAGGGCTGTGTATACCTCAGGGCTTTGAGGAGCAAGTATTTGCAGCTCTAGGCTGGAGCAAAGCTGAAGAGCTCCCTTGTCTTGCTTGGGGTGGTGGTCTCTGTGCAAAGTGCCTGGTACTGTTCTGCAGCTGGCACCCCATCAAAGTCTGGGACCCTAGCAGTGAGCGCTTGTCTGTGCTGGTACACAAAATGTGCTGATCTGGCTGCCATCTGAGGAGGAGCACAGGTCACAGCTGACACAGCATCAGACTCTGATAATGACCATTTCCAGCTGCTTGGCCATCTCCCATGTGCTTACGTCTCTAAGTACAATCACTGTGAGCTCCATGCCATACGCCTCCAGACAGAAGCTTATAAGCTTGTCAGTGACGTCTATGGTGTCCATCTGCATTGGGGTCCCAAGGCATGCATTCAGAGACCTTGCACAGGAGCACTGACAGCAGCCTCACCTTGAACTTTTTGAGCTCATCCACTGTATGGCATCCCTCACCTGCTCCATGACGTGGGTTCCCAGCCTCTTACCTTGACTGTACCTGCCTCCATTTCAACGTTTTACATTACTCCCAAATGTTGTTCTTTAACACCAGCAAGGTCAAATATGTATCACTCTGTTTCTCAAACTCTAATGAAGACCTGTCATAGAGCAGCAGTTAAAATTCTACTGCTAGCCTTTCTACAGATGTTAAGTTTGCATGCTGGATCCCTTTCCATTTCTTGTAAAAATTCTATGTCAGCTTTGTTCTTTGTGGAATATAATCCAAGTGCAGCACACTAAACTTAATCTTGGTCAAGTTTTTATTCTATTCCTTTATCTAGCCAGCTTCTCTAAGGGTGTAAGATATGGGTTTTTTTGTTTTTTTGGTTTTTTTTTTCCAAGACAGGGTTTCTCTGTGTAGCTTTGAGCCTTTCCTGGATCTCACTCTGTAGAACAGGCTGGCCTTGAACTCACAAAGATCTGCCTGCCTCTGCTTCCCAAGTGCTGGTATTAAAGGCGTTCGTCACCACCGCCCGGCAAGAGATGGGTTCTTAGAGTCTAATTTTATGTCAGAATCCTCTGTGTTAGACGCATTCTAGGTGACTTTACAGGACTAGGGCGTCAGAATGGCCCTATTGGGAAGCACCGTGTTTCTTCTCTATCAGTTACTGAGCTATCTTGAGATTAAGCTAACAGAAAGCTTACATTAGTCTTGCAAAAACAAAAAACAAAAACAAATAAACTCTGATGAATTAAAATCCTAACTGACTAGCTACTCAGGAGGTCGAGAGGGGATGATTACTTGAGCTAATACAAAACCCTATCTCAAAAACAAAATGAAAACTTAAAACCAAACTGAATTTTGGGAATATATCTGAGAAAATGATTCTAAAATTTATATAAAAGAATAAAAGTTCAAGAAGAAAAGGGATCAGAGCAATAGGTCAAGATAGAGTCTAGCTAGGCTTGCTAGAAACAAAGTACTGCTCTATATCTCTATCTATGTATGCACACAAAGAAGTCTAGAAGACCTGAATTAGAAAGAGTAGGTACCAGTGGGGAGAATGGACTAGACGCAGGCAAGAGGCCAAAGGCAGGGAAATAAAACCCCCGAGACTCCAACACGCACCGATGTAACTGTTGCCCATCTAGTTCTGTACACAGGCCCTAAGGAGGAACAGCTACCACCGCTCATTCTTACCAAACGCTTACCACTTACCAAATGCTCATTCTCTAAGGCATATGAGCCATACTTCACATCTCCTCGGCCTCCAGGTGCGGCTGTCAATGGTGTACTTCTCACCTCGCGGTGGAGCTTAGCAAGGTCCTTGCGGTAGTTTCGAAGCTTAGACATCATCGGGTTACGGAAAGTCAGTGGTGCATACCGTAGTTCTTCCTCCATCTCTGCCAACTAGGGAGGCAGAAAGGGATAAGTGGACAGCCTGGTTTTCCCCTAACCTGGGCATACACTTAGTTTAAACTTTACCACAGGCTACTAAAATAGCAACTGTATTTTGTGGCAGAGGCCACAAACACCATGTTCAGTTTAAGCGCTTGAAATAGTTTCTAGTAGACATTCACTCAAGGAAGTATGTTATGGGGCTGGAGAGACAGTAAAGTGCTTGCTTCGCAAATATGAGGACCTAAATTCAGTTCAGAACCTATGTAAATAAAACTGGGGGTGGCAGTATATACTTATAATTCCAGTGCTAGTATTGGCAAGTTCCAGGCCAGTGAGAGAACCTGTTTCAAAAAAGAATAAAGAAAAAGGCAGGTGGATGGAACCTGAAGAATGAGATCACATGAATGTGTACCCACATATACATGTGTACTTCCACAACAAACATGTGATGAATGTACCAGTGGGAGAGTGCCTACCTACCAATACCAAGCATGTGTGAGGACCTAGGCTCTATACCTAACACTGCAAATAAGTGTGCACACACACACACATGCATGCCCCATGAAGTACACATCTTCTGTGCTAATAAGTTTAACAAAGGTCAGTAACTGATCTCAGTGGCCAGCTTCAGGAAAGGTATGGGAATGCCCCTACTACTCATATCAGGAATGCATTATCAAAGGCCTGTACTGCAGAAATCTTCAAACTTTACCTATTTGTGTTTGTTAAGCCCCCTCAACACCCATTCCCACCCGTCAGCCACATTTAATAAATGTGACGGTTAGTGGTGTTAACTTGGCAGGATCTAGAATCACCTAGGAGACAAATTTCTGGAAACACCTGTTATCTAGGGTAGCCTCTAGGGGATGGTTTTGATTGCATTACTCAAGGAAGCAAAGGACTGCCCACTGTGGGTGGCACCATTCCCTACCTAGCACCCTGGACTGAGTGGAGAAAAGGAGCTGAGCAGCAGCATGCATCCATCATCACTCTCTGTGATGTGACCTGCTGTCTTGTCTACTACAGTGGACTGTACCCTTGAAATGTGAGCCAGAACAAATCCTTTCTCCCTTCAGGCCCCTTTGTCAGAGTATTTTATCACAATAATGAAGGAGAACCTAAGAGTTACAAACAGTCAAAATCAAGGCAGTAGACAGGAAAAGGTTACCTGTTATGAAGTCACAGTATTTCTAGAAAAGATCAAAACCAAGTACAAGAAACAAGGACTTGCTCCCTGTCCTCACCGTTTCATTTGCTTCCTGTTGCTTTTCATCAAAATCTCTGACCAGCTTCTTCTTCTCTTCTAGAAAAGACAAGTGCATTTCAAACATTTATTACTGCTTCTGTGCATTTGTAGAGGCCATTCCCTCTGCTTAGAACCACCTTCCCATTCTTCCCTGGGTGGGGGGGTAACACTTAACCCCCTGCTCCCTAGAGGCTTAGAAACATTTGAAGACTTGCTCTCACCGTGCCTGAAGGATGCCTACTGCATTGGCATTTAGTACCCAGGGAAATATTCCTGCTGAGGACAAAGTCTAGCTTAACAATTATTTGATTCTATGGCCAACAGCATCCCTACTACAGGTTTAAATTAATAATCATTTGTAACCTTTTCTCCTCCCCATCCTCATGGAGGGGCAGGCATTCTCTCATCAATATGAACGTCTACCAACACTGGGTTTCCAAAGTGAATCTGTAACCACCACTCTTCTGAAAAACAAACTCAAAATTCACCTCCTCTGCTCACCAGTGTGACACCTCTCTCTCACCCATGGTGGCATGGATAATGACTTCATTATGAGACGGTCACTCCTTCCAGCCCTCTGCATGCCATCTTAAGTGCTGCACTTGTTTGTTTATTGGCTTGTTTAATTAGGCTCTCCCTATGCTGGCCAGGCTGCCTTCAAATATGCAATCCTCCCGGCTTACTCTCCCAAATGCTAGAGTTATGGGTGATTATAACCACTCCTGGCTGGTTTTTGTCTTTAACAGAAATTCCTGATCTTCCCTTTTAGCAATAAGAGAAAAAGCTTCAGTTTCAAAGTAATAATATCTAAATGAATATTATCTCACCTTTACTATGTTTCTTCCGATCATTTATAATATGAACTCACAGAGATCCGCCTGGCTCTGCCTCCCGAGTGCTGGGATTAAAGGCGTGCGCCACCACCGCCCGGCTCATTTATAATATGAAGATTTTCCACTTAAAATATACATTTCCTTTGAAGCTAACTGTATTCGACACATATATTTTATTTGAACACACTGATAAAGGAATAATGTCTAAATAACAATAAAAATGGCACCTGACATGGTAAAAATTACTAAGGCACTTGGAATGCTGGTAAACCTCTGTAGAGGGGAGAGCTCTGGTTAGTCAGGGGCACTAGGTTCTAGAACCAGGATTGGACCTGCCTTAACATGAAAGCTTGGGTAATTTTCTTCATTTCTATGGCTGTAAAACAAGAAAGCAGATCATGCCTTCATATCTAACAAGCAGCAATCAGTTTCATTTGTGAAGAATTTGAATTTTTAAAAATGTATGCATTCACTGTGCTGGCTCACACCTTTAACGCCATGCAGAGGCTGATGGATCTATGAATTTGAGGCCAACCTGGTCTACATCGTGCGTTCCAGAGCTACAAAAAAAAACAAAACAAAACAAACAAAAACATTCCCCTGAAAAAGCTACAAATGGAAATCTACACATAATCTACTCATTACAAAGTTACAGCCCGGCAGTGGTGGCGTATGGCTTTAATCCCAACAGAAGGAGAAGTAGGTGGATCTGAGTTCGAGGCCAGCCTAGTCTACAAAGCGAGTTCCAGAACAGACTCCAAAGCTACAGAGAAACCCTGTCTCGAAAAACAAAAACAAAAAAAAACAACCAAAAAACCAAAGTTACCATTGTTACAATAGTTTTTGAACTCATTTTTTCCCTGTTTTGAGACAGGGTCTCCTATTGTTCAAAACTCCCCACTTACGGAGTAGCCAAGCACGACCCTGAACTTTTGATCCTCTTGCTCCCACCTCCCGACTCACCATGTCCTATGTTCACCCTGTTGTTTGATATTCCCTAACATACACAAGGCACGCCCAGCAAACTATTTTTCATCCTGCTTACAAAAGAAACGAAAAACTCAAACCAAACCCAAGGATCCATTAATTAAACAACAACAATAAAAACGGGGAAAAGGTTAGCCCTGGCAAACAGTGCACACATCTTGACCATCTGTGATGTAACTGATATGGACACCAAAGCACGTTCCTGTTCCTGAGGGGCTGTGCTCTGAGCCACCAATATTGAAAAAAAATAATACTTGCCATCAAGATTGGCCACTTGCACAGAGCAATAATGTACTCTTTTGTCATAAAAGTGCCTCAAAAAGTTGAGTGTCACTACTTCTGTGGAGGGGCCCCAAATTAGCTTGACCATGACAGACTTAAGGGCCTAGTCTGTGACAGACTTACTGGCAGGCAACACCCAGATCCAGGAAAAGCCTTAAACTGATACTACCCAGGGATCCACCCACGGGTGAGGAAGTACCTGACAGCCCAAACATTCCAACGATTAGATAAGGTGGCCAGATGCCCTTGAGTCTAGCACACACCTATTTTTTGTTTTACAGATACCCCTTAGACAATTGTCAGCCAATCAGGGCCCTGGACCCTAGAAATCCCCTCACACCAACCTCTGCTCTGATAAAAACTCTGCCCCACCTGAGCTCAGGGCTCTCTGCTCTCACCGCTGTGTTGGACAGACAGAGGGACCAAGCTCTGGAGCTTGAAATAAAGGCTCTCTGCTTTTACATGCGGGATTCTGTCTCCGTGGTGGTCCTTTGGGGGTCCCCGTGATCTGGGCACAACACTCCTATGACAGCCTATCTTGGTGACCCAAGCTAGACAGCACATGGCAGCAGAACTGTGTACATACCTGTGTCCCTTTCCTGCCTGGATCTTTCTATAGCTGTGTCAGTCTTTACTTTTCCTCTGTTAACATGGAAAAGGCTGCCGTCAGGGACATTTTCAAAGCAAGTGTCTGATGCTTATGTGTGTCCCAAGCTCTATGTCAAGCTGCATTACTGTGGGAGCTGTACCATTCACAGCAAGGTAGTCAGGAGTCGGTCTTGTGGAGCCAGGAGACCTAACACCCTCACCACGATTTAGACCTGCTGGTGTTGCCCCTCAACCTCCACCAAAGCCCATTAGGACAGAAAAACATCTGGGAAAAACAGATGCTAGAAAAGCAAATATTCAGAAGTCAAAAGAGGCTCGTCTCTATTCAACAGAGCGGCCACTAGCTGCTTTTTTATGCTTCAGTCTTACCCTCCAATCAACACTGTAGCTAGGATGGATCTCAGAGATTAACAACTTCATTTTACAGCTATAGAAACTAGAACCTGGACAACTAAGTATGTCCCCTAAGTGGCGTGGACTGCATGGTGACCATTGCTGCTTGACAAAGTTCCAGCATTTCAACATTGCAGACCACACTTCTCCAGCACCTTTTTACTTTTATTTTTAATCATCCTCACTATTAATGCCTTTCCTTTTGGGAAATTTTGTAAACGATAAAAATGTGTACAATGGTAGCCTCTCTAAACAAAATAATTCTTTGGAAAAAAATCCCCACCAGTATGGAACCAGGAATTCCACTGTGCCCTCCTAATTACACCAAGAACAGGAATGTTACAAGATTTACTAGACACCTGATCCCAAGAATGAAATGCCTACAATTCAGATCCTGAGCCTGAGGCCATTAAGGTCAAGAGTTCAGTTAATAAATACAGAGAAATCAGAATGGTACAGTATAATGGGAAAAGAGTAAGACATCAGGACCTTCCCTTTTGGGAGTGTTATGAGGGGAACAGGCCCTTACAGTAAGACTAAGAAACTGTAGTATAGCGTCTGCTCCCCAGAAGTCCTCTTCCTAAGGTCAGGCATTTGGATAAGGGTCTCCATTTCCTTGGGAGGTTGAAGAAAGTTCCTGTTTGATAAAGCAGTCATTCTTAACCAAGAGGAACTTATGGCCCTTACATTACATATGACTGGGGCTTATTGTCAAGGTCAATGCTAGATTCCTCAACCCCTACCTCAAGCTACACTCCAGCTCACATGCCCCTTGTCTCCCGTTTAATCCTATGTGCAACTATACAGTAGAAAAGGTGTCATTTTTTCTCAATTAAAGGCTGCTGGCAGCCAACCGGATTCCCCGACTGACCCTCAGATCATGTCGTCTCCCCCATACCCCCACTCCACACATCCTCTTTGGGACCTGAGCCGCACACTGAAGCAGATCTCAGGCATCTAAGGCCACAGGAGTACATGGGGACACTAGCTTTAAGAAGCAAGTCTCTTGACTCAGAAGCCAATTCTTCTGACATGGCTGTGTACAACTGAAGGGTGTTTGTATACTCAAAGTATACATCCTTAACCAGTAAAATATGCTAAAATACAAAAAAATCTCTTACTCCTTTTGGGGAACTAAATGCATGCTAAAATCAACCACAAAGCAGAATTGTATAGTGGGAAGAATGGGCCCCCAAACCAAGAGTGAACCACTGGAAGCAATGTGCACACACCTAATCTGTCAGGTATGAGTGAAGGGTGAGGGATCAACTGTTTCATTTGATAAATGGGCTAGCACCATATTCTGGAATCAAATGGCAACAGGCTTTGAAAAACAGCGAGAAAAGGCTCAAATTAATGTACTATGAAGGCTGGCACCCTCTCCTTACAGAATATTGGCTCATTAGACAGTGAGAAAAACTTCAGTTTCACCAAGATCTTGAAAACACAGGATTCATTTGCTTTTAGCGCCCTAGTGTGGCATTTCTATGACCTACAGAGTCTATCTGTAGACTAACAACGTGCTTACTTTATCTGGTGGAAGAGAACAAAAACATCAGCTCTCTCAACCTGTCTCATTTGTAAGTGCCGTGAGTAATACTGACTTCAGAGGGCACTTAGCAAGTGCCAGGCACAGTCAACTTTCAAATACTAGGGACTACCAATGCTTTTCACAGTAGTCCAGAGACCCAGAGCAAAAAACAAACACACACACAAACAAACAAGCAACAAAACTCACCAGAGATGAAGTAATTAAAATTCTGTAACCTGTGAGTGACTAGTGTTTACTGCTCGGCATGGGCGTGGTACTGCAAGTTTCCTTCCTAGCTCTTAAAATACAGACAGGGCTGGCAGGACTACTTACCAGGCTAAAGTGTTTGCTGCAGCCCTGATAACCTGTTGAGTCCCTAGGACCCATGTGGTGGACGAGGAAAACATAAGCTGTCCTGTGATCTCCACACACATATACACAAAACAAACAAGACCGGGACTCGGGTATAGACACTAGAAATCAAGCAAATGAAAACAGAAAACTGTCAATCATTTCATCACAGGGAGACATGTCTACAGGTACCACAAAATCAAAACTTCATTCAACAGACCAATTGGGTGACAAAGTGCAGCACTCTGAAGCTCTTCAGAGGATGCAAGGCTGTGGGTGATGAATGGTATAAAGAGATCAATGAGTATCATCCATGGTAAGACTGCCACTGCCACAGAAACTTCCTAAACCAGGACACAAGTGACAGCGATCCTTCAAGGGCCAAGAGAGAACACAGACTACACTTTGGGGAAGTAAGTATCTCTTTTGCTTTGGCTGTTTTAATAGGTGTGTAATCAACTTGAAGAGTAATGAAAATGTGAAAATAAAAAATAATAAATATTCTGCTTACTCAGCTATTTTCTTCTAAGAACTCACAGTACCGTAACCAACCAAAAATGGTATTTAAAATAATTTAACAAATTATTTTATTTGTTATGGAGTTTATTTTATTTTTTTTGAGACAGAGTCTCACTGTCTGAATTCAGGCTGGCCTTGAACTCATGGAGACCCATCCCCTGCCTCTGCCTCCTGAGCGTGCACTACGACACCCAGATAAGGATGTGTTGGGTACTATTCCTGGGAGTTTATGATACATGCTAACAGAACAAAATATTATTTTATTTCTAGTTCTTTGTGTAAGGATTGTCCTTAATCATGTCATCAGCCTGCTACGGCGTCCCAGCCTAAAAAGTGGGTGGGCCCTCTGTGCGTTCCTCTCTTTTCTTTCTGCTCCTTCCTTCTGTCTGTCCTCTCCCCCTTCTTCTCTTTCCTTTCTGCTCCTTCCTTCCGTCTGTCCTCTCTCTCCCTCTCCCCCCACCCCAATAAAGCCTAAAAAGGTAACCATGGCTGTGATTCTTCCGATCAGCACTCTCCTCCGCCGGCATGGCCAGCCAGGAGCAGCAGCGCCATTTAACCAACACATTGGTTCGGAAACTTAAGCCAGCACCAGAAATCTTTATGAGCACAGTTAAGACAGACTGCTTGTCACAATAGTTACTGATTCTGTTTGTCTGGGTAGGGCCTGAGTGTGTGCATCTAACAAGGTCCCAGGTGGTGTTGATGGTGCCGATTTGTAGACCACACTTCCAAACTCCTTTTCTAGTAACAGAAAAACAAACAATCTACTATATCATAAATATATAAAGTGCTGAGAACATTAGAAAGTAAGTGTTCTGAGACTAGGCATGGTGGTGCTTGCCTTTAATCCCAGCACTCAGGAGGCAGAGGCAGGTGTATTTCTGAGTTCAAGGCCAGCCTGGTCTATAGATTAGGTTCCAGGTTAGTCAGGGCAACACAGAGAAACAAGAAAATCAAAACCCAACAAACAAAAAAGAGCATCCTAAGAATAGCTGTATAAAGAGCTAATATTTTAAATGTAAATAAAATAGCAAGTTCCCATATATTAACAAAAGCTAGTAGCTCTTACTATTGCCAGATGGTATTTTTAAGGGCTTTATGTATATTAACTCATTTACTCTTCACAAAACACCCATGAAGTTAGATGCTATGTTTTATTTTGTAGAGGAAACGACTTTGGTTAAAATAACTTGCAAGGTCACAATGCTATTAAGCCTGTCCGAAGCCAGTCTCTCTCTCTCTTTCTGTCTCTCCATTCCCTCCTTATCTCCCCCTGCCCCTCGATAGTGTCTCACTATATAAAATCTTGTCTGCAATGCTCTATGTTACTAGGTAGACCAGGCTGGCCTTTAACTCACACAGATTCTCCTGTTTCTACATCCCAAGTGCTGGGATTAAAAGTATTTGCCACTGGCAAATTCTTGGTTTTTACTATTTAATAAATTCTTCATAATGTTTTTAATGGCAGAAGAATATTTTGTCAGGCTAGATACAGAATACACTCCACAGGTAGACAGTCTCATCTACAACTCAAACGAATCTGCTCCTCATATTTAAGTTCATACACTCAACTGATCACGTGAGAAAACAGGCAAACTCTTCAATCTTTCCTCCTACTCTTACACACCAGTCTCATAAATCTGCCTCAGAGCCACCTGTTGGGTTTAATGCTCTCTCTCCAGATTCCCACGCTTACCTAGTCCACTGCCACGGAAGCTCCTAACACAGCCTCATATCCATTCTCACATCCTCTATCCAGCTACCGCAGCCTTGCTTCTAAAATGAAATCCACATTACTCAGCTGCTTATGGTCCTTACTGATTTCCCCTAAGACATCAAAAGAGTCTTCGTGTGAGACATTCAAGTTCCTCTTCAATGTGGCTGTTTGACTTCCCTCACCTCCCTCCTCTGTCTCACCTATAAATTAACTCTATGGTTAGAATTAATTAAACATTTTCATTGTCTACCAAACTGCCAAACTCCTACATCCCCAACCCCCAATCTTACGATTCTTTTTTAAAAGTCATCATACTGAAACACAGGACCGCAGATTTAAGAACCTCCTATGCTCCTGGGAGAGGCAGATAACTAAGAATTTGGGGGGCTTAGGACAAGAGAGGATCCCTGAGATGCCTATCCCTTTGCACGCCCCCGTCACGCCAAGGGGCTGCAGGAGACCCTGGGCGTCGCGGGACAGATTGCAGCAGGGGGCGTGTCCGAATGGGAAGCGGGGAACCCGGGTTCGCATTTGGGAGGACAGCACCGGGCGGAGTTCTCCTGGTCTGGTCCCGCCCCCGCCTCACCGGTCCCCGCGGTCCCCAGCAGCCGCTCGGGCACCCCTCGTAGGTCTTCAAGGAGGCCGCGGAAGATCTCATGCAGCTTCTCGAAATGCTCGGAGGAGGCGGCGGAGGTGGCCATGGCGCAAGCTGCACGCGAGCGTCGGCCTCTGAGACTCCGGGCGCAGGGCCCACTCCCACCTCGGCGCTCAGCTGCCCGGTCCCGAAGCCATCACCGCGACCGCCGGACCTGGGCGGCCCGGAAGCAGGCGCTTCCGGGGTCCTCCAAGCCGGACGCCCTCCCCCTGCTGTCACCGCGCGGGCGCCAGGCGCCAAAGCCTGACCGGAAAGCCCGGGCGGGGACGACTCCCCGCTACTTCAGGGGCCCGGCGCCGCGCGGGGGACGAGCAGCTGTCTCCGACCTGGAGACAGCCAGCCGGGGCTGGGGAGGTACCAAAGCGAAGATGCCCGAGGGGCCCCGCGGGACGGGCGCCTCGGCCGCCTCATCCGGGCCCGCCGGCCCTGCAGTGCATGCTGGGAGTTGTAGTTGAGTGAGGGAGCTCGGCTGATGGGTCACACTGTGTAGGGGTGTGGAAGGCCAGCCCTGTTGCGCAGTGACTGGAAAGCGCAGGAGCCTCTACTTCATCCTCGCTGTCACCGCAGTTCGTTCTGTCCCCTGACTTCGACTAAATGTTCACTCTTGGCCCTAGATTGTTAGGTGAGCAGAGTCATGCCTGCCCTCGGGTGGTAGAACACTAACATTGGGGAGATTAAGTGGCCAGGGTCACATGCTTTCAGAAGAGGAAACTGGGCTGTGTGATCCCAAAATACAGTCACAGCTTCTAGGGCCTGAGCCGGTCTAGTTCATTAGGCTCTCACAACAGGTTAAGCACAGACATTGTGCAAGGCCAAGTCGTATGTTGAACAAAATAGATTTTTGTCTCTGCGCTTGGGTAATTTATGATCTGGTGTGGAAGGCAGACCCGTCTTACTGCGTCTTATCTGCCATTAAGTGAAATATATCAACAATCATGAAGTTCCTTCTGACTTTCCATGGGTATTAATTAGTTCCTATGTATACTGATGCTATGGTTTGCACAAAGAGCCTGCTCTCAAAAGTTTGTGTGAGGGCTCAGTATTTATGCATGGAAAGATACATATGGGGCTGAGGGTGCAACGTAAGCAAAGTCTTAGGTTCCATTTTCCAAGATGTGTAGGGGAGCAGGTTCCTTGGGGAGTGTTTTGGTGATTTTTGTCTTTGAGGCTCTAGGTTTTACTAGCTTGAATTCAATAATCATTGAATTCAATAAATAAAATGTAATATGCGGCCGGACGGTGGTGGCGCACGCCTTTAATCCCAGCATTCGGGAGGCAGAGCCAGGCGGATCTCCGTGAGTTCGAGGCCAGCCTGGGCTACAGAGTGAGTTCCAGGAAAAGGCGCAAAGCTACACAGAGAAACCCTGTCTCGAAAAACCAAAAAAAAAAAAAAAAATGTAATATGCATTGTGCAGAGATAAAATCTGGGGTTGTTAGTGGTGGTGCAAAGTCTTATATTCCTTTTTCTTATAAGTTAAAAGATAGGCCAGGAGTGGTGTCACACACTTTTAATCCCAGCACTTGGGAGGCAGAAGCAGGTGCATCACTGAGTTCAGGCCAGCCTAGTCTACAGAGCAAGTTCCAGGATAACCAGCGCTACACAGAGAAATCCTGCCTCAAAAATAAAATTAAAATATTTATATTTAAGTGTATGTGTATATGTATGCATACAAGTGTACTGCCTGTGGAGCCCAGAAGAGGGCGCTGGATCCCCTGGAGCTGGAGTTATTGGTGGTTGTGAGATGCCTGTCATGCATGTAAGAGTTGTGTGATCTTAAGAGCTGTGCCTTGTCTTCAGCCCCAAGCCTCATATTTTTGTCACAGAAATAGAGGTACAAACAAGGAGAGCCTGCCATGACCAAGAGCTGTGGAAACAGTGACCTTTGGATAGTGGCACGAAAGGTAAGTAGGAAATAGATTTGATGATTGGTCCTGATGATCACAACCTAAATTAAGGCATGTGAATTGCAGTTGTACTGTAATGATTCTGGGACACATCATCCATTAGAACGGGAAACAGATGCATATCCACAGTAAGTGTTTTCTTTAAACTACAATTAAACTTTGTTTTAAGTCTTACAGTTATAATCTGGAACTAAAAACATGATAATTGAAAACAATCTTTTATTTTCATTGACAGTTGAATATAAAGTAAAATATTAATTCAGTTATTTGCTGCATTACCAAAAGTTTTCCAATTTCCCCATAAACTCATTTTTAAGTATATAGTTTAATGGTCAGAAAAAAACCACCAAAATTATTAATTTACAGATATTAGAAGTTAAAGATTGTGGTCCTATCAGTCTTACCTATTCAAGTTAAAATGTAATTGTCAGCCCAAGAAGATGGCAAATGCTCTTACAATAACATCCTCCAAACAAGTGATGGGACACGAGGAGGAATTCCTGACTCCCTTTGCGGTAAAGCTCTCCAATGAAGCACAGACTCTAAGTCAGTGGAAGCGATCTCTGCTTTCTTTCGCAGTGCTGGGATCCAACCCAGAGCCTCACACATGCCAGGAAAGCACTCGACTCCATTCCCGAGATCGACATCTTTCTTTTCCTTAACAAAATGATTCATGTGTGAGTGCCTGAATGTGCACCTGTGCACCACATCTGCACAGTGCACCACATCTGCACAGTGCGCCACATCTGTACAGTGCCCATGGAGGTAGACAAAGGTGTGGGATCCTCTAGAACTGAGGCTAGAGATGGGTGGGAGCTGCCATGTAGGTCCTAGGAATTGAACCAGGGTCCTCTGGAACAGCAGTCATCTCATCTCTTCACCCCCCACCCCAAATTAACACCTTAATATTGTTAAGCTAGTATAAAGATATGCTCTGAGAGATTATATATTGACTATAATTACCAGTGTCAGTCCTTAGGATAAATTTTCTAAATAAAGACTTGTTAATTTTTCACTCTTGTGCTTTGGACTTTTTCTTCACACACATACACACACACACAGAGTGAGCATTGTTTCTTTGTTTGTTTCTTTTTTTTTTCTTTTGGTTTTTTGAGACAGGGTTTCTCTGTGTAGTTTTGGTGCCTGTCCTGGATCTCGCTCTGTAGACCAGGCTGGTCTCGAACTCACAGAGATCTGCCTGCCTCTGCCTCCCGAGTGCTGGGATTAAAGGTGTGCGCCACCACCGCCCGGCCGATAGTGAGCTTTCTATAGCTGTCTATTACTGTTTTTCAGTTGTGGTTTTAGATTCCTAACTGATCCCTTCCTATCATGGATTACCTCCCAGGATTTTTCTTTTTTTTAACTTCTTCCCTGCCGCATCTGTGCTTCTCAGTGACTGATTACAACATGTACAGTGTCTCCCTCTCTTTGCAGCCACACTCGTTAGTATCAAAGACTCCACGTGGGTTTGCTCCACCTCTGGTCATTTGTCTAAACTATAGTCTGACTTAGGACTTTTCGTTTGTAGCTGCTGTGAATGTTGTGGAAACACTCTCGATTGCATGAATGCACAAGGAGATACACAAAGCCAGCACGGTGATGATGAAAAGGCCTTGCCTTTTCTGTTTCCTAAGAGAAACAAACGTACAAAAAAGAGGCCTCTATGGGTCTGGAGTCAGTAACTGAAGCCAAGTGACCTATCTTCTCAACGCTTCATTACCTCCTCACTGGGCTGAGAAACAGTGGGAAATGACAGTTGGACTTTATTTTTATTTCTGCCCTTCAAATTCCACAAACTTCTTAGAGAAGGAAGCTCATCTGTGATCTGGACATGGGAAAGTGTTTCAGTAGCAAATGCTTCAGACTGCCAGATTTAGTGAAGACTTTCCTCGAAGTATCCAGACGTTGGGGCCACAAAGGCTTGCTCTTGAGCCAAGTCACTGGACTCCGGAGGTTCAGCTGGGGTTGCAATGGAGCTCTTCAAGGGAAGTTTGGTTGGCTGGGAGGAGCTATAGCTAATCCATATTGCCATGCACCAATCCTTCTAGGGCTTCCATTCTCCTAGGAATGGGTTTCCAAAGGAAACCAGGAGCTGCGTAAGTCATTTGAGGGTCCTCTGTCTTAGTGCGTGATAGATAGCACTAGAAATGTCAGCAGGTGCAGGAACAAAGTAAGTCAGTACAAACTCAAAACGTTTCCAGGAACCTGGCAGTGTACTGGGATTTAACTGGATGGACACCAAGCAGGCAAGGCTCGAAGTTCTGCTCTTCATGCTCAAGGTTTTGGCCCCTTTGAAGGACAACCATCATCTCTTCCAATCTTCTTTGAGTCCAAACCACCACTTACCAATCCGTAGGGAGGCCCAGCAGGTCACAGCTGACATCCCACAGCCGCCTGGCTATTGTCTCATTACGAGCTTGGCCGGAGACCCATGTCAAGTGACAATCACTGGAAGGGAAACAGAGATTTGAACAGAGGGTTAAGAATAGAATTTGTGCTGGGTGATGGTGGCACACGCCTTTGATCCCAGCACTCGAGAGGCAGAGGCAGGTGGATCTCTGTGAGTTTGAGTCTACATTACTAGTTCCAGGACAGCCAGGGCTACACAAAGAAACCCTATCTCGAAACACCCCCCCCCAAAAAAAAAGAGAATGGAATTTGATTTTTGCCTAGAATAAAAAATATGACAGGAAAGCAGTCTAGTGTTCACAGGCCCTCAGGTACTTCACAGGGACAGTGCTGTCCCACTCATTCTCTGATCCTTCTGTTGGTTTGCATCCCTCTATGTAGCCCAGGCTGGCCTGGAACACTTGCTCTGTGGCCCAGCCTGACTTCAAACTCATGATCTGTCTGCCTCTATGCCCTCCCCTGAAATGCTAGGATTATAGGTATTATGCCACCACATCCAACCTATTCTCCAGTCTTTCCCCCAAGAAAATATTTCTATCTTCTCCCTATACCATCTCTAATCAGAATGCTTTGTCTGTTATACAATGTGGATCAGTGCCTCCCTGACACCTGGACAGCTCCATCTACTTGGAATGAGGCCGCAAGGTCTACCCTTCAAGGCCTCAGACAGTGTGCAGGAGCTAAGGTCGCGCTCTTCACAGTGGCTGCAGAAGGCATCGGTACAGGAGTGAAGAAGGTTGGGGAGCTTAGCTCAGTGGTTGAGCACTGCCTGTCACAAGGGGACCTGGGCAGGAGTGAGAGGAAGCCACTTTCATAGTACCAAACCCACTCTGTAATAATGGCAATAATACCGATCTTGATGGTTCTGGCCAACACTGTTGTGTTGAGGACACAGCCATAACTCTGTAGGACAGGTATCCAAGCTTTGTATCAAGGACAATTCTTTTTTTTTTTTTTTTTTTTGGTTTTTCGAGACAGGGTTTCTCTGTGTAGTTTTGCGCCTATCCTAGAACTCACTTTGTAGACCAGACTGGCCTTGAACTCACAGAGATCCGCCTGGCTCTGCCTCCCGAGTGCTAGGATTAAAGGCGTGCACCACCACTGCCCGGCAAGGACAATTCTTTTAGTCATTTAAAATTCTCTGCATCTAGTACATTTTGTGTGTGCATATATGTGTGTGTATGTGTGTGCATACTCATGTGCATGTGTATACATGTCAAGTGTGTATTCATGTATGTGGAAGGCAGAGGTTGACGTCAAATGACTTCCTCAATCTACCTTATTTTTAGGACAGGGTCACTCACTGAACTAGAGGTCACCAATTCAGCTAGACTGGCTGGCCCTCAAGCCTCAGAGATCTTCCTGTCTCTTCCTCCCAGTGGGATTACAGGTGTGTACCACTGCACTTGACTTTTCTGTGGGTTCTGGTGAATGATCTTAGGTCCTCATATGAGATGCGCTAGTTAAATGAGAATCGTTTTATCCAACGATCCTGCAAGAAATGCTGGTGGGAACACCGAGCAAAGTAACTCTGGACAAACCCAAAGTGTTTACCAACTGAGCAACCGCCTTGTCCCCTCTAGTACATCCTCATGCTGGGATCGTCCTTGTCCTTTGTCCCTGCTTTGTCCTCCTGGGCAGTGGTTCTCAATCAGGGGTGACATCCCTCCCAAGGAAACTTGGTAATATCTGACTATGGTTGTGGTTTTCACAATGGACAGCGGTCTACCAGCATCTAGCAGGGGGAAGGCGGGCTGCCAAAGATCTTACTGTGCACGGGGCAGCCTCCCACAAGAAAGAACAAGCGTTGCAGCTCAGAAACTCTGCTTTACATTTAAACTTTGTTTGCAGTTAGAAAGGACTCCTCTGAGGACAGCTGACCTCCCCATATCACCAAGAGTGAGCAACTCCATCCTCATCCCTACAGTTATAGGAGGTTCAAAGCCTTACCCAGCAAGACTTCCTCCCCAACACAGGCATAAATAGAATCAGAAGTTCTTTCAACTTGCAAGGTTGGCCACAGGTAAGTAGGCATTTGTGTTGTTCTCCAGGACCTAGCCACTCCTCTCTGAACTGTGCATCTCTGTGAACCCTTCCTCCATTTTGTCAGCTACTTGGTCACAGCAAGGAGGAAAGTCACTAACATGGGCCTTTATATTGTGTCACATTAAAAAATTAACTGAATGGATCTTAGCCCTCACTGTAATATTAATGCTATAAAATGGTTAGAAGTAAATACAGTACAGTAGTATATACTTGTGACCTCAGATTAGGCAATGGTTTCTTGGATATGACACCAAAAACCCATCTGACAAAGAAAAAAGATAAATTGGACTTAGTCAAAATTAAAATTAAATATTTAGATTAGGGATGTAGCTCAGTGACTAAAGCTCTGGGTTCAATCCTAGCAAAACACACACACACACACACACACACACACACACACACACACACACGCCATAAGTTAAATGTGTTTAAGACTCAAAGGATACCATTAAAAAAGGTGAAACGCCGGGCGGTGGTGGCGCACGCCTTTAATCCCAGCACTCGGGAGGCAGAGCCAGGCGGATCTCTGTGAGTTCGAGGCCAGCCTGGGCTACCAAGTGAGTTCCAGGAAAGGTGCAAAGCTACACAGAGAAACCCTGTCTCGAAAAACCAAAAAAAAAAAAAAAAAAAAAAAAAAAGTGAAATGATAATTCACAAAATATGAAAATGAAAATATATATGTAAATCATATATCTGATAAAGGACTTCTATCTAGATTATAAAGAACACCAAACAATTAAAAACAAAACAAACAAACAAAAAAAAAACCCTAAGTTAAAAGTTGGTCGAAGAGTTGAAAAGACAGTTCTCCAACAAGGATGCACAAATGGACAGAGCACACAAAAACGCTCAACAACGGCAGCAGGGAAGGGACACGGACAAGCTTCTGTTGCATATGCACCGGGATGGCTAAGACGAGGAGGTGGGACAAGTGTCCACGACTGTGGAGAAACCAAAACTGTCATACACTGCCAGTGGCGGGCAAAATACGACAGCCACCTGGAAAAGGCTGGTAGTTCCTCGGCAGTTAACTCAGAAATTCCTCTACGAACCAGAAGGAATGTCCATACGAAAATTTCTGCATGGGCCAGGTATGGTGGTATATGTCTTTAATTCAAGTATTCAGGAGGCGGAGGCAGGAGGATCATAAGTTCAAGGCCCACCTGGGTTACTTAGCAAGTTCAAGGCCAGCCAAAATACAGAGTGAAAACCTGTCTCACAAACAAACACAAAACCAAAAAACAGAGCTGGGACATTGTAGCTCACACCTATAATCCCAGCGTTTGGGAAGCTGAGACAGGAGGACTGCCACAAGTTCCAGGCCAGCCCCATCTGAAAAGCTAAAATGAAAGCAAGCAAATAATAATAGTAAAATAAAAATGATATGAATGTTTATAGTATTATGTAAATAGTCAGAAAGCAGAATAGTATGTTCATTTTATGCATGATATATGATGCTGTGTCCATACAATGAAATATTCTTTGTAATTAAAAAGTGATTAAATAATGACATATGTTTGGGCATGGATGAAACTTGAAAACATTAGGGTAAGTGAAAGAAGACACAGAGGATTCTAGTTGTATGATTCTATTTATAGAGAACATCCAGAACAGGCAAATCCTTAGAGATAGAAAGTAGATTAGTAAACCCAGGCCGAGGGAATAGCCACTAAAATAGCCAAGGCCTCAACTAAAACAGACTTCTATGCTCGCTTCTAGGTACTGATCTACATGACTGCTGCTAGGTCAAATGAAGTAAAAGTAATGTCCACAGCATGTGCTAGTGCGCACCTGCAATCCGAGCATCTGGGAATTAGAAGCAGGAGGATTAGGAATTCAAGGCCAGCCTCATCTATAGAGTGAGTTTCAGGCCAGCGTGAGCTACAAAAGACCATGCCTCAAAATAAATAAATAAATAAATAAATAAATAAATAAATAAATAAATAAATAAATAAATAAGAGGCCGATGTGGTGATGCACACCTTTAATCCCAGCACTGTGGGAGGTAGAGGCCTCTGTTTAAGGTCAGCCTGGTCTACATAGCAAGTTTTAGGACAGCCAAGGCTGTCCTAAAGTGAGACCATGTCTAAAAAAAAAAAATCATTCCAATGCACAGAGCTATGTATTTGTCTAGTGTATGGTGCTCTTATAGTTTATATAGTTCTTAAACTTCAGATCCTCATTTCCCACTATCTGCTGCACATTGTGTGGCATGCGGATATCACATACGAGACACATACAGTCTCAACTGTCACTTCAACTAACTATCCATTTCATTTTTAATTTTTTTGGCAATAGCAAGCTTACCCTCCTACCCAACTTGTCCTCTTTGGAGAGTGAATAGGAAACAGTGGAATTAAGACTCGACAGTTGGTGTCACACCCTCCCAAAACAGTTCCCGGTGGGGTGTGTCAGACAGCGGAGTTGTCATTGACCATTCCAATGGTCCTGCGGTCTTCTCTGTAGACGTAGAGCTATCATCCCCTCTAACACTGTGGTACATTTCCTTCTGCCTTGTCACCCAGACTCCATGCCCACTGCCTTGGAATTCAAGATCTTTAAGTCACATGTACTCTTTTCCCATAATGTTTCTCGGTTCTTGTTCTCATCAGCCTCCTAGTACCACGGCTGTGAAACTGGGTTACCAAATCCTCCTCCAGCCCCACACTCATAGGCACCCACTAAAATTCAGACCTCTCCCTTGTAAACTTCGTTTTCATTCCAGTTCTCATTACTTGAAACTCTGTGTCTTACTGGGTTACTTGTTCATTCATTTATTTAAAAAAAGCTTTCTCTTTTCTTTTACTTCCCCTAAAGCACAGATCAGATTCTGTCTCTCTGTTGAACCAACTTCTAGGGCTCCTCCCCAAGTCTGGCATTATTAGCTTTTATCATCTGCTTACTCATCTTTCCAACCTAATACTATCCACAGCCTCTTCTCAAAAATGTAGATTATTTCAACAATATCTTGAAGGTGGAGGTAAAACACGTTAGAAGTTTGATCTATGTTTTCTTACTATTTTCTTACTAAAAATATGGTGACAGGCTGAGGATGGGGATGGGGCAGGTTTGGCCATGGTTATTGACAGCTGAGGCTGGACAGCGGGTATAGATGGGATTAATATGCTATTTATTCTACGTGCGCATATGTTCAAAACATTCCATGATAAAAGTTGAGGCAGACGCCTTTAATCCCAGCACTTGGGAGGCAGAGGCAGGTGGGTCTTTGTGAGTTCGAGGCCAGCCTGGTCTACAGAGCGAGATCCAGGAAAGGCGCAAAGCTACACAGAGAAACCCTGTCTCGAAAAACCAAAAAAAAAAAAACAAAAAAGTTGAGGCAGAAGCAGACAGATTGTGAATTTGGGGTCAGTTTGGGCTAAACAGAAAGACTGTGTCTCAAAAAATAAGTAAGTAAATAGAAAATAGGACTGGGGGATTACCTTAGTTGGTAAAGTGTATACATGCCTTGCAAGCATAAGGACTCATGTGAAAAAAAAAAAAAAAGCCAGATGTGGTGGTACGTGCTTATAATCCCAGGGCTGGGGGATTGAGACAGGTGGGTTCCTGGGGTTCACTGGCCAGTTAGTCTACCTTGGCATGTCTCAAGCTAAAGAGAAATCTTGTCATTCTGTGTCCCAGCCTCTTCAAAAGGTGGATGGCCTGAAGCTATCCTCTGGTTTCCACATGTACTGACACACATGTACCTTTACACACACTAACATGCATACAACACACCCAAAAAAACAAAACAGGGGAGGGGATATAGCAAAGATAGAGCACTTGTCTTAACATTGCAAGAGGCCCTGGTTTCCATTCCCAGCACTGAGAAAATAATAAAACAAAATGGAAGGGAATCTATTGACACTATTTCAATCTTGAAGATAATAGAGAAATACAGATTAAAAACAAAAGAGAAGTTGGGGTCCAAACTTTCCAAAGGAGGAAAACAGGATTGACATGAGAGAGAAAGAGAGAACAGAAACAGAGAAAACATAATTATTACTATAAAAGATAGTATAAAGATAAAGTTAAACCTAGCAGGTATACAAAAATGTGAACAGGCACCGGGCGGTGGTGGCACACACCTTTAATCCCAGCACTCGGGAGTTCGAGGCCAGCCTGGTCTACAAAGCGAGTTCCAGGAAAGGCACAAAGCTACACAGAGAAACCCTGTCTCGGAGGAAAAAAAAAATGTGAACAGGCCAATTCTATTAAAAGAAAAATCTTAGAGTCAAAGGACAAAAGTTATTTTAAGAAATGTACTTAGATTTTGTAAAATGTACTGTTATTTTCATAAGTATGAGTATTTATTTATCTGCCTGTAATGTCTGTGCACATGTCCATGCCTGGTGCCCCTGGTGGCCAGAAGAGAGTGTCAGATTCCCAGGAACTAGAGTTATGGACAGTTGTAACTGGGTGTGGAGAACGGAACCCAGGACCTCTGGAAGAGCAGCCTGTGCTGACACAGTCTCGGCTCCAACTCTGGGAAATACACTTTATACAAAAGCACATAACACACCAGACAAACCCAAGTTTTCCCCTTAAGCAATAACAACTCATTTCCAAAGACAGATACATTCATACCTGAAGTGACTGCCACTTAGGCTCTCAAGACCTTCTGTTAAGGCACAGTACAGGCTTGTCTGGGCTCCCTGCTGAGGGGTCTTGATGAAAAGGAAGAAAAGCTGCCATATCCATCTCATAAACAACGAGTGCCGAGTCAATTCAGAATGGACTGTGCCAGGGTGGACAGAATACGTTGTCACTCCAGAGCCTGGTGCAGGCGGGTGTCATGTCAAGAAGAAAGATAAGACTCGATTTTACCAACTAGCCAAAGAGAGCAAGGCATGGAAAGACACATAAGACCCCCCTCACCACAAAAATCTACACTTGTGGTAACATCACACGTCTTACAATTTTATGATGCTCATGCTTTTTTTTTTTTTTTTTTTTTTTTTTGAAATAGGGTTTTCTTTTGTAGCTCTGGCTATTCTGGAACTCACTCTATAGACCAGGCTAGCCTCAGACTCAAGAGATTGTCCTGCCTCCTGAGTGCTGGGATTAAAGGCGTATGCTACCACTGCCTGGCTGATGCTGACGCTTTTTAAAAAGATTTATTTCTATTTTATTTTGCATATATGTGTATATGCCCTGTGTGTGGGTGCATGAAAAGGCCAGAAGATACCCTGGAGCTGGAGTTATAGGCAGGGACTGAACTTGGATCCTCTGGAAGAGCAGCAAGAACTCTTAACTGCTGTATTTATAAATCTACACCCCAAATTGTTCCTTTGAATGGGGGTAAATTTGTATGGATTACATGGAAAGACCATTGAGCTCTTGTTAGAGTTGTAGTGCCTCATGTATGACATACACAGAGAAGAAAACGCTTGGGAAAATGACTGGCAGCTGCCAACAGTGGTAACTGGAAGGATGGGGATGAATGGAGGCTTTTTGTCTTTAGTGTACATCTAAACTATCTGAACTTCTTTACAGTGAGTGCTATTCACACAGAACTAGAGTGACTTTACATGTGTGGCTTATACAAACACTTGTTAATCTCTCTCCCCCATTAGATGTAAGCCAAGTCAAGGAAGTACCTGAGCCTGTCTTGTCCTGTGCTTCATCCCCAAACCCTAACTAGGACACGGGATGCACGTCTGTGGGATGGATGATGGATCTTCCCTGGCATCAGGGTTCCTGTATCATACCACTATTTTCCACTAAATCATCACAACTGCTAGGGTCCCTCACTGGCGTACACTCTGCTTTTACCTAACTCTCACCCTGGATGCAGGTCTCTACCTCTGGGTCATCTTAACTTCCTAGTCGGCCCTTGGTGGTTCTTACTATCGTTTCTCCTGACCCATCCTGGGCTGACAAAGGATGCCTAGCCCTGGGCACAGACTCGGCATCGGGGCTGAGCTGACCACTGGATTCCTTCTTCTCATCCTTCCTACTTTGCCGCGGTCCGTGTGGTCTGATTACTGCTTCAACGGTGGGGCTCTAGCTCCTGATTCCTCGAGCTTGAATTCTGTCTGGCTCAACTCCTAGCACTGCCCACCCTAGATTCCCTTTCTCTTTATCAGAAATGCACAGTAGACGATGCTAACGACCTCTGTTTACTTATGACTAGAGATTCCCCTTCTCAAGCATATTTTCCCTTTTATTTTTAAAAAGTTATTTTTTTGTTATGAGTGTTTTGCCTGCAGGTATGTACCCCACATGTGTGTCTGGTACCCAAGGAGGTCAGAAGAAGGGATCAGATCTCCTGGAACTACAATTGTGGATGGTTGAGCCACCATGTGGCTGCTGGGTCCTTTACAAAAGCAACAAGTGCTGTGGACTGCTAAGCCATCTCTCCAGCCCCTTATTTGACCTTTGCTATTAGAGCGATGCCCGTGTCCACCAATCCCAGTACATGTATCATACTAATGTCCGTTATTAAGTTCCATTTCACTTATCACTAGAAGTGAGAAACTCTGACTTTCTTGTGAGGACAGACTGGATTCTGACAGCAACCCAGGAAGTAGTCCAAACTGTACCTAGGAGGAACTAAATCTTGGAAATGTCAGTAACTTGCTGCAGGCCACACAGCAGTAAGCAGTGGGGCCAAGTCTTCAGATTCAAAGTCAGAATTTCCCTGACCCCAGCCAGCCACCTCCAATAGTCAGTGTGGGCGACTTACAAAACCATACCGTTATACTCATGGAAGCGGCTTCTGTCTAGGTGATGGGCTCTGGAAAAGAGTCCCCACCTTGTGGCTTTTCACTATTTCCCACTCACTCTTGCCTCCCATACTGCTCACTCCCACACTCACCTTTCAGCCTCCTGGCCAGTTCCTGAGTGAAGAGAATGTTGGCTAATTTGCTGTGGCAATAAGCAAGACCTGCACTGTAGAACTTCTCCCCCTGCAGGTTATGGAAGTGGATCCTTCCCAGATGATGTGCCAAGGAAGACACATTGACTATCCTTGATGGGCCTGATTCCTTCAGTTTTTCTAGCAGCAAATGGGTCAAGAGGAAGTGACCTGTCAGGAGAAAGCAGGGTTATCAGAGTTGTTCAGCACCCGGGTGGGGTAAGCAGCACAGTGGCCAGCAGAGTTCAGCTCTGTGAGAGGTGAGGTGGCACTCGGGAACGAGGCCCACCGCTGCAACTTTCCATTGTAAATTAGAGAACAAGTTCAGATGGGGAATTAAGGAAATAGAAGCAGCCAAAGGCACGAGACACCCTTACACAAGGCAGCTCTGTGCTGCGGATATGAATCCTGTTTCATGTCAAGAAATACATATACTAAATACCAAGGGATCTGATGCTTTCTTTCCGCTTCTACAGACACATACATACATGCAGCATACACCCACACAGAAATACACATATGTGTATGTATGTATGTATGTATGTATGTATGTATGTATATGGCCTGAGCAGGCCACTCTTGGAGAGCAGACAGCAGCCCACACTCAGGAGGCTGAGGCAGAAAGATCACGAGCTGGAGGGTAATCTGGGCTACATAGCAAGACCTTGTCCCCCAACAAATGAACACGAAAAGAACATGGCCTCCACCTGATGCTGACCATAAAGATTATTCATAAGAATGGCAACATATCCCTCAATCTAATCAAGCCATTCAACTCTACCCCCAACAGAAGCCAAATTGGAATCACAGATTTAAAAAGTAGTTAAGAGTGCTTGCTGCTCTTCCAGAGGACCCGTCTGGTTCCCAGCACCCATATGTGGAGGCTCACAACCACCTGGAACTCCAGCTCCCAGGGGATCTGATGCTTTCTTTCCGCTTCTACAGACACATACATACATGCAGCATACACCCACACAGAAATATACATATGTGTGTATATATGTATGTATGTATGTATGTATGTATGTATGTATATGTGTATGTATGTACAGTAGGCAGAACTTGGAGCAGGCCTCAGGGCTGGTTAGCCCTCAGCTTTCAGGCAGTTCTCAACTATTATGCATGCATGGTTGATTATAGCCCTGAGCCCCAATGATTCCACAGAGAAGGTTCGATCTGACCCCAAATGTTCCGGGAGAGTTTAGGTCCCCTCTGGCTTTGGACTGAGGAGAGACTTCTCACCCAGGTGGTTGACTCCAATGTGCATCTCAAAGCCATCTGCCGTCTTAGAGTAGGGACACATCATCACTCCTGCATTGTTGATCAGAATGTGGAGCTGCTTTTCCTCTGCAGGAAGAGAAAACAGCCATGGCTTTCATGTCTCGGAAATGGTCCTCACAACCCAGGCCTAGGCCTCCAAGGAGGAGGAACAAAAGCAGGGGTGTAAGACTCCACCTTCTCCCTATATCCCCTCCTGCTACTTTGTATTGGTTTTCCATCTCCCCTTTCAGTTTGTTATTGTTTTTTATTGTAAGACTAGGGCTGATCTCACACACTTTTACAGGGCAAAATTCTATTTCCCACCACTGAATAGTTATGCCCAGGCTCTCCAAAAGCTCCTTACTCAATGTCTTCGGGGGAAGTGTTCTGTCCATCTCTCCTGACAGAAAGACTTCCCAAGCTGAATGGGAAGATGTAGAAGTCCGCAGGAAAAGGATGCTCCGTAAGCACTGATACGTCTAGGATTTGGGCCCCCAAAGAAACCTGCTACCTCTCTCTTGTAGTTCATTTCCTGTGTGATTTGTAGTTCATGACTGTAAACTCCTATGGTGGAAGCTGCCTGCCTTAAGCAGTCTAGATCCCTGGGTGATGGGGGCGTGGGGCATACCCGAACAGCACTCTTGGGTCTACTTTTGGTGAAATACCCACAGCTTTCTAAACAACGTTACTGCATTTGTTTATTTGAGTGAGAGAGAATACATGACATGGAGCATGTGTACAATCAGAGGACAACTTGTGGGAGTTAGTTCTCTCCCTTCACCATGTGGAAGCAGACACCTTTACCTGCTGAGCCATCTTGCTGGCCCCACAGGTTTTTAAATTAAGATGCTACAACGCTTAGTAGAATGACTTCACGATATCAGCTTGGATTCTAATTTCTTGCAGATCACCACCCTTCCTTCCTTCATCGATCCAGATCTAAGTGTGTGTTTGAATGAGACGTCCCCCATAAATCTCAGGCACTTGAATACTTGGTCTCCAGTTGGTAGCTTTTTGGAGAGAATTAGGCAGTGTGGCCTTGCTGGAGGAAGTATGTCACTGGGGACAGGTCTTGAGGTTTCAAAAGACTCATGCCATTCCCAGGACACTTTCTGTGTCCTGGTTATAGTTCAAGATGTGAGCTCTCAGCTGTTCCCGCTGCCATGCCTTTGCTCTGTAATCATGAACTCTAAACTTCCGGAACTGTAAACCCAATTAAGTGCTTTCTATTGTAAGTTGACTTGGTCATAGTATCTTATCACAGCAAAAGAAAGGTACCCAATATACTAAGAAAGAGTAAGCTGCTTTATTATGGCCCCAAGGTGGTAGCCAGGGTTTTGTTTTTCTTGTTAGTACTTATATCAAGGCCCAAATGGCTCTCTATGAATCTCAACCTTTTATACAGCTCCAGCTCTCAAAGGCCTGAGGCCTCATCGCTTTCCTATCCCAGCATGGATGTTTATGACAGACCCTACCAAGTCCAGCCCACATTGAGTTCTGATGTTCCTGCTACAGTTTGACGTTAGCTCTTGCTCACAGTTGTGGGTTTGGGGCTCTGTGGTGGTTTGAATGAGAACGGCTCCCATAGGCTCATATATTTGAATACTTGATTACTAGTTGGTGAAACTCTTTGGGGAGGATTGGGAGGATTAGGAGGATTAGGAGGATTAGGTGTTGTTGGAGAAGGTATGTTACTGGGGGTGGACTTTGAGATTTCAAAAGCCCATACCATTCCCAATTAACTATTTCTGCCTTGCGGTTACAATCAGGATGTGATCTCTCAGCTACTGCTCCAGCACCATGCCTGCTTACCTGCTGCCATGATCCTCACTATGATGGTCATGGACTATAGCCTTCTGGAACTGTGAAATCCAAATTAAACTGTAGTAGAATATTATTTTAAGGTGTGTTACTTTTGTTTATGTTTCATTTGTTTAACTCTGTGAAGCTGTGTTACTGTGCCTGTCTAAAATAACAGATGGTCTAATAAAGAGCCGAACAGCTAATAGCAAGGCAGGAGAAAGGATAGGTGGGGCTGGCAGGCAGAGAGAATATACAGAGGGAGAAATCTGGAAAGGGAGAAGGAGAAGGAGCCAGAGAAGGGGAGGATATGAAGGGCCAGCCACCCAGCTACACAACCAGCAAGGCACGGAATACGAGTAAGAATTACAGAAGTACAAGAACAGGAAAAGCCCAGAGGCAAAGGTAGAGGAGATAAGTTAAGATAAGGAAAGCTGGTTAGAAATAAGCCAAGCTAAGGCTGGGCATTCATAAGTAATAATAAGCCTCCGTGTGTGAATTTATTTGGGAGCTGGGTGGTAAGCCCCCTAAAGAGCAAAAGAGCAAAAACCCCCTACAACATTAAACACTTTCTTTTCTAAGTTGCCTTGGTTATGGTGTCTCATCATGGCAATAGAAAAGTAACTAAGACAGGTTCTCTGTTTCTGCATCCTGAAGATGTCCCTTTGATCAGAATATATTGATATAATGATATAAATAAAATTATGTCCCAATAGTCATAATATAGTCTTTGTCTCCACTTACCAGCTAAGAAGTCTTTGGCAAAGGCTCGGATAGACTTGGTATCAGCTAGGTCCAGTTTCCGTACCAGGACCTGATTGTTCCCGGTGGTAGCTTGGATCTCGCTAGCCACCTGTTCCCCCTTTTGGACATCCCGGCAAGCTAAATACACACGGGCTCCTGTCAGCCAAACGAAGGAAAAATTGTCAGCTCTATTTTCAAGTGGTTTGAGAGACTGAACACAGATGCTGAATGTTCCTGATATTTTACAAAACAGCAATTTTGGTCCCTTACGTCACAACAGTGGTATATGAAGGAAATGAGCAAAGAAAAAAATAGAAGTGATATTTGTTATTTTTTAAGGTTTTTTTTGTTAAATGCCCATTATATGGAGAGCATCACACTAGATTCAGTCTATAAGAAGAAATTAACGAGGTGCTTGGAGTATTCTTACATTCAAAGTCTGGGAAGAAACAATGAATATGATAATCACTGCGAAGGGCAAAACATCAGCAGGGCAAGCTGGGAGCAGGCGCACTTGCACTTGCCTCTTTGGGCCAGGTCTTTGGCAGTCTCCTTCCCAATGCCTGTGTTTGCGCCAGTGACTATGACTACCTTTCCGGGAAGCTGGGCATTAGATGTACACACCCCACTGGACAGCATTTTCCTAGAATCAGAGGAAAACATATCAGTTCTTCATTACCCATTCCTGCTGAGGGCTCCTGCAACTCCGTCTGCCTTCCAATCCTAAGGCTGAGTTTGCTTTTATTTTTTCAATGTTACTCTTTTATAAGCTTAAGTTGAAAAGTGACAAGGCCAGCAAGATGGCGTAGCAGGTAACCATGCTCGCCTCCAAGCCTGTCAACATCAGTTCGGTCTCCAGGACCTACATGATGGAAAGTGAGAATTGACTCCTGGAAGTTGTCCTCTGACCTCCACGTATATGCCATGGTACACACATGTGCGCCTGCCCAACATACAATAAATACATATAAACAACAAATAAATGTTAAAAAAAGAAAAAGAAAGAAAGAAGACAGCCCTCTGTTCTTAAGCCAGGTCTAATCTTACCACTTAGGAGACAGAAGAATTGAGTTCAAGGCCAGCCTGGGCTACTAAGCAACTGTCTCAAAAAGGAAAACAAACAAAAATTTTATGCTCTTGTTTAAGGACAAAAAGTGATAGCATTTTAAAGACAAAAGTTAGATCTGGCTGGGCATGGTGACGCATGCCTTTGATCCCAGCACTTGGGAGGCAGAGGGATCTGTGTGTTCGAGGCCAGCCTGGTCTGCATAGTGAGTTCCAGGACAGCTAGGATGATGTAGAGATGCTGTCTCAAAAAACTAAAACAAAGTTCTATCTGCTCCCTGAAGCACAAGACCTGGCTGACTGATTGGTCAGGCACCTGACTTCAGTTTGAGTTCCCCATCAGGCATTTTTGGCTTAAGAAATCACAAGACGCCGGGCGGTGGTGGCACATGCCTTTAATCCCAGCACTTGGGAGGCAGAGGCAGGTGGGTCTCTGTGAGTTTGAGGCCAGCCTGGTCTACAGAGCGAGATCCAGGAAAGGCGCAAAGCTACACAGAGAAACCCTGACTCAAAAAACCAAAAAAAAAAAAAAGAAATCACAATACTCAAGTAGAAGAAATTTCATCTTTGTTCTGCCAATCTGTGACAAATGGCATTTTATAATCTTGAGAATGGGTAATCTAATTCAAAGATAAGCTTATGAATCTAGGTCAAAAATAAGAAAAAGATAACACATCATTCACACATTAAAAAAAACATTTAAGAATGAGACAGGGGCTGGAAAGACGGCTCAGTGGTTAAGAGCACTGACTGCCCTTTCAGAGGACCAGGGTTCGATTCCCAGCACAGACATGGTGGCTCACAGCTATATGCAACTCCAGTTCCAGGGGATCTGACACCCTCACCCAGACATACATACATGCAGGCAAAACACCAGTGCACATAAAATTAAAAAAAAAAACAAAAAAAAAAAACGCCAGAAGTATTGGTGCATACCTTAAAAAAAAGGTGGGGGAGGACAAGGGATTTAGCTTGGGGTAAAAGTATGTTCTTCTTAGCATGTCCAAAGCCCCAGGTTTGATTACTAAGGTCACACATTAATAATAGAATAATAAGCCAGGTGGTGGTGGTGGTGGTGGTGGTGGTGGTGGTGGTGGTGGTGGTGCACACCTTTAATCCCAGCACTAGGGAGGCAGAGCCAGGAGGATCTCTGTGAGTTCGAGGCCAGCTTGGTCTACAGAGTGAAATCCAGGACAGGCAGCAAAAACTGCAAAGAGAAACCCTGTCTCGAAAAACCAAAATAATAATAATAATAATAATAATAATAATAATAATAATAATGGCAGCAACAGAACAGAGTAACACAGAAAGCGTGAGGATTTGTGTCTAGTAGGAGTTCTTGGTCCTATGCTGTATGCTCTGCAGACTTTCCAACTGGGTGAGGCACAAACACAACCCTCAGGTTTTTCTTTTCTGTACAATCTTGGGACTAAAAGCATCCATTGACTAAAAGGTGTGTTTTGAAAGAGCATTTCAACCTGTTCCGTTGAACTTGCTAAATGCAAACAGCCACTGAGGCTACTGCTTAAGGCAAACTAACGGCCTGGTGCCAACTGAACCTCTGCTCAGGGGTCAGGCCTCTGTCTCTGTCTCTCACAGCCCTTCAGATTGAGCGTCAACACCGTCAAATCCTCAGGACCTGTGCTTGGTTCTTTCTCCGTAATCAGCAAAAACAAAAGATCCGATCAACTACGAAAGCCCAACTCTGGCCCCACTCCCACAAGCTCCAATGGGGATAATAAAGTCCTTAGAGGGTAGTCTTCTCAGAAACATCTCCCTGGACGGAGTTCTGGTTCAAGTCTTGGTTCAGATTCTATGTGGATATGAAGATCTATCTGGTGGTGGAAAGAAATCCATGTTTTCATCTGAGTACAAGGTCCACGTGTGCCTACTACATGTGGGATCCGTGAGTATTCAGAGAGAAAGGAAAACTACGAACGGAAGAAGGCCACCAGGGAGAGAAGGAAAAATAAAAAGAGAGGGAAGCCGGTCTTAATAAACCATTTACTACGGTAAGAAATGACAGGAGGATCGGGCACAGCCTCAGGTCGGAGGAGACGATTATTACTAGTCCACCGTCACTCCTGGTGACTTACTCGGAACCAATCAGTGGGCTGCCCCTGGTGTAGCGCGCCTCTGATTCTCCGGCGGTATATGGCCAGCTTTGGGCTGATCTGACACCTGGTCAAGAGACCATTTCGCCTTCCTTCACTCCGTCCTTCCTCTCCTGGTCTCTAGGAGTCTAATTCAGGCAAACACACACACACACACACACACACACCCTGCTCCAGCGGCAAAAGAAAGCAATCTCCCCTTTCAATTCTTCCTTTAACATCTGCAGGGAAGAGTGAATAAGAGTAAAGAGAGCATGCAGTGGGGCTACGGAAAAAACTCGCGTCGGGTTCAGATAGCAAAAAGGGCAAGCAAGCGCTCTCTACTACCTCAAGGGCTGAAAGCAAGCAGCTAGACAAAAGGTTGGTTCTAAGCGTGGGAGTAGAGGAAATAGCGTTGAGAGCTGCACCCCATGTTAGGGTCTGAAGCCCGCCATGCTGTCGGGCTTCCCCCAGCCAGAAGCAGGTGGTGCTGGAGGAAAAGTAGGCCAGAGGAGCAAAGCCGGATGCTGGCGACCCGGAGCCCGTTCACGACCACCTGGGGTCTGGCGTCTCTCCATGCCCACATTCAGGGCACCAGGATCTCGCCTGCAGTCCACTGAGCTCCAGATCCTGGCTATCTAAAGGACTCCTCGGGGAGTTTTCCTAGTCTTTTTTTTTTTTTTTTTTCTTTAAGGGGGGAAAAAAGGATGAGCTTCAGTGGGGATTCTTGCCCTCTCAAGAAGACTTGGCGACAAAAGGCAATACATTGGCACAGACCTGATTTTTGGCGTGGCCAGGTAGAGGATGAAGGGAAGACAGAGGAGCAGCAGGAGCACAAACATCTCAGCACCGCCGTAGCCCAGAGGAGGTTGATGCTCCAAAGCCGCTGGCCGACTATGGCTTCTCTTTCCTAGTCACACCCCTGAAGATTCAATTGCAACCGCCCAGGAGCAAAGCCCTCTGGGAAATGTAGTCCAGGATTTGGCGGCCGCCTAGCGGCGTACTTTCAGAATGATGCTTCCAAGCACTATTGAATAAACACAGTAATGGGGAGAGGCAGTATCCAAAGGCCTAGGTCCTGTGGGATCATTGAACCAGCCCTACTTCTGCCCTCTGGCCACTAGTGATGCTTTGGAAATCGCCCCAGTTTGCTTTTTTCCTGGAGCCCAAGTCCAGTGCTTTGCTCAATTTTCCCCAATCATGACTAGGAAATTACCATATTTTGTCCAGAGATAGCATCTGGTAAGTATTCTGAGGCCGATTACACAGGAAAGGAATCGTTAGTCTGACCGTTGGTGAGGTGGAAGGCATCCCTTCTCAGAGACTGCCTTGGTCCTATGGGAGCAAAGCATGTAAGACTTTCCCCTAGGGAATCACCGTAGCGCCTACTTTGAACCATGATGCTATCCATCATAGTTTCCCAAGTATTTGATCATTGCATGATAATAAAATAATAGTTGTTTTTTATGACTGTCACGTGTTAGTCCTCAAACTAGCAGCGGATTTCTCAGATTGGCACGGTTGGTTTTGCAAGTTTATGAAAATATTTAATCCTGTCTTGAACTAGGGCCAGTTAACATTTCTCTGGGATCAGGCAGGCTCCCTATTCAACCTTTCTTTCATCTGAGGTCTATTTTGTGGGGATGAACATGGATTAAGTTTTCACAAGTCATTATCTATCTGTGATTTCCCATCTACACTGGTAGTTTCTGGTTCTTTTGCTTAATTAATTTCCATTTGATTGGAAGACACTTGTTGCATGGCCAACTTGAAGCAATATGTTGTATAGCAACTGAGGAGGAGGTTCCTTTGCAAAAATACATATTCTGGGGCTGGAGATGGCTCAGCGGTTAAGAACACCGACTGCTCTTCCAGAGGACCCGGGTTCAATTCCCAGCACCCACATGGCAGCTCACAACTGTCTGTCACTCCAGGATTTGACACCCTCACACAGACAAACATACAGGCAAAAACAGCAATGCACATAAAATAAAAATAAAAAAAGAAAAAAAAATACATACTATACAGATTTAGCACCGGATTTCTCCAGGAATCATTAGTTTTTGTCACTTTGTCATTGTGCTGTTTAGTTTTTTTGGATAGCAGCTTGCAGCTCAATAAAAAAGCCTTTTATGTGCTCTGTTTTTTATTCATCTTGCAAAGGTTTCAGGCATTCCTACCGTGAACTGGATTGTGCTGAGGCCCAGAGGGGGCCAGGCAGACATAACCTCTGCCCTCCCCAGCTTAAAGGACGTCAGGGGAAGTCTTAAAGGAGGATTACCTTAAATCGATTGTGGGAAGGAGAATAGAGAAAGCTTTGGCAGTTGACAAAAAGCAGGGCTCTCCTGCTCTGGATATCAGTAAGAAAATGGCATTGGAGCTGAGGCCTCAGAAGAGGTCAGGATTAATGCAGTCAACACATAGGAGTTCACAGAGGAAAGAGACACCACACACACACACACACACACACACACACACACACATACACACACACCAAACGGTTCACAGAGCTCGGGAAAAGCAGGGCAGAGTGCAGAGGACTTGGGGGCAAGGAGGAGAGCCAGAAATGACACTTGTCAATGTTTATATAGGGCTTATTTATTATGTGCCAGATCAGGGCCAAGTCCTTTTTATTCTCCCTCTCTTTCTTTCTCCCCAACACCCCACTGCTAAATTGCCTCAGCTAACCTCAAATATATTAGCTCTTTTAGTTCTTAAAAAAAGCTTTTAGATTTATTTTATGTACATGAGTGTTTTGTCTGACTGTAGGTATGTATGCGATGTAGAGGAAAAATTAGTAGAGTCATTGTATCTAGGGTAAACATTAGAATGAAATAGTTGTTTTCACTGAATCTAAGCTAAACATATGAATGAATAGTTGTTTTCTAGAAGTACTTAAGTCTTGAAGAAATCATTGTGGAAAACAGTTTTCTGATATCTATAGCGTTATTTTTCTGAAGGAGCTTTATAGCCTTTGCATGACTTTGGTCACAGGACAGTCTTGGCACACCTGGAGTGTCTTGTATTATTGGGTATTGCAAAGAGTACACAATAAGGATCAAGGTTGCAGGGGTGTGTTGTTTTCCTTCAGAAAACATACAGATTAGGCCGGGCGGTGGTGGCGCACGCCTTTAATCCCAGAGCTCGGGAGGCAGAGCCAGGCAGATCTCTGTGAGTTCGAGGCCAGCCTGGTCTACAGAGCCACATCCAGGACAGGCACCAAAACTACACAGAGAAACCCTGTCTCGAAAAAAAAACCAAAAAACACAAACAAACAAACAACAACAAACATACAGATTAGATCAGGAGCTTTGTATGAGGAACTTGCTCTACCCAAAACACAACTTTGTGTAACAATCAATAAATACACCTTTGCCGGCTGTTTGGGGCTCAGTCAGTTCATAGGAACTGTTCCTCCCTGCTGTGACAGAGCCTGAATTGCATCTTGGAGGGACCCTCTTTCTTCAACAAACCCGAGCAACAAAGAACACCCAACAGCACAATGTGCATGCCTGGTGCTCAAGGAGGTCAGAAGAGGGCACTGGGTCCCCTGGAACTGGAAGTACTGACGGTTGTGAGCCACCATGTGGGTGCTGGGAACTCAACCCCGGTCCCCTGCAAGAGCAACAAGTGCTCTTAGCCACTGAACCGTGTCTTCAGCTCCAACTCTTTTCATTCTTTTTTGGGGTGGCTGACAACCGTCTAGGACTCCAGGTCCAGGAGATCCAATGCCCTCTTCTGGCCTCCTCAGGTATCAGGCACACACATGATGCGCAGACATGCATGAAATGAAATAAGAATTAAAAAGCGAAAACGTGGATTAAACTGAGTATGGTGGCACACGTTTTTAATCTCAGCACTCAGAAAGCTGAGGCAGTTGCATATCTATGAGTTCCAGGACAACCAGGGCTACACAGAGAGAACTTATCTCAAACTCCCCACAGCAGTAATAATAATAATAATAATAGGATGGGTCAGTTCCTTAGAGATACTGTTTCAGAGGAGAACCTGGAGGATCACTAAAGGAAGGAAACGGTGGTGGTGAGTGGGACTGAAAAAGGCCAGAGAATTGGAGATGTATCAGGTTTAATCTGCAGAGAGAGAGAGAGAGAGAGAGATGGAGGCCTGACTTTTAAAGTTTCAGAGGGAAGTTTACAGACTCTACCAAGGTCATTCGCTAATTTGAATTAATATTCTGTCATTCTGGTCAGCTGGGTCTGAAGAAACAGCCAGGATTAACAAGAGACCAGACAAATGAATCTTTGCATTACTGGGACAATGGTTAGCAGGAGCTAACCTAACCATTGGTGATGATTAAGTAGAGACCAGCATCACTGAGGTGAAATTTTCTGGGAAGTGTTTCTTGAGAGTCAGTACACAGAAGCTGTGTTCCAGAGGCGGCCAAGGTTGTACCTCATACTGGCAGCCAAACTTGGTAGTACGAGAGGCACCCAGGTGGTACTGGTTTTGAAGGCATGAAGAAGCCGTGGAGAACAGCTGAGGCCGGGAGCTAGGAGAGGCCCAGAGTAGCCACCGATGAAGGTGCAGCCTCAGGAGCAGCTGAAGGGCCCGGATTGAAGGAGTCATGCAGAGAAGATGAGGCTTGGCACCATGAAGTGAGCCTAGCGGAGGCTGTTGGTGAAAGTGCAGCCCAGTTGCCGCAGAAGGCCTCGGCATTTTGGAGATGCCAGGACCATGGGAGGACCACCAGGAACAGCAGCAGCAGTGGTGTGGAGCCACCTGAGCCTAGAAGACAAGCTGTGTGCGCTGCAGAGGGTGGAGGAGAAGTGACCCAAGGCCCTTGGAGGAGCCCACAAGACCGTAAGTGGAACCTAGACATTGGGCATTGAGTTATTTGCACTGTTAGGGTTTGGTTTTTGCTTTGTTCAGATCGTGACTGTGCCCTGGTTCTTCCCTCTTGAAGTGAGGAAATATTTATTTTTTTGATTTACAGAAGCCCACGGTTGAGACTGAATTTTTATTAAGATTTGTTTTTATTTCCTGTGTATCAATGTTTCGCCTATAAGTATGTCTGTGTACCAGATTCGTGTGATGTTCACAGGGTGTGGGGGGACAGAGAAGGGGGTGTGGATCCCCTGGCACTGAAGTTATAAACGGTTGTGAGTCATTATGTGGGTACTGGGATTTGAACCAGGTCTTCCAGAAGAGCAGCAACTATTCTTAAGTACTGAGCCATCTCTCCAGCCCTGAGAGACTGAATTTTAAAGTGTTTGATTTTTAATGACTGTGGGACTTTTAACGTTTGTAAAATGTTTTATGGTGTGATTTTGATGTTAATGTGTGATCTTGGTGGTGGACAAGAAAGGAATGGTTATGGTTAAACAGTGATATGTTTGTGTGTCAAGTTGACAAGAGGTCAATTGTCCTGGCTAGTTTATGCCAACTTGATAAATCTGAAAGGAGGGAACCTTAATTGAGAAAAGTCCTCTCTAAGATCCAGCTGTAAGGCATTTTTTTAATTGATGAGGGAGGGTCTAGTCCACGGTGGGTGGTGCCATCCCTGGGCTGGTGGTCCTGGATTCTATTAAAAAAAAAAAAAAAAAAAAAAAAAAGCAGGCTGAGCAAAGCCATGGGAGCAAGCCAGTAAGCAGCACCCCTCCATGGCTTCTGCATAGCTCCTACCTCCAGGATCCTGTCCTGACTTCCTTCAATGATGAGCATTGCTGTGAAAGTGTAAGCCAAACAAACCCCTTCTTCTTCAAGTTGCTTGAGTCATGGTGTTTCGATGCAGCAATACAAACCCTAACTAAGACAGATTTTTCTAGAATGTGGCTAAGTCTGGATCAAAGGGTAGTTTGAGCAGAGATATTTGCAAATCTATGTGTGTTGCATTATTCACAATAGCTAAGATTCTGAAGTGCTTAGGTGCCCAGGAACAGATGAATGGCTAAAGGAACTGTGGCTGTATTAGTTACTTTTTTACTGCTGTGATAAGACGCCATGACCAAAGCAACTTACACATGAAAGCATTTTATTAGGCTTACAGTTCCAGAGGATTAGAGTCCATAATGGTAGAGCAAAAGCATGGCAGCAGGAACAGCAAAGAGCTCACATCTCAAACCACAAACAAGAGGCAGAGAGCACACTGGGAATAGCATGAATCTTTTGAAACCTCAAAGCCCACCCCAGTGACACACCTCTTTCTATGAAGGCCACAACTCTTAATCCTTCCCAAACATTTCCACCATCTGGGGACCAAGTATTCAAATATACGAGCCGATGGAGCCAATTCTCATTTAAACCACCACAGTAATAGATAGACACAATGGAATTTTATTCAACTATACAGAAGAATGAAATTACGTCATTTTCTAGAAAATGGATGAAACTAAAGATCATCATGTTAAGTGAAATGAGCCAGGCTCAGAAAAGCAAATATCTCGTTTTTTTTTCCACATGCATAATCTAGATTTAAATATAAATATGGCAATACATATATATTATATGAATATAAGGAAGACTATGAAAGGGAAGAAGAGGCCTAAAGGAGGGCAGAGAGAGGAACAAGACAGAGTCCTCCCCAATGAGGGTGGGAGAGAAAAATAAAATAGTACATATCTCCTCTCTTATGGAATCTGGATTTAACTCTCCTCCTATCTACCTATCTAAGTATCCTATCTATGTACTTACTTGTATATCTATCTATCTACACACACACACCTAAGTATCCTATCTATGTACTTACTTGTATATCTATCTATCTATCTATCTATCTATCTATCTATCTACACACACACACACACACCTAAGTATCCTATCTATGTACTTACTTGTCTGTCTATCTATCTATCTATCTATCTATCTATCTATCTATCTATCTATCTATCAATCTAGCTGCACACACACACACACACACACAAGAAAGCATTGGGGAGAGAGTGAGGTGGGAGGAGGGATAGGAGAGATAGTAGAAGGGCTCATATTATAAAGGGTATGATAATATATGTGAAAATACTATAATGAACCCTATTATCTTATTTGCTAATTTAATAATTTGGAAGGGTAGTACAGGCAAGGGATGGCCACTAAGGTCAAAGGCACAGATAGAAACCTGGGAGAACATGATAGGCCTGGATTGCCAAGCTAGAGCTACATTTTTACATCAAGCAGTGAAGGGTTTAAACCAAAAAAAAAAAAAAAATGAGGCACAGAGGTCATGTTCTGTTTCATTCCCCCAAAAAAATACAATGCTCAACTCATCCCCCTAAAGAAATACAACGCTCAACTCATCCCCCACAACACTCAACACACCCATTTCTCCCTCCCAGACTTCTGAGTGTCAGACCTATGTTTCCCACCACCCAACAGCCTTTTTATCTGGATATCCTGGTCCTCTCCATGAGTTCCTTAGGTTGGGTGACTGGGACCATCCTTCTGTGTATCTATAGAGAGCCTGAAGGGTGTGCTGTTCAAGAGTATCTTTCACTTTGGATAGGTTGGGATCTGGCAAATCACCCCTCAGCAACTGTAATCCAACATCACATTCACTAATCCATGTTGTGGGATGGTCTGTATGTCAAATCTGTTGCTCTGATTGGTCAATAAATAAAACACTGATTGGCCAGTGGCCAGGCAGGAAGTATAGGTGGGACTAACAGAGAGGAGAATTGAGAGAACAGGAAACTGGGTGAGGGAGATACTGCCAGCCACCACCATGACAAGCAACATGTGAAGATGCCGGTAAGCCACGAGCCACGTGGCAAGATATAGATTTATAGAAATGAATTAATTTAAGATATAAGAACAGTTAGCAAGAAGCCTGCCACAACCATACAGTTTGTAAGCAATATAAGTCTCTGTGTTTACTTGGTTGGGTCTGAGCAGCTGTGGGACTGGCGGGTGAGAGAGATTTGCCCTGACCGTGGGCCAGGCAGGAAAAACTCTAGCTACAAATCCATACTGGTTAAGTGTTCAACTGATATTTGGAAAGAAATGAACAAGCTTATGGCCTAGGTGACAAACTGGCTTCCAGATAGAACTGATTTATAAATTACTATCATTCTCTTTCAAGTTTACATATAGGCATGGACTCAAGGTTAGCAAGATGTCATTAGTAAGGGACCTTTGTTTTATTGCTTAAGGTATTTATTTTGCAAATGTGAGTTAAGTAATAGTTCTCTAGGGCAGTTTTGTCAAACCATTGTTCCACGGTTGGGTAACACTCCACCCACACTTAGGAATTAAATAAAATGTACTTCACAATGGTCATGATTAAGAGTCCAGGAGGGCTTCACAGGGTGATTCTTCTGTGCCCTATGGAGCTGACTGTGATGGCTCTATGGGGTACAACTGACTTGTGGGTAGGTCTGGGGAGATTCAAGAAGGTATCCCTTAAATGTCTCAAGTTTTGGCAGGAATAACCAGAAGCTGAGCTGGGTGGGGCTGGGCCACTCTCTTTGTAGTCTCAGGACCGCTCTATGGTCCTCCTAGAACGCTGGTTGACCATCATCTCCTCCCCTTCTCTTCTGCCTCCTCCTCTTCCCCTTCTTCCTCTTCTTTCTCCTCCTATCTGTTTTCTTCTCTTATTTTGGGAATTTTATTTGTTAGTTACAAACTCCTTTTCATAGGATAGTTATAAAAGCAATAGGAGACTGGTTAAGTCCATACACAATAGAATACAATTTTAGCTATGCATGCAGATCTTGTTTGTCGGATTTCTAATAAGATGACTTTGAGTTCCAGGAGTGATCGTCAAGAGACAGGAAGACTCCTGAGTCTGAACATAGAAAGCTGCATGATGCCACTTCTGTGTGGTCTGTTTTTACAAGAAAGTGGCGTGGAGGTTGCCTGGCCTTTTGAGATTCAAGGGAAGGGGACACAGAGAGATTTACCTCCCCCTAGCCAAGAAGACTGAGCGCTGCTGCTGTGTTTAGTCTCACAGGTGTGACTCTAGTGAAATTAGCCTTTTGATCCTCTGTGAAACAACCGTGATTGTTCTCATACTAAATGTGCATGAAGACATTTAAGTCTGGTTGCTTATGTTTTTATTGTTATATGTGTGTGTAAAAGTCAAAGGACAACTTTTTTGTTTATTTGTTTTTTTTGTTTTTGTTTTCAAGACAGGGTTTCTTTGTGTAACAGCTTTGGTTGTCCTGGAACCCGGCTTTGTAGACCAGGCTGGCCTTGAACTCACAGAGTTCCACCTGCCTTGGCCTCCGGAGTGCTGGGATGAAAGGCATGCACCACCACTGCCCGGCTTAGAGGACAACTTTTACGAGTTCTCTTCTACTTTTCTGTGGGTGCTTGGGCTCAAACTTGGGTTGTCAGGTTTCTATGACAAGAGCTTTATCTAGTGAGCCACCCCACCACCTAAATGTTTTTTTTTTATTATTAAAGATTCATTTTATTTTTTATTTATGTGTATGTATCTGTGTCCGTGTGTCCTGTATGCCACTTGTGTGTAGGTGTTTGTGGAGGCCAGAAAAAGGTGTCAGATCCCCTGGAGCTAGAGTTCTAAGTGGTTATGAGCTGCCATACAGTGTGGGTGTTGGGAACTGAAGTTGAATAGCTTAGAAGAACAGGAAGTGCTCTTACCTGCTGAGCTATCCCTCCAGGCCCCCTAAAGTTTTTTGTTTTTGTTTTTAATCAATGAATTATGTTTTTGTTTGTTATATAGTTATACAAAAAATGCATCTTTTTTGTTTTTTTTTTTCTTTTTTTTTTTAAATGATGTAATCTCACTGCTGCCTAAGATGGTTTCCAAAGCCTGAGCCCAAATGATCCTCATTGCAGCCTCTTGAGTACTGTGATTAATTCATCCTTTTAAAAAGTAAACTTTGGGGGCTAGTAAGATGATAATTCGGTGGTTAAGGGTGCTTGCAGAGGACCAGGGTTGGGTTTCCAGCCCCTGCATGGTGGCTCACAATCATCCCTAACTCCAGGTCCAGGAGATCGGGCACCTTCTTCAGGCCGCTGCAGGTAGCAGACAAGCATGTTGTGAGGTTCCCACCAGAGAAGACCACTCAGACACAGATTCAAGCCAATAGAAAGTTCTTATTAATTGGCCGGAAACTACACTGGGTGTTCAGGATCCCAGTATAGCTCAGAATCTTTCTCACATGAGCTTTTAAACACACACACACACACACACACACACACACACACACGAAACCCCACATCCTGGGTTGACACAACTAAGTTAGCCAGAAGCAGAACTACAGAACCAAAACGTAAAGTTAGTACATTTATGGACTTTTCCAGAACTATGGACTTTGATGGGTTAGGTCTTTGTTCTCCTTTTGGTAAGGTGTTGCCACCTACATGCTGGATTCCACGGAGGCCTGAATCGTGTTGGTTGTGCTAAGGTCTGTGAGCCGGATACAGGCATGTTTCATACATGCAGGCAAAACACTCATACCCAGAAAATAAAAATAAATACATTTATTTTAAAGTACAATTTAGAGATGGGGAGATTGCTCAGATTTTGTGGTGGACATCTCTAATCCCAGCATTGAGAGGTGGTAGGGTGATAACAGGAGAATCTGGGGAACTTGGGGGCTAGGTAGCCTGCAGTATGCAGTGCCACCTCAACCAGGGCAGAGGGAGAGAACCACCTTTGACAGTCGCCTCTGGCCTCCAAACACTAATCAGTTTCTGCCTCTGTGGATTTACCTATTTAGGACACATTGTTTAAATGAAATCCTACAGCATGTGGCCCTTTAAATCTGGCCTTTTTCATTTAGCATAATCTTTGAGAGTTTTATTTTTATTATTTTTAATTATGTGTATGTGTGCATGCCCGTGTGGGGGCATGCCAGAGGCATTGGATCCTCCTGAAGCTGGAGTTATGGGCTGTTGTGAGCACCTGATGTGGGTGCTGGAAACCAAACTCAGGCCCTCTGCAAGAGCAGTATGTACTCTTAACCACTTACTAGGCCATGTTTCCAGCCCCCCAGCAGAAGGTTTTGTTTTTGTTTTCTTAAAGATTGATAATTTTCTAGCATGTATTAATATTTAGTTTCTTTTTTTTAATGGCTGAGAAATATTTCACTGTGTAAATATTTTGTTCAGCCACTCATCAATTAATGCAGTTTGGTTTTTCTGCTACCTTTTTGATTATCATACATAATGCTGTTATAAACATTTGTGTGCGGTTTCTGGGTGGACGTGTTTCCGTCATCTTGACTATATACCCAGGAGTGGAATTGCTGGGTCATCTCTTATTTCTTATATTCTTGGTTTTGAGCCTAGCCTTAATGGCTGAGCCATCTCTCCAGCCTGCATCTCTTATTTCTATGCTCAATTACTTTACAGGGAAGCTATTTCATCATATATTTTCACTTGCAAGTATGGAGGTTTAAATTTCTCTGCATCCCTGCAAACACTTGCCATTGTGTATTTGATTTTAACCTTTCTTGTGGCTTAGTTTCCCCCGATGACTGAAGAGGCAGAAGGCCTTTTCATGTACTTACTGGTCATTTTGGTCTTTGGAGACATTTTCTGGGAGAAAAGTTCATTCTTATCCATCACCTGTCAGATTGCAAAGCATAGTGGTTATAAAACAATACAGACTTTGCCTTGTTCCAATTTCTTTGTGGAAAAGCAGTTGAAAGCTAGAAAGCAGTTTCTCTAAGGGGCACAAGCAGCCTTACTATCTGAGCAACAGCCCATTTGGCAAAGGGAGGGGTTTGTAGTATTGTCTCAAGGTAGTTGATTGCTTAAAGTCAAAAAAGCAAAGTGGTTGGGTGTGCTGGTGCACACCTTTAACAACAGTGCTCAGGAGGCAGAGGCAGGCAGATCTCTGTGAGTTCAAGGCCAGCCTGGTCTACAGAGCGAGTTCTACGATAGTCAGGGTGATAGAGAAACCTTGCCTTGAAAAACAAAACAAAACAAACAAACAAACAAAAAAGCAAAGTAATGGGGGAATTTCCAAGCTGGCTAAGGCTTATGATGGTAAGATTAGTGGAGCTAAGGGAAGGGTGTTCAGAAATGCTCTGTATGTTTTTTCCCCCTAGTATTTCTGTAGTATTTCAAAGTAAGATGTTTTACAAAACAAATTTGATCAGCCATGATGCAGGAAAGGCTGAATATATGTTTCCAGTCTCTCTATAGAAAATTCTATTTATAAAATACTTATTATTAGACACGCTCATCAAAGCACACAGCAAAGGATAAGAAAAAGAACCTCAGAGGAGCACTGGCTTGCTTCCTGGCTCTCTCAGTTTGCTTTTTCATACCTCCAGGACCACCTGCTCAGAGGTGACACTACACACAGTGGGGCTAGGTCCTCCCACATCAACTGTCCATTATGAAAGTGCTCCACAGACTTGCTTGCAGCCCAGTCTGATGAAGGCTGTACCAGATAGTTTTATGTCAACTTGACACACGCTGAAGTTGTCAGGGAGCAGTGAACTTCAAGTAAGAAAATGCCTCCCTAAGATTGGGCTGTGGACAAGCCTGTAGGGAATTTTCTTAATTAATGATTGATTGGGGAGGGTCCAGCCCATGGTGGGTGGCGCTGTCTCTGGGCTGGCAGTCCTGGGTTCTACAATAAAGCAGGCTGAGCAAGCCATGGAGAGCAAGCCAGTAAGCAGCCCTCCTCCATGGCCTCTGCATCAGCTTCTGCTTCCAGGTTCCTGCCTGTTCAAGTTCCTGCCCTGACTTCCTTCAGTGAACCCTTTCCTCCCCAACTTGCTTTTTGGTCATGGTGTTTCATCGCAGCAATAGAAGTCCTAACTAAGACAGAGGCATTTCCTCAAAATTGATGCTCCCTCTGTCCAGATGACTCCAGCTTGTGCAAGTGGACATAAAAGCAACCTGCACAGCATTCTTGATCTTGATTTTCTCTTTTTTTCCCTCTCCTCTCCTTTCCTCCTTTCTCCTATCTCTTTTTCTTCTTTTTGAGACAAGGTCTTGCTATGTAGTCCAGGCGGAACTGGAACTCAGTCTTCCTCTCCCAGCATTCCATGTGTGGGATTCCAGATGTGCCGGGTGCTTGTGAGTATTCTCCATATTATTCCTTAGATTCTTTGGTTTGCTCCAAGTGAAAAATGCATTGTTTTAAAACAATCAATGAGGCATGGTGCCTAAGGACTTTGCTGATATTTGTGGACACGCAAGTTGGCAGAAGTTTTGGACAGCCTTGCCCCCTCCACCTCTGAGCCACTCACCATAGTTTCTTTCTTTTTCTTCCTTCCTTCCTTTCTCCCCCCACTTCTGTAGTCCTAGGGATCAAACTTAGGGCCTTGTGTATGCCAAGCAAACCTTCTAACCCCCAGCTCCTCAGTACCGTCTTTTCCACTTTATATCCCATTCCAATCCCTGGTCCCCAGTTGTCTGTTTTCTAATTATTCTCTGTAGGAGAGGCTTCACCATTTACTTCTCTGCAATCTACTGTGGTGGTTTAAAAGAAAATGGTCCCCAAAGGGAGTGGCACTATTAGGAGGTGTGGCCTTGTTGGAGTAGGTGTGATCTTATCGGAGGAAGTGTGTCACTGTGGAGGCGGGCTTTGAGCACTCATATATGCTCAAGATACAGCCCAGTGTCTCAGACCATTTCCTGTTGCCTGCGAGATGTAAGACACTTGGCTACTTCTTCAGCACCATGTCTGCCTGCATGTTACCATGTTACATCATGATGATAATGGACTAAACCTCTGAACTGTAAGCAAGCCACCACAATGAAATGTTTTCCTTCATAAGAGTTGCTGTGGTCATTGTGACTCTTCACAGCAATAGAAACCCTAACTAAGATACCTATGCTGTCCAGATTGGCTTCGAATTCCCCCTTCAGCCAGTAACTGAGGCTGTAGGCGTGAGCCACAATCCCTGGCTTGCCATCTGCTCCTGTTGGAACCAAATTCTTATACGACTCACAAAATTGTGTGAACCTAAAAACTTTTTTACTTTGAAAAAACTGTCAATATCAGGACTGGAGAGATAGCTCAGCAGTTAAGAGAGCTTACTGCAGAGGATCCAGGTTCAGTTCCCAGCTCCAATATCATGGCTCACAGCAATCTGTAAGTTTAATTCCAGGGGGATCTGATGTCCTCTTCTGGCCTCCTTGGGTACTAGGCATGCACATGGTACACGTACATACATGCAGACAAAACACTTATACACGTAAAATAAATATAAATCTTTTAAAAAGATGTCAGGAGCATATTAAAATCTTTAACAAACCAACAGTTGCTCCAAATATCACAAAATCCAGAAAATCTTATTACATTTGTGTTAAGTAGATTAAGTACAAAGTAAATTGAAAGCATCAATTTACTCTAAAAACTTCAGCATGTATATCACAAACTATAGCTCAATGTCTTTAGTTTTTATCTTAAAATTTACATATGGTGAAATATAAAAGTTTTAAATGTATGTTTTCTATTTTGACCAATGTATAGATCCATTATGGGTCCCAGGGATTGAACTCGGGTCATCAAGCTTAGCGGCAGGTGCCTTTACCCAGTGAGCCATCTCGTTGGCCACTCTAAAGTCCAACCCAAACCTCTACCAAGATAGAACATTCCTATCATCCAAGAAGGTCATTCATGAGAGGTATGGCTTTAGCTTTTTAAAAATTACATTTATTCATTCATTTATATTATGTATGTATTTTGTGTATGTGACCATATGGTCCAGAAAGCATGTGGAAGTCAGAGGACAATTTTAGGAAGTTGATTCTTTCTTTCCATCATTTGGATCCTAAAGATTAAGTTCAAGTCATTAGGATTGGTAGCAAGTATTTTTACCTGATCAGCCATCTCATTAGCTGGAGAGACCTGTTTTTGGCCTGTTCATATGCACAGATACCAGATATTGTAGGTTAATGAAATGACCAGTGGTAGACAGAATTAAAGTGTGAGGAATAAAGTTTGGAAGGTCAAAACGATTAGTAGATGATCAGCATCCTGGGCCCTGAGAGAAACTAGTCATTTGCAGCAAACTGTAAGCAGATTAGCTTGGCTTGACCTGAGTAAAATGCACAGGATCTAAGTGAAGCTTTGCTGTGCTCTGATTGTTTCAATAACACACATACCAGAGCTGGACTGTAACTCAGTGGTAGAGAATGAAGTTATCATAGGTGAAGCTCTGTGTTCATTCTCCAGCATCAGGACCAAAACCTTATACAGGATTCTCCCATAGATCCTACCTCCGGAAGGACAGTGTTTCCCAGCAGAAGTGACTGTGGCCCACAGTGGGCAGCTGACAGTGTCTGGAGACATTTCTGGTTGTTGCAGGAGTAGTGCATAGGCATTTTACTGAATGGAGTCCAGGGATCCTGCTAAACACTATCTGCTGCACAGAACAGTTCTTCACCATTTTACAACCCCAAATGGTACTAGTATCTGCTGTAGGTTAAAGGTAGAGGTTGCCATCCATACAGGAATGGCAATGGCAGTTAGCACTCACGGCGACCTTTTTTTTTTTTTTTTTTTTTTTGAGAAAAAAAAAGGTGATGTGTTATTTTACCTTTTAAGATCAAGAAGAGAGTCTGGTGAGATGGTCCAATGGTTAAGAGCGTGTCCTGCTATGCAGAAGAGCCTAGCTTAACTCCCAGCACCCACACTGGGTGGCTCACAACCACATATAAACTGTTCCAGAGAGATTTGAAGCCTACGTTTGTGGACACCTGCATTTATGGGCATGTATCTTCTCCCATACACGTAATTTAAAATAAAATTTAAAAATATCGAGAAGAGGAACAATAACTCATTATTGAATAAAATAGATACAAACAGGCGTAGGGATGCACACCTTTAATCCCAGTGCTTGGGAGGCAGAGGCAGGAAGAACTCTGTGAGTTTGAGGTCAGCCAGGTCTCCAGAGTAGACCAGTGCCAGGCCAGCCAGGGCTATCTGGTAAGACCTTGACTCAAACCAAACACCCCCATCCCCAGGCAAAAAAACCCCAAACAAACAAAAAAACAAAACAAAGCCAAAAAACACACTTCCATTTTGGTTTAATTCTGGGTAGGGAGGCAGGCAGAGGCAGCAGGCTGCTCATGCCTAGAAATGGGCATGTTACTGTACCAAAGGTATTTTAGGGAAACTGTTGGGGACAGTACTAGGCTTCCGTTTTTCTCATCTGGATTCCTGGATCAGTAATTTGAGGATGAAGACAGGGAGAAAGGAAGAATGGAAGAGGAGGAAGAGGCATTTACAGTTTCTTCACTTGCTCTGATTCTGCGGCCTCTGTTCTTATGGAATATCGAGGACAATGATGACATCAGCTACAGCTCATGTGTCAAATGACTCCACTTGACAAATTCCCAGCAAACGTCAAGTCAGAGAGCAGCTTCCCAGCTGTTTCATAGAGCATGACCTTGGCAGGCCCGACTGCTGTGTCATCCTAGGAGCCTGGCTGACCTGTGAATCACCTGAGGTGAGGGAGGCACAGTGTTCTTACGGAGGCTTGCAAGTGATTATCACTCCCATTTTGGATAAACAGTAAACTGAGGAGCAGAGAGGCTTGGTGACTTACCTAGAACCATAGAGCTTGTGGCACGGTGACCTGGGATTTGAGCCAGGAAGTCTAGCTCGAAAGTGCTTGAACACCTTACCCTTCCCTTGACATATCATCGGGTGTGCCAACGTCGTTGAAGTGTAACATAAAGCACACACACAAAACGCTGAAATCACAAGTGTCTGACTCAATGAATTTTCACAGCGAGCACACCTCTGTACTAGCGCACAGATCAAAGGGTAGAACACTAGCAGCCCCACAGGACCTTCAGACACCTCCTCTTCATCCTATTTCTTCAATTTATTTATTTTTAACTTTTGCTTATATAATTGTGTACGTATGTGAGTGCAGGAATGCAAATGCCACAGCGTGTGTGTGTGTGTGTGTGTGTGTGTGTGTGTGTGTGTGTGTGTGTAGAGGGCATGGGATAACTCCTGGGAATCGGTTTGTGGGACCCAGGAACCAAACTCCGGTCATCAAGCCTGCTTGTTTTTGCTGAAACCTGCTGATCCATTTTTCCTGGCCTATTTGTTTATTTTGGGGTTTGTGAGTACATGCATATGGAAATCCAAGGACAATTTTTCTGGAGTCAGCTCTCTCCTTGTGCCTTCTCTTTGAGGCATGGTACCTCTTGATTCTGCTGCACTTTCAGTTCCTCTGGGCTCCCTGGCCCCTGAGCTTCAAGCATCCTGTCCGTTTTATGTCAGTAGGACTGTGATAACAGCTGGAAGCCACCTCTTCTGGCCTGAGCCACCACATCTGGCTTCTGTATGCGTTTGGGGGATTGAACTCAGGTCAACAGGCTTGCTTGGAAAGTGCTCTCCCCCGCCCCCAAGCCTCCTCCCTGACCCTCATCTTCTATGTTAAATCACGCATATTTCAAGCATCATTAGGTCTTGGGTTTTTGGTTTGTTTGTCTACATGCTTGCTTTTGTTTTTGTTTTTTGACACAGGGTGTCTTGTTATACTGTTTAGGCTGGTCTTGAATTTGTAGGCTGAAGTGATCATCCTGCTTCGCCCTGCCAAATAAATAACTTGGATTGTAAGAGTGTGTCACTGTGTATGGCTTTTTACGAAGTCTGCTGATAGAGTTTAACATACTCTATCTTGAAGATACGATGGTTAGGGGAATTCCCAGTTTCACCAAATTCTGTCTACTGGTAAAAGGTGAAGCCCTAATCTTCCCTTAAGCCCCACCCCCTCCAGAACTACAACTCCCAGGAGGCTGTGCTCTGACCGCTCTTGGATTTAAGTCAGATTCTGGGCTCCGTTTAAACCAGCCTGTTGCAGAGTGCACTGGAGTGAGAGGAGCCAAGAGTCAGCAGGAGCTGCCAGGAGTTGGAGCCAGAGAAGGAAGGTTCCTGAGGCCAGGTTGAGGGAGGAATCTGGAGCAGCAGCAACCACGGAGGTTGACAAGATGCTGGTTATCTTGGGACTGCTCACGTCTTTCCTCTCGATCTTGTACTTGACAGCTCCGTCCATCAGGTATGTCTTAATACAGCCACTCAACACTCCTTTACAAAGCCCTGCAGTGGTAGCTGGATGCGACTGCTAAAGGAGAGATGAGTGCAGCAAGCAGGAAAGGAGAGGTCCTGGAAGCCGCCGTGGAAAATGAGGAGGAAGCACCCGGGAGGGTGGAGGTGGGGCTGATTTGAATGCTGACACTAAGGGAAGGCTGAGGGGATGGCTGTCCGAAATCTTTCCGTTGATCCCTTTAAGTGTCTCTGACACTTTCCCTTTCTTTTCTGACCCTAGGTAAGATGGGGTATCACTGCTGAGGGACTCACTGTGGAGTAGCAGGCACTTTGGGAAGGAAACAAACTCCTTTCCCATGATACTTCTCTCAATAAATGTTTTGGAAATGGCCCTTTCACTGGGGATTTCTGGAGGTACCAAAGAAAGAGCTATTCTGAGTGGAGAATTAAAAATTTGTCAACGATTAAGAAGGTTAGATAGCCTGGTCTACAGAGTGAGATCCAGGACAGGCACCAAAACTACACAGAGAAACCCTGTCCTCCCCACCCCCACCCCCCAAAAAAGAAGGTTAGATAGGAGCCAGGAAGTGGCGGCACAGGCCTTAATCCCAGCACTCGGGAGGCAGAAGCTGGTGGATCTCTGTGAGTTCGAGGCCAGTCTGGTCTATAGAGTGAGTTCCAGGACAGTAAGGGCTAAATAGAGAGAGCCTATCTTGAATCCCCACCCCCACCCCCACCCACAAAAAGAGATTAGATAGACATATTAGGGACAGAGTGTCAGAGTGTCATACTTGATCCTGGCCACTTTTAGAAATGACTTGAACATCTTTGGGCTTCAGTTTTCTTCTCTGTGATGTATAAATAATACTGAAATGGCTGGGGAGAATAACATAAATTACACATGGGAAGAGTGTATGTATGGACAGCATCTAGCTCGGGAAAGACAGTGAGTATAGAGATGGTCTACCCTGGGGTAGACAGCGAGTGTAGAAAGTGTCTGGCTTGGGATAGATATTAAGTGCAGAAAGTCAAGCCTGGGATAAACAGTGAGTGTAGAAAGTGTCTAGCCTGGGATAGATATTAAGTGCAGAAAGTCTAGCCTGGGGTGGATAGTGAGTGTAAGAAATTTCTAGCCTAGAAATGACAGTGTATAGAGAGTGTCTAGCTCAGTGTCTGTCAGCCAATGATGTTCGGGAAGTGTTGTAGCCTCTCTGGTCTTGTTTCCAGCAAGAACGTTTTCTCTGTCTGCCAGTTGCCCGAATAAAATCCTTAACACAGCGGCAGAAAGTCTCTCAAGATGCTCTACTCTCTAAAACCGAAGAGAGAGTTGAGGGGTGATACTTACATGTGTCAGCCCAGATGCTGTCCACCGGTTCTTATGGTGACTATTGGAGCCCCAGGGCTCAGGGTTATTGATTCCACTAGTGTTCATCACCCATGTGTTTCCAATGTGGGTCAGAGGAGGAAGCTGACCTACGGGAATCCAGAGATTAGACTGATATCTTTGCTACCTGACAAGGAATACCTCCATTGGCCCTGGCTCAGGAGCCCTTTCTCTGCTTGTTCAGGTGACTGTTTTCTGCTTCTGGACACATGAACCCATCTATGACTATGAGCTGGTCACTACCTTGCCCAATCAAATAGTAGCCCATGCAAATTAACTTCTTTTTCTGTTTTGTTTTGTTTTTCAAGACAGATTTTCTTTGCATAGCCTTGGCTGTACTGGAAGTAGCTCTGTAGACCAGGCTGGCCTTGAACTTACAGAGATCCACCTGTCTCTGCCTCCCAAGTGCTGGAATTAAAGGCGTGCACCACCACTGCCTGGCTCAAACTAACTTAAGATGACAAAAATTGTATGACTCCAATTTAAAGCCCTTCACCTTTGGAGTTATGTGGCCTCACTTTATGCATCTCAGCATGAGATCGGGAAAATGGTGTCTGATTTTCCTCCCTTTGGTGACAGGAAGTTCTTTGCTGGTGGAGTTTGTACAACAGCTGTGCAGATTCCTGGGAAGGTAGTAGTCGTCACAGGTGCCAACACCGGCATTGGCAAGGAGACAGCCAGAGAGCTTGCTCGAAGAGGTGAGTCCTTCCCCTTCTGTCTCCTCAGGGCCACACCTCCTGCCCACTTCACCGGGGTCCTGCCTCAATTTCCTTGTCTTCCTTCCTGGGCTCAGAGGCCCTGATGGGAATTCAAGGAAACTGGAATCCAAGTCCAGTGTGACACTAATTCACTCTGGCTTTTGGCATTGCTCCCTTCCAGTACCTACCCTACTTCAAGGAGTAAGGAGAATGATGTCTCTATGTAATATTGGTCAAGTCAGTTATTCGAAGGTAGATACTAAGCAGAATTAAACATTAGAGTGTAAAACGAGGGTTCTCAGCTCTACCATGAAAATCTGGAAGTGGCAGTGTGGCCGTTCCATAGGGACAGCTGTGAGTATGCTCTACCCAACAGCTGCAAGCTCACTTCCTGTCCCTCTGCACACATTGCCCCTTCTGCTTTGGCCCCAGGAGCACGAGTATACATTGCCTGTCGAGATGTACTGAAGGGAGAGTCTGCCGCTAGTGAAATTCGAGCAGATACCCAGAACTCCCAGGTGCTGGTGCGGAAATTGGATCTATCAGACACCAAATCCATCCGAGCCTTTGCTGAGGGCTTCCTGGCAGGTAAGGTTCCGGGAAAGCAGGAAACTAAGTGTAGGGATGGCTGCCCCACCCAGGACCATCTATGGCCCTTGCATCATACCCGTGATCCCACTGGACAGGTTCAGCCACATGAACCAGCAGGACAGGGAACTGGCAAAGGGATGGCAGGGGGACAAGCTGGGCAGGATCTTTATCAACATTTTGCTCCCCATAGGGAATCTTGGAGGTTTCGTCTCCATGTCTGAGCTTGTACCTTGGCATGAGGCGTGGTCCTGCTGCTGCTCTTTTCTTTCATCCAGAAAATCAACCTTCTGTGGCTACAGGCACTAGATGAGTTTGTGCCGTTGTTAAAATGTTCCCATGTCTTGGGAAATTACCAGCATCTACCAAGGACTACAGGTCCTTGAGGGACAAGGTCTAGGTGTGCCTTGTTTTACCACGTCGTCATTGTCCCAGGGCCCATCAGTGTGGGCCTTGTCCAGAGTTGGTGGTTAGTACCCATTGGCCATATACATGAACAAATGGTGTCCAGGAAGATATCGGCAAGTAAAACCAGAAACCCAATGACAATGGTGATTCCATATCACACAGACGGGTCCAAATGGGGAATAGCTATTGACCTCTGAGGCAACATCCTATCTTAGAAGACAGAAGGAAGATGAGTGATAATCTTGCATAGCAAAGAGTGTTCACAGATGAAAGCGTGGGGGGGGGGGCAAACACTCGAGACAGTGATGGGTGGCTAGAAGATGCATCACTAGCCACAGGACCTCCTTGACTGTACTCAACAGAGGAAAAGAAGCTCCATATTCTGATCAACAATGCAGGAGTGATGTTGTATCCATACTCTAAGACAGCAGATGGCTTTGAGATGCACTTGGGAGTCAACCACCTGGGTGAGTAGTATCCTTGTGTGGCTAAAAGGTGAGTTATAATCCACCTTGTCCTCTATAGCAAGATACCCTGCACCAGTGCTCAGGATCTCCACTGATCCTCCTAGAGCCTCCGAGACTCCTCATAGGATTCCTCTACACAAGTCACATTGCTTGTTTGCACTTCTCTGAGCAATGAAAAATGTGACTCTGTGTTTCTATTTAGAAGCCCCCCCACCCCCCATCTCAGAAGATCCTAGGGAGAAAAATGTCATCCTTGGATGAGGCGCTGGCAATGCAGGGCCTTGCTAGGCAGGGCCAACCTGTGGGTATGCAGGAATCCGGATTTGGCAGGGGAAGGAACATCCACATGAGAACCAAAGCAAGCCTTGGGCTGGTATGCAGGGGTGAGTGAACCTCGAGAAGTCGACATAGAAGAGAGATTGGTGGGCTGGAGAGATGGCTCAGAGGTTAAGAACACTGGCTGTTCTTCCAGAGGTCCTGAGTTCAATTCCCAGCACCCACATGGTGGCTCACAACCATCTGTAGTGAGATCTGGCTCCCTCTTCTGGCCTGCAGACATACATGCAGACAGAACACTGTATACATAATAAATAAATCAATCTTTAAAAAAAAAAAAAAAAAAAAAGAGAGATTGGTGTTTAGAGTTCACGATTAAGGTTTTAGTCAGAGAAACACGTGGCATATTCTTGGGTCCTAAGCAAATGTTACTTTCCCTGACTACTATAGCTTCTGTGTGAGTATATGAGGACCCACAGTTATACAGAGAAATTGGAGGCTAGCAGACGGGTATATAAACAATAGGTACAAAAATATAGATTAAATATCATTATTACAGTCTAGCTTTGGCCCTTGCTTTGGAGAATCGACTAACCGAAGAGTAAGTGACCCTTTAGCATGGAGTGACTCATGCTATCAGACTTTACTCACCCTCAGAAGACAGTGAGCTAATACAGATTTCTTCGTAGGCCATTTTCTTCTTACATACCTGCTTTTGGGGCGATTGAAGGAGTCTGCTCCTTCACGGGTGGTGAACCTATCCTCGGTGGCCCACCTTGGTGGTAAGATCCGTTTCCACGACCTCCACGGCGAGAAGTGCTACTGCAGTGGATTTGCCTACTGCCACAGCAAGCTGGCCAATGTGCTTTTCACTCGAGAGCTGGCCAAGCGGCTCCAAGGTACGTGCGGAGAGATAATAAAGCATTCGATTATTTAAATAATTAAAAAACAGGATCCTTGGTCCAGCTTGGAGGTTCATAGAAACTTCTGTAACCAGGCTATTGAACATACACATTTTAGTTGTACTCTGTGTGGTTCAGAGAATGATAGCTATGTTTGCTATCTATGATAGCTGTGTTGTTTTGTTTTGAATGGGTGAGTTTATTAAATATGTAGCAAGCAAAAATAAAAGGATAAATAGTGGGAACAGATAGAAGCAGCGGGTGGATACTAAAACATCAGATTGGGCACTAACAACATCTAGCAGAGACAACTGGAGTCACCCAATTGAGAGAGCAAATAAAAGGTAAGGTCGTTGCATCAGGGGCTTACAAACATCTACTGGAAATTCACTGAGGAAGCCCCATTGTGACAGTCAGCTGGAGTTCTGATGGAGAATACTGGATAGAGCATAAAATTGCTTCCAAGTAAAAGAACAAACAGCTTCAGATAAACATAACACTATCAAAGCAGGCACCTACACCAGCCAGCAGAAGCCAACTATTGAAACTGCAGCAGGTAGCTCGAGTTCCCTGTTGAGCTTTTCCCCATGGATGAGCTTCCTGCAGCTGAACGTTCGACTCCCTGTTCCTACTCCAGGCGTTTTAATGTTACTGGATAGACAATAGTAACCTGGGCTGGAAACAGTTTGCTGTCTAGCTGTCCTCAAGAACACATTTTTAACGCTCTTAGCTGCTTGCCATTTTCCCCTCTTCCCATTACAGAGCCAGGGGCCAGCCTGACCTAGGAAAGGACAGGGGGTTTGGAAGATGTTTGACATAAATATGCTTGAGGCTGAAGGGGAGGCACCCCTGATTCCAGAGCTGGCTTCTCAGGGAGTTCCAACAGAACATAAAAATTTACCAGTACAACCGTACATTACAAGAAGGAACTTGATGTGCTGGGGAGAATGAGGTTCTTCACAGATGGAGTCACTGTCCCGTAGGAAGCACCATCGTAAGGAGGTGTTGGAACTCTGTAAAATTGCCTCATATTTGGTGCCTTTTTGCCTCCTATTATTTCATTCTGTTGTTACAAACAACCCCTTGTGACAGTCAGAGTGGGTATTATTACTCCTATTTTATAGGTCAGACCTTTGGAGACATATTGAGGCAGTGGGGAGCCAGGCGGGAAGCACAGACGATCTGTTGAAATGGATTAATAAGGCACGTAGTGACTTGGCCCATAACCCTCCCCCACAGTGTTCTGCAGGTCAGTTGAGGATGATGTTTCTTTGACAAGCCACAGTTATGAAACCTGATGACAGTCCATACCAAATCAGTGTCGTCTTTATTTTCCCATAGGGCTACCCTTCTCCACCAGCCAAGGCTGCATTTACAACCAGATTTATCATCCGAATAGTAACAGTAATGGCATCATTTGTCTCAATATTCTGAGGTCACAGTAGCCTCCTGCTTGAATTATTTCCTAAGTTACCTTATCCGTTTTGTCCACTGCTAAGTGATCCAAACTCGCATGCCCCTCTCGTGTCAGAGATTGCATAAATCTACAAAACAGACAGGGCCACAGATGAGAGCACATCCCAGGAACAGACTCCAGAAGGATGCCATGCAGTGTTGCCTTGAACTCAGAAGAACCTGCACTGTAGCTGGAATGGAGTCTGAATTGCTGCTCCTGTGTTGATTTTTTTTACCCAGCGGCTCCCCTGTCAGACCTCACCTTTATTTTATTTTCTTCCGGCTTTGGACAATAACTACTTCCTAAAATAGTTACAAGTTGCCCAAGATTGATGGGGCCTTTTTAATAGAACATACATGTAACATACATATTATGTGGCCAGTATCTTCACTTTGACTTGGTTGTGAGAGATACTCTGCTGTCACATCAAAGGAGGGAACAATAGTCTAGCTTCCTCTGTCCTTGTTTAAGGCATCCGCTGTTGAAGATATACTTTACGTTCATGACTGATATAGCTGGAGAACCATATTGAATTTATAGCACCATCAGAAGTGGAAATGTGATATAAGTTACATGTGTCAGTGAAGGAGTGGCCTACACTTTACAGAGTAGAAACTGAAAATCAAAACACCGTTTGCATTCCAAATTAGAATCTCAAAACTTTTGTAGTTTTCATTTCAATTGCCAGGAGACTTGGAGTTATTACTTAGCCCATCTTCCAGCATACAGTTCAATATCTCACTGAATAGCTGATGCAAGCCATTGGTGGCTGATTGATCCAATGATAACTCTGCTAGTAAACTGATTTATTTTCTTTCAGGTAGTTGTGTAAACCAAAAGACTAAAAAGAAAGGGAACACCACAGGGAAAGGGCACGGTGCAGCCCTTGCACGTAAAAAGTATTGAAAATGAGCTGGTGCCAGAGTTGTGTTGGGGGCTGCTTAATGTCCCATAATTCCCATCAACACTCCTCCACCCACACCTCATAAATGTGCTTGCCCAACTAGCCTCTACCCCAAACCTTTCAGACAGATTGTTGTCCCAAAGCTCCTCCCATGGAAACAGCAAAGATACTGCTATTAATGATTAATGCCACTATTTCCCACATGTTTTTATTAGTAGTGTGTAAGCCCCCATATAAGATAACATTGAAACAGGACTCTTCTTTTGGAGCACAGAAAGCTGAGAAGGCTATGTTGAACTCTCTTGAAGAGATCAATTCATGAATACTGGGCAGAGTGAGTTTTGAACCCTGGAGGGTTTCCCAAGTCCCTTCTTCTCATTTGGGTGTTTTGCGGCAGGGCTCAGAGTGTGTCCTTGGTCTTACTGTGTTCTCTTTGTCCTAGGAACGGGGGTCACCGCCTATGTGGTACACCCAGGTATCGTCATGTCTGAGATCGTCAGGCACTCCTTCCTTATTTGCTTGCTGTGGAGGCTTTTCTCACCCTTCTTCAAGTCCACCCGGCAGGGAGCTCAGACCAGCCTGCACTGCGCCCTGGCGGAAGGCCTGGAGCCCCTGAGCGGCAAGTACTTCAGGTACATGTTAGCAGTGCAGGGGGTCTCTGCTACCCGTGTGTCGCGAATCACAGCACCCCGGAGCTTTGCCCTGGTCAGCCCCTTTGTGATGGAGTCCAGGCTTGGGTCGGGTCTGCAAACAGATTGTTATGAGCTTTCCAAAGAAACTTAGGTTAGAAAGAATTGCTTTTGTGATACTGTTTTATTTCAGAATGCCATGTTCCTATGAGCACCGTGGTTTTCTGAAAGCTGCTGACGGCTTTCCCTGTTGGTTAAGCTATATAACAAGAGTGTTAGCAGGCCCTCTGGATTCTTTTCCTTTGAAGACCAGCTGATGGGACATTTTAATCCTTTGAAATCACTTCGGCATAAAGTGCTGGGGGGTGGGGGAGGTCACGTCCGCTCAGGGTGAACCCTCACTTCAGTGTTTCAGAGTTGGCCTTGCCTGTTGCTGTGTAGGGACAGAAATGTGAGTACCACATGTAAACACAACTCCAGAGCTTTCAAATCAAAAGTCCAAGATCAAGGCTCCTTCCCTTTCCATGACTGGCCCAGTCTGCTCTACTGTCTGTTGCTAAGCAACGCACCATTGATGAAGTGGAGTGCCAGAAGTACCTTTAGTGTAGAAGGGAATGGGTGAATGGCAGAAGCCACGCGGCTTGAGCTCTTGGAATGTGTTTGACCCTCATCTAAGTGTGTATTAGTTCATACTGTCATCTCAGCTGGCCTCAAACTCAGGAGTTCCACCTGCCTCTGCCTCCAGAGTGCTGGGATTAGAGGAGTGTGCCACCATGGCCAGCTCTCGATCTAGTTTAGAGGCAGTTTTTCACTATGAAGTCCAATCTGGCCTCAAATTTATGATTCTTTGGTCTCAGTCTTTGAGAGTGCTGGAATTCCAGCTATGTCCCAGCATACCTAGCTTCTTTTTTTCTTTTAAATGGGACCATTAAAAAAATCTGAATTATATATGTGGCTCATAATTTTGGTTTGCATCCTTTTTTGTTTGTTTGTTTGTTTGTTTTTTGGGGGACAAAGTCTCTCTATGTAGTCCTGGTTGTCCTGGAACTAACTATGTAGACCAGGCTGACTTTAACTCACAAAGCTCACCTCTGCTTCCTGAGTGCTGGGATTAAAGTGTATACCACCATGCCTGGCACACATTTGTTTTTTGTTTTTTTGTTTTTTTTTGAGATGGGGTTTTTCTGTGTAGCTTTGGAGCCTGTCCTGGATCTTGCTCTGTAGACCAAGCTGGCCTTGAACTCACAGAGATGCGCCTGGCTCTGCCTCCTGAGTGCTGGGATTAAAGGCATGCGCCACCACTGCCTAGTTTATACATCCTATTTTTACTGAACAAATCTATCCCACAGTCTGAGTGTTTACATTACTGTCTTATGAATGTGACAGATATTATGTAGTCATTTAATATGATTTCAGATAATATTTAATTAATAAGGGATTTTTTTCGTAATACAATATGAGGAAACAAACAAAAACAGGCAAAAAACCTAGACTATAAAATGATAGGGGCTAGAGACATGACCCAGCAGCTAAGAGTTCTTACTGCTCTTGCAGCGGACCCCAGGTCAGTTCTCAGTGCTGAGTGTCTCACACGGCCTGTAACTTCAGCTCCAGGGGGTCTGATAGCCTCTTCTTGCCTCCACAGGCATTTACTCATATGCACAAGCTCTCACATAGACACACTTAGATACATGTAGTGAAAAAGAAAATCTTTTAAAAAAAACCATATAAACTTTTGTTACAAATACATAGTAAATATTCTAGAAAGACCAGTTAGTGGGTAGTAATGCTACTTCTAGGAGTTGAGGAAAAGTCAGATAGGATGTGAAAGAGGATTGCCACTTCTTATTCTAGCTGTTTCCTTATTATTTAAAATGTTTTGGAGGGTCATACATACATTTGCTATCTATATCATTAAAATGCATTTTAACAACAAAAAAGACTTCTTCCTCAAACCAAATACAACATGATGCCACTTTTGTATAAAAGTAAAAATACATATATATTTATGTGTATCTATATATAAACAACAAGGTTGGAAAAGAATAAGTCCAGTCAAATGATAAGCTCTTCTTTTTTTTTTATCAGAATTGTATTTTCCAAACATCATATAAAAGTATCATAATTATAAAAGGTAGAACTCCAGTGGGGCAGTCTATCTCTTATCCCTCCCATCCTTGATCCTTCTGCTCACTCTAAAACAGGGCAGTGCTTAAGTCTCACTGGGCACAAGTGACTCGGAATGGAATTCAGAGTTTTTCTAAATTTAGTAAGAAAGTCAATGTAGTGTTATCTGTGACTTTGTCACCACAGGGTGACAGGTATTTTCATACCACGTTGAATTATTGAAGATATTTCATAATGCATCTTTTGCTCACAATTACTTTGAAATAGTTGGGTATCAGTTCTGGTATTACATCTTGTTGTAGACCATATTAACAAAAAGCCTATGTATTACTATTTCAAAGTTTAAGTATACATGTATAAGTGAATACATGTTTATATTTTGTTGTTGTTGTTTTTTAAATCTTTAAATTTGCATGTTTCTGTGTGAGCGTATATGCGTGCGTGCGTGCGTGTGTGTGTGTGTGTGTGTGTGTGTGTGTGTGTGTGCGCGTGCGCGCGCCCAGGGAGGCCAGAGAGGATATTGGATCCTTTGGAACTGGAGTTACAGGTGGTGGTGAGCAGCTTGACATGGTGCTGGGAACCAGACCTGGGTCCTCTGGAAGAGCAGCAAACATTCTTAACTACCAACTCATCTCTCCAGCCCCTGTATTTTGTTTTTTCAAGACAGGGCCTGATTGTAGCCCAGGATAAGTCACTCTGTAGCCAAGGATGACCTCAAACTTCTGATCTTCCTGCCTCTGCTTCCCAAGGGCTAGGATTATTTAGGCTGCACCACTACACTTCACCCTGAAATACTTAGGAATTCATTTCATAGTTTATGTAATTAGAACTCTGTTCTGAGAAATGTGTTCCAAGATTGTCAGTTTTCATTCTAATGTTCACTCTCTATGCCCACCAGTGACTGCAAGAGGACCTGGGTGTCCCCAAGGGCCCGGAATAAGAAAACAGCTGAGCGCCTGTGGAATGTCAGTTGTGAGCTTCTAGGAATCCAGTGGGAATAGTAGGCCGGAAGAACATGGCCTTTTCAGGCTCAATCCATGCCGTGATGAAAGGGGACACAAAGAAGGCTAGCCCCAAAGGATTATCCTCCGGGCCTGCTGCGGCTGTGACTCCTGCCTACTCAGAATCTTCTAGAACACTTTATACACAAGACCTTTTTGTGAGGCAGGGTCATAGTACAGAGTGATATTCACACCGACAGACCATTCTCCTGAAAGACGTAGAGAATCCACAACTCTCTGGGTCAAGAGGTCTATGTAGATGCCAGGCTGGACATGGGGGTGGTAGAGGAACCTAGGAAATCAGGTCAGTTTCCTCACCAGCACCATAAACACTAGCCTACATGCTCCCAGGAGCACCAGCGTTGCACATTTCTATGAACTATAGCCTCAAACTCTAGATTGGCCTCTCTTCTCTTTGAAATGAAACACAAGTCACGACCCTGAAGTCTGGATCAACGCGGGAAGAAATGGCTCACTTTGACCAAACTTCATTTTGAGCATCCTGGAGCCATTGCATGAAGCTGGGCCTTCCTGTTTTCCACCATGTATATTTTCCCTCCCCACCCTACCCCCCCACCCCCACCTCAAACCATTCTCTTTACCTCAATTTTTAGAGAAATAAAGATTTGTGTTCATCTCATTGCCTCATGTATTTTCTCAGGGAGAAATGGAAGAAAAGAAATCAGCCTATTAGTCTAGTGAGGCTTATGTCATCTTCCTGAGCCCCTCACCCATCCATCCAGAACTTTCTTAGAACACTGTGTCTGGGTACAGAGCAAGATGGGCAAGTGAGGCGTTCACTCAGGTTTCTTTCAATGCCAGTATTTTATTATGAGAAGTGAGAGGTGTGGCTTAAAATACGGAGCCTTTCAGCTCCACCATGGATTATGACCAGATAGATTTGACATGTAGATACCAAAAGAGCAATCTGTCTCCCTAAACATACGGCTTTCATTCCCTCTGGCTCTCCTGTTCTGTGTTGTGGTCCTCATGACCTCTTTGCTGAAGGTCACCTAGAAGAGGTGGGCAGATGTGGCTAATGTTACAACCCATTGGCCTAAGAAGCCATGTTTATTGATCCCAGATCTGAGGCATCCAAAGGGCAACTGGTGATAAATATTCTCTTTTCTTCAATACAACATAGCCCTAAAATTTTTATTAGTATATATTAATTGTAAAAAATAATGGGTTTAGCCGGGCGGTGGTGGCACACGCCTTTAATCCCAGCACTCGGGAGGCAGAGCCAGGCGGATTTCTGTGAGTTCGAGGCCAGCCTGGGCTACCAAGTGAGTTCCAGGAAAGGCGCAAAGCTACACAGAGAAACCCTGTCTCGAAAAACCAAAAAAAAAAAAAAATAATAATAATAATGGGTTTATTTATGACATTTTCACACATGTATATGAGGTACTTTGATCATATTTATCCACACTTATTCTCTTGCCCCTGGGAGTAGCCTTTAAAATCTTTTATTATTCTCTCCCAGTCTCTCTTTTTGTGCAATGTGAGTACGTATGTGTGTGTGTGAGTATGTGTGAGAGAGAGAGACATTGAACTCAAGGCTCAAAGTCAAGACAAGACAGAAGAGACAGTAGTACTACCTGCACTGCATTGATGATGACCCTGAATGTCCTCTCTGCTGGAAACAGGAACAGAGACTCAGAAGCACGGAAGGTGGAAAGCAAGCACACCCAGCTACTGTCTGTGTGGTGAAGCACACCATGAGTGAGTGTGTGTGTGTATGTGTGTATGTGTGTAAAGGTTCACACGTGAGTCCCAGGCACATCTGCTGGGTCTAAGAGATCTAAAAGGTGCAGTGGGAACAGTGACGCAGAGGACAAGCTTGAGGTGGGGTTCACATATATGTCAGAGGGGGATAGACAGAGGCAGAAGACACAAAGCTGTGTGTGGGCTGCAAGATGCCAGCTGCTCTGGCTCCCCGACCCAGGGCATCATATTCCTACTGAAGTCAGCATTAGATGCTGCGATGGAGATTGTGTTTATAAATTGCCACATGCTGTTTATGTTTGAGGCTGGCTATGGAAGCAAGGTAGTTCTCCCTCCATTTCAGACCCAATCATGTTTGTCCCAAAGTGTCCCCTAAAATTCATGGTCCAGGACAGGCTGGCCTTGTGTCAAGGAGAAAGGAGGACAGCGAAACCACCAGGCAGTGAAAACATGATGTCCCTGAGAACAGGAGGGTGAGTCAGTTGATCTGTGCCCTTAAGAACAGCTGGAGGTAATCATATAATATGAAATATACAGAAAATATAATATAAAAATGCTTGTGGGAATAGCTAATTGGAAGTCTCACCTGAAAGGAAGGTGTTCTGCTTGGGACCTTGTCATAAATCAGGGACTCGGCTGATTGTTTTCTTGGCTTCTTGAGCTGTTCTGCTGGATGATGGAAGTGCCTAACCTGATGTCCTGCCATGCTATTTTTCTTTTACTTTTTGTTTGCTATATATTTAACATACTTACTCATTTGAAGCCAAAAGCATGGCTACCGTGGATCATTCTCTATATGTAGCAGAGGCCAGGCTCCATCATTTTCTCCGCTGTTCCTATGCTCCCTTGGGCCATAGCCTCCCTCAGCAACAAGCCCCCAGGCCACACATCACCTCTCTACAGCTTCCTCCCAGCATCCAAAGTATTGTCTAGTATTCTGCCTAGGCAAGGAAGAGGTGTCAGTCATGGCTTTTTCCAGAAGAGACTTTCACAAATCAAGCAACCCAAAGCCTTGGTCCCACATCAATAATACTGCTATCAGTGGTGGAGACATTGACCTGTTCATCTTGGCGCTTCAGAGAATTTTTCTTTGGCTTACTTGTGTTTGAATACGGATATGGCATCCTGTCTTGGCAGAGGGCTCACTGAAACCCAGGTGACTGGATCCTAGACAGGAAGGGCTCAGGAGTGACACCATTCTCCACTTCCTTCCAATTGTTCCAGTTCCCTTGCCTTCATTATTCCTGGATCCTCTGAGGCTCTGACACCCTTAGCTAGGTTAGCCCAGTAGTACCAAATCTTTTTCTTTTAGCTTGTCTGACAGACTGTCCTAGATTTCTCTAAAACAACCCCTGGAAAAATAAGAGGAAAGGAATCCAAAGGGACGCCCAAGTGAGGAAGTGTGTCAGTGTGCAGAAATGATGGCCAGTGGCCACAGATGATCTTTGCTGCCACCAGGCTCAAGTCTAACTTGACTCTGCATCCAGTGCCACCAATCACTCCAAGCCCTAGAGGACGGCCTTTGTGTATTTATCCTCTTCTAGTATAAGACACATATACACTTTGAACAGATTCAGAACAACAACAACAACAACAACAACAACAACAACAACAACAACAAAAGGAACATTCTGCTCAAACTCAAGGAGAAGAAAAGCTCCGGCTAGAGGACACCATGAAGGGAACTCCAGCCACCACCCCATACAGACCCAAGGGTCTGTGGTTTGAGAGGAAGCGGAGCTGGGTGCTGGGAACACAGCTAAGTTGGTGGAAAGCTTGCTTTTCTCTGCTGGGTCTTAGTACCATGGAGGTCCCAGAAACAATGGAGCCTGTCAACCATGAATTGAAACCTCTGAACCAAATGGTTTCCTCCTCTGAAATTGTTTCTACAGGAATTTGAAACACCGATGAAAAACTGAGTAACCCACCATCTTCCTGTTCTTTCCCAAGCTCCTTTTCTGAGTCTTCCTCCTGACCCTCTCTCTTTTATTCTTTACTTCTTAGTATCTTAGAATATGTATGTAAGGAGACACCAGACTAGCAGGAAGCAGCCCAAAGTCCCTCAACTAGAGGGAAAAAAAAAAAAAAAAGCTAATCCCCAGTGTGGTGGATTGAATGAAAATGGTCCCCATAGACTCATAGGGAGTGGCATTACTGGAGGTATGGCCTTGTTGGAGGAAGTGTGTCCTTGGGGGCAGGGTTTGAGGCTTCAGAAGCTCAAGCCAGGTCCAGTGGCTCACCCTCTCTTCCTGCTGCCTACAGGTCCAGATGTAGAACTTGAAGCTACCTCTCTAACACCATGTCTGCCTGTGTGCTGCCATGCTTCCCATCATTCTGCTAATGGACTAAACCTCTGAATAGTAAGCCAGCCCAATTAAATGCTTTCCTTTTTAAGAGTTGCCATGGTCACGGTGTCTCTTCACAGCAATATAAAATCCTAACTAAGACATCCAGTATAAATATATATGGAGTGCTATTTACTTTTAAAGTTGTTCCAAAAACAATTCTATTATTTAAAAAGAAACCACACATGGATATTTAGATAGTTTTCAGAATGACAAATGTGTGTTGTATGATAAGATTTATATTTTAAAATTATATATCCATAGAATATGTAGAAAAACTCAGAAAATGTGCAATTAATTCTGGTTTTCTCCTTCTCCCCATGCTCTGGCACTGGGAATTGGACTTAGGGCTTTAGTGACAGGAGGCAAGCTCACTGAGTTATACTCCCATCCTTGATGTTTAGTTGTGAGCCAACCTTTAATAGCTGAGCCATCTCTCCAGCCCAATTCCCATCTTTCAAACAAGCTCCTAAGAGCGATCGTCCCTAGGGAGGGCTGATGGGAGATAACTTTTCAATTTTTAAAAAAACAGGATATTTTCACACCTTGCTTGGAAATTAAAAATGAGTAACCGCAGTGGACCCTACTAATTGCCACCTGTTATGGGTTGAATGTGAAATGTCCCCTTCAGACTCAGACTTGTCACCCCGTTTGTAGGGCTATTTGGGGAAGGTTCTAGAAACTTTAGGAAATGAAATCTTTTTGGAGGAAGTACATGACTTGGGAGCATGCCTTTGAAGGCTGTGCCTGGTTCCCAGTTCCTTCCTCACTGTCCACTTCCTCTATGTTACTAGGTGAAAAATCTCCTGTTACACCCTTCTACCATCATGATGTCCTGCCCACGAGCCCATGGGCAAGTGAGCATGGACTGAGCCCTCCGAAACCACGAGCCCAGACATAAAGCCTTCCTCTGCTATGTTGTTTCCCTGAGGCATTTTGTCCTGAGTATGAGAAAGCTAAAACATGTCAACCAATAGTCGTTTCCTAATAGTCCCTTTTGTGTCTCTGACTTACCTGTTTTGGTTTACCTCTGCCTAGATTGTAAACAAACTATTCAAGCACCAGGATTCATGTGATTGCTCTGGTCTTGGCAAAGTGTTGTTGAAAGTTCCCCAGATGGGGGAGGGGGGGAGAAACATTCCCCAGATGTTTCTAATATGTTCCCAGGACTCTGGACCACTGGTCCAAGACAATTGTGATGATCACATTTTCTTAGCAAACAATCAGTTATAGAAAAGGCGTGGGACACAATCATGGCCAACGGGACATAGAAGAAAAGTTTTGGTAGTTTCTAGAAAAGGTTTCCTAATTAGTTGATTAGAAAGTGAGGCAGGTGGATGTGATGGCATATGCCTGTAACTTAATCCAGTACACAGGAGGATGGGTAGGAAGGTGGTAAGTTTAAGGCCAGACTAGACTACCTAGGGAGTTTTCAGACCCGTCTGGGCTATATAGCAAAGACCCTGTCTCAAAATTTAATGAATGAATAAGTACATGAAGTATAAATGTAAAAAGTGAGACATAGACCTGGGCAGTGGTGGCACACACCTTTAATCCCAGCACTTGGGAGGCAGAGGCAGGTGGATCTCTGTGAGTTGGAAGCCAGCCTGATCTATGGAGCGAGTTCCAGGACAGGCTCCAAAGCTACACAGAGAAACCCTGTCTCAAAAAACAAAACAAACAAAAAAGTGAGACACAGGAAGAAGTTTGTTTTCCACTGCATGTTGTCATGGCTAAAAGCATCCCGGGTCCATGAGTGGAGCTGAGCCTGCCCAACAATGAAGCTGGCATGCTGAGACTGGGAGAGGACAGGATGGGAAGACCTCAGGCTACTTACTGACCGGGAGGTAGGGAGTCACGGAATTAACTAAGTCTTAAACTATCTCCCCCTTGAGACTTTCTGTTACACGATAATCATCGCCCTCACTGTTTAAGTAAGCTTGTGTCCTGACATTGGCATTAAGCTCAACTATAGAACATTTCTAATATTCAGCCATTTTAATCTATTGCCAGTCTGAAGCAGACATTTCTATGGCTTTTTTTTTTTTTTTTGAGAGAAGGAGTGAGTGTGGGAGGGAGGGAAAGAGAGAGGGGGAGGAGAAGAGAGAGAGAGACAGAGAGAGAGAGACAGAGAGACAGAGAGACAGAGAGAGAGAACTTCAATATGTACCCCAGACTGACTTGGAACTTGCTACATGAACCAGGCTTGAACTTGCTATCCTTCTGGGATTACCAGTGTTTGTCACCATACCTGGCTTCCCGGCCTACTTTCATCATTTTCAATTTCTTCATCTTCCAAACAAAACTTTGACAACTGCTTTGCTTCAGTTTATTTTTCTCCATCCCCAGGTCCTGTCACTGTCAGATGATTTCAGTATCTACGTGGTTAACTGATTATTAGAAGTGAACATTCTAATACAGAGGTTCTCCCCCACCCCAACCCCCACAGGGTTTCTCTGTGCAGCCCTAGCTGTCTTGGAACTTGCTTTGTAGCCCAGGCTGGCCTTGAACTGATCCCCCTGCCCCTGCCTCCCTAGTGCTGGGATTAAAGGTGTGTGTCACCACTACCTGGCCTAATACAGAGACTCTTAATAGCCTTAGTGTACCTTTGTAGGAGGTCATCCAAATTTTACTCAGTATGTTCTGCCTGTTTTCTCCGTGATTTCTATTAGCTAAAACAATCAGCCAAGAAGACATAGAACACAAGGAACAGCTTATTCTAAATAGAAGAAGAGGAACTGGAAAAAGAACCAATGCTAAGTTTCAGTGGCTTGCTTCAGTAAAAGTTGATTTCTTGCTCAGGTCACAATCTAGAGAAGAGATAGAGTGGCCTGTGTCACAGAACCATTAAAAGATCAGTAGTGGGTCTAGAGAGATGGCTCAGCAGTTAAGAGCACTTGCTGCTTTTGCAGGGGACCTTGGGTCAGTTCCCAGCACACACATGGAAGTTCACAACTTCAGTTGCAGGGAACCTGATGCCCTCTGAGGGCACCAGGTGAGCATGTGATGCACAGGCATACATGCAGGTGAAACACCTATACACATACATAAAATAAATATAATCTTAAAAAAAAAAGGCAGTGGCTCCATTGCTCCTCAAGTCCTTGAGTTCTCCACTGGATGGTCTGTGTGGAGAAGGAAGCGTGAGAACAGGAGGACCAGTAATGTCCAGCCGAATCGTTACAGCCCTGTCTGATTTACAAGGTATCAAAAACTTATTTTATAAAATTTATTTCTTGCTTTCATTTTAGTACCCTTTTAGCTTTGATTTAAACAAGTTTCATTTTATTCACTTTCTTACAAATAATTCTTTTTCTATCTCAGGAAATTACATCTATATTTGGTGTTTTGGTAAACAAGGTACCTACATATAGTCAATTTCACAGAGACAAAGAGTCCAGCCAGTGGAGGGGTTACCAGGGGGTGGGGGAATTTTTGTGAGTCATTGCCCAGGCCACAGTGGGCTCTTCAGGCCAGAGATCTCCCTATGCTTCTCTTAGTAACCCCAGTATACTCACTGATTCACCTAGCTACACTTCAGTGGAATTATTTCTTTGTCCATCAGAACCATAGGACAGGTGAATATATGTTTTTCCATATCTCCCCCAAGAAAAATAACGCAACACAGGAGAGAGGGTTAGACCAAGAAGAGTCCGTTTCTGCCAGGGTAATGTGACTATTGATATTTACTTGCCTGGGTATTAAGAGTCTAATTGCCTGTGATCTACTTTGCCTAAGCCTCTGCCAAAGACATCTGGCAACTTAGCCTGTCTCGGGTTTCTAAATATAGTGCTTATCTGTCTTACAGGCAGATGGGATGTTCCAATGTTCTTTGTTGTGACATGTCTTTGTGTCAGGGCCACAGCAGATGCTTCCAGGTCTCCTTCCACCCTTAGCATTTGTTTGACGTATTTGTTTTTGTTTGTTTTGAACGGGAACTCGGATGGGCTCACATTTCTGGGGAAAGACGGTAGCAGCAGCCATGCGAATGCCCCCAGCTCAGGTATCATTCTGCAAACAGATGACCCAAAGAGAAAGACAAGTAGTTTTAAGCTTGAGTTTTGCTCTTCTCAAATACCATACAGGTAGTTAAAAAAAAAAAATCCATAGATCAGTTGATAGTAAAAATATAGTTGGCTATTTTTTTTTTTTTGTCATGCTAGGAATCACAAAGTTTGAAAAATGGCAATTAGCTTTTAAGAAGGTCTCAGGATGCCATCTGTCTCCCATCACCTGAGCAAGAATCTATGAACTTGAGACCCTATCTCAAAAACAACAACAACAACAAAAATCCACGAAGTCTGTGAATTATTGGGGGATAAGAATGGTGGGAGTGGTAGGGTGAGCAGACACCCTCTACCCCATTGGTGGGAGAGTAAACTGCTATGGAAGGTGGCATTGTTTATCAAATGCACATATCCTCTGACTCAGCATCATTCATTGCAGCATAATTTGTTGTGGGAAAATACCCCTGCACCCCGGCCCTGGGACTAAACACCGGACACTGGTAACACTGGTCGCCTCTGGGAGCAACAGAGATGGAAGGACTTTTCAGTCTTGTTTCTACTCCTATTGTACCATCTGTCTCCACCACTTCTCCCAAAGCAGACAGGAAACATACTAAGTTCTCTGGTGGTAAAGGGTACACTAAGAGGATTTTAAATTTAGATTTTTTTTTTTTATGGTGGAATTGGGGATTGAACCCAGGACTTTACACATGCCAGGTAACTGCTGTACATTGAATCACATTTGTAGCACATTAATAAAACAATACTTTATAAAAATAATTAAAAATTTTTTATGTATATGGGTGTTTTGCCTGCATATAAGTCTGTACACTATATGTCTGTGCCTGGTGCCCTTGATGGAGAGAAGAGGGTGTCATATTCCCCGGATATGAAGTTGTTGGGAGGCCCTCCTGGTTAGGGGTTGTAATCTGCCATGGCCTGGCCGCTCCCTTCAAGCTCAGCAACATGGAGGACTCCCTCTGCCTAAGGAGGGGCTTCCTGCTCTCTATCTGACCTTATTTGGAGAATGTCTCTAGGCCTGGATGCCTGACTTATAGAGGAGATAAGTGTGACTCTTGACACAGTTCCCTGCAATGCTGTCCCCCTGCTGCCCATATGGTAATTACACATGGTGCTCGGAGCACTATGATAGGACCATGCTTCCACAGATGATAACTAAGACTTGTACTAGGAGTTTTAGGATAGGAACGTGCTGTTTGGTTTAAATTAGGTGATGCCCCAGCCACTGCCCCCATTCTTTATTCCCCACTCTGGAATAAAGCTGAGCTGTCTCACTGAAGCTGTCTTGTGGAAGGCTATTTCCGCCATGGTCACAGGCCATCCAAAGCTTTCTGTTGTTGCTTCTGCCCCTTGTCCTTGTGGACTGGTGGCCAATGGACCATGAGGGAAAAAAAAGGGGACTCCACATGGAGTTACAGATGGTTGTGAGTCTGTAGGTAGGTGCTAGGATTGAACCCAGGTTCTCTGGAAGAACAGCCAGTGCTCTTAACCCATCAGCCATCTCTCCAGGCCCAAAGGGAGCTGAGAAGGAGCATTCCTCTTTTTTTTGGCAGGGTCTCACTGTGCAGCTTTCCTGGAACTATGTAGACCAGGCTGGCCTTGAACTCAGAGATCCTTCTGCCTCTGCCTCCCAAGTGCTGGGATTAAAGGTGTGTACCACCATGCGCAGCCCCTTCTTAAGGTTTTAAAATTTACTAATATTAATGTGGATAGTGTGTGTGTATGTGTGTGTACAGACACACTCATGCCATGGTGTGTATACGGAGGTCCGAAGACAACCTGAAGAGTCAGTTCTTTCTTTCCATCTCTGCATGGGTGTCAGGGACCAAACTCAGGTTGTCAGGCCTGCGTGGCAAGTGCTTTACCCACTGAGACACCTCCGTAGCCCACTAGAAATTTTTTTTTTTAAATACATAGGGAATTTGAGAAAACCCTAACTGAATGAAAAGTCACTAGTCACTACAGGAATTGTTCAAGAGAAAGTCAGTCAGTAGAACTTTCGTTCCCTCCCATCTTTTCTTTCCACAGGACACATGAGCAAAAGGCAAGAGTCCGGAAACAAGGAGCATGGAGGCAAGAGGATCAGGAGTTCTAGATCATTTTCAGCTACACAGCAAGTTCAAAGCCATCCTAGCCTACATGAGACCTTGTCTCAAAACAAACAGAAGTCATGGGTTGGAGACATGGTTAGGTAGTTAGGAGCACTTGTTCTTACACAGGACTTGGATTCAGTTCCCAGTAACCCTATCAGGCAGCTTCCAACCACCTGTAACTCCAGTTCCTGGGGACCTCTGTGACTCTTCTGGCCTCCACAGGTGCCAGGCATGGGTGTGGTACACATATATACATACAGGCACTCACACAAAACTTTTAAAAACGTGTGTTTATATAAATAAAGCCATGAAGCCGAGGAGTAGGTAGGACAGACAGTTTATTGTGGCTTGGTTGTAGTGGAACACACAACTCCTCGACATGTACAATTGTTCTGATGTTACTGTTGCTTTGCTGGAGACCACAGTGTGATGTCTTAGGTCTGCAGTCTTCTGTTAACCTGGTCAATGGTTACCTATTTTACAGTTCAAGTTAGGAAAGTCAGGAAAATCTGGTTGTGACACCCTAAATCAAGGGCTGTGACTTACAACCCAGTTGTGTAAAGTGCTTATTCTCAGTGCAAAAAGGTCAGCCTTGAGTGTAAGTGGACACCAGGCAATGGGGGTTCTTAGGAGCTGGGTGGTGTGTTCTATGACTCAAGTCAGGGAAAGCCACTGTTAGACTGCACCCTTAAGAGATCTAGTATTTTACTTCAGCCTTTCTTCTCCAATAGGACCAAAGCTTGGACTCGGACAGATGTCCATGAACAGTTGTTTATTAAGAAAAACTTGGTTCAGAAGAAATGAACAGGGCTTCTAAGCACCACAGACATTGACTTCCGTTTCCAGTTCCTGTTGCCTTGGCAGTAAAGGGGAGACCAACAGGCTGAGGTCTGCCTGGTGGGAGACTTGGGGCTCCAAGCCTTTCTTTAGGGCTCTCATTTGCAAATCAATCACTGAATGACAGACCCTTCCTCTCGAGCACTGACTCATCTTAGGTGGGAAGATAAGCAGATGCTTATGAAACCCTCATCTAGTCCCCCACCATTGGGTGAGACTTATTTCTTACCCCCTTGTTCTGACTCATCTATAGACTTAACTGTGATGTGAACCCCATTCCCTTAGTGTACTGCTGCCTCAATGAGCCAGGTCTTTGCATATTCCAGCCCATGGTCCTGAGGAGACTGGAGGGAAGCATAAGGGATAGAGAAATGTTTTTTTTTTTTTTACTAATTCAAGAAGAACAAACAGGAATGGAACTCAAATAGGCGGAGTCCATCCATTCATTCATCCCCAGGATCCTGGCTACCATCTCTTTCCCTAGACTCTGAAAGAAAAAGTCATGTGTTCTTACCCATCCACCCTGCAGCAGGGATACTGATAAGAGCCAGCTCTGCCTTTTCCTCCCCTCTGGATGAATGGGGTGAGGCCTGGCCTCCGCGTCCCCAGAGCTTTCAGATGCCTGCACCTGAAAACCTTGTGCTTGTGAGAGGTGCCGCCGCCGCCGGGAAAGTTGTCACACTCCACGGGCATACTCCTAATGCTTTCTCGGAATTGTGGAAAGGGAGAAGAGGCAATCTTTTTGGCATTGCTTTGTAATTCTCTGTTAAGCCCTCCTATTAAGAGGGGCTGCTAAAGTGTGTCTGCACAGTAGGGAGGAACCTGTGGACAAACAGGATGACCTGGGCTAAGAACCAAAAATGCAGGGAAGGTTTTCAGACCAGCGGAAAGTAGAAAGTAAAGTGCCTCTCTTCAACAGAGGAGTCTCATTTGTTCAGAAAATGCTTGGGCGTAAACATGAGTGCACACATGCACACACACACACAGTCACTCTGAGGTAGAAAGATGGCCATCTCCAGACAAACACAGATTCTCCAACTTTACACGGCACTTGTGTGAAAGGACCTGCTTTTGCCCACACAGGCAAGTAGGGTCCATCCTGCTCACTCCAACCTAGGGCAGGGCCAGAAGTTCCACTCCGCGGGAAGACAGAGATGGAGGGCATTGTGTGGCATTGCATCTGTGGCCACAGCTCCCAGGCTGCGGTCTCTGGGTTCTGCTGCCCAGGGTCACTTCCTGGAGCCTGGGCCATGGGCACCACGGGAGTGGCTTGTCAGAAGCCACTGAGCACAGATGTCCTGCACTACAGAATCCCCACTGCTTTTGGCAGCCTGCTGCACCTGCTGGACGAGGGCGGCGGCCTGTGAGTGTTCTTGCTTCACGGCGATCAGGTAGGCAGACCGCAGTTTGCAACATGTCAGGTAGGCTCGGACCTAGTGATTGAGTACGGGACAGTTGAAAAGAAATGATCACCAAAGGAAGATCAACAGACACAGAGAGCACCAGAAAGAACTGGCAGATAAACAATACTTCTCCCTTACCAACTTCATAGCTAGGTCCTTGCTTTTTTTTTTTTTTTGAGACAGGGTTTCTCTGAGTAGCTTTGCGCCTTTCCTGGATCTCGCTTTGTAGACCAGGCTGGCCTTGAACTCACAAAGATCCGCCTGGCTCTGCCTCCCGAGTGCTGGGATTAAAGGCGTGCGCCACCACCGCCTGGCTAGGTCCTTGCTTTTTATTGTCTCCCAACAACTTGACATGTTCTAGACATCAAGCTGTTGCATGGCTTTCTGTTCTGATGTAAGGGGCTACCACAGATAAAACAGGAATTGAAAAACCAAGGCAGACAGGCAGAGTCGGGTCTCTATTCCTCCAGTGTCTTTTTTGGAATCAGAACTAGAATTGCCAGTCTCCACAGGTTGTGATTTATAGTGATCTGTTGATTAACTGATGTTCTTGACTAGACTACAAGGTCCATGAGAGCAAGAACAGTATATCCTTTGTGCTTCACATGTAGTCAGTGTTCAATAAGTGGGCCTTATGTGGGTGAATGGATGAGTAAATAATCATACCTTCCTTTGCAAAGGGTTTACAGATTCCCCCTTTCTGTTTTGAACACGCTGAATTAAAACAAAAACAAAACAAAAAGACCTTAGGGTGGGTGGTCCTGGGGACTGCACCTGGGCCCCATGGATGCTAGGCAAGCATTCTACCATTGAGCTATTCCCAGTCTCGAATTGAAAGCCCACTGACAGATAACATGGGGAGAAAAATGGATACACACAATTAGAAAAGGTCTAGTTAAGATATCACCCCAGTGAGACTGGAATGGACTCCTCTTGTTTGGAGCTAAGGCAGCTCAGTGTGCGGGACAATGTATCTCCACATTCTCCATCTCACGACTCAAGAACCCTTTCTCCTTGGCTCTGGTTTCACCAGGCCTTCATCACTCTGGGCGAGTACTAACAAGGTCTCCAAAAGCTGTAGCTGACCTCTCACGGGCAGCTTCCTTTCTGCTGTAACAGTCATTTCTCAGTCGGAGACATTTTTTTGCTCTGTATAAAATGCTTCATCTTTTTGGGGTGTGTGTGGGTCTTGCTAACCAGTCTCTCTGGACCGATTTCAGATAGCTTCTCAGTACATAAAATATCTGGTGTGCTGTGAGCTCACTGAAGCCATTGGGTACTGCTGTTGGGGGACAGACAGGTCACCCTAGGGAGTGAGCCCTCATCTAGCATTCAAGAGAATGCTATTGCTAGAAAATCTAGGATAAAAAAATGGATCACACCAGTTTTTGGCAAGACCTGTGCCCTGAGGTCCTGAAAGCACCCTAGAATGGTTGCTCAGACAAACAACTGTTTCTCTCGACTCCTGGTTCTCATTCAGATTGTACAAAAGTAACCGTTGTTTTGGAATGTGGGAATTTCATCCTTTCCAAGGACCTCACTGGGATGTTGTACAAACGGTGAAGAAATGTTTAGAACATGCTCTCCTTAGGATCTAGACTAGAAAAAATGGTCAGCAGGTTCTGCCTGGGGCCTGGCAAGGCTACAGTGGAGCAGCTCTGGGGTTTCGGAAGAAGCCATTGCCTGACACTAGTTTTCATCACGAGGGACTCCACAGCTGGAAAATTTGTCTCCTGATGGCCAGCTGGTCTGGCTTTGCTTTTTCAGGACTCTTCTAGCCCGGAGGCCTTCCTGAAGATGGCAGGATGATTGCTCCCACGACTAGCCACAGTCAGTGACACTGATGAAGGGATAAACTGGCTGGCACTTCTCACAGAGGTAATGTAGAACAAAAGGTCCAGTCATTTCCCAAACAGGGAAGAGTTCTTGGGCCCCGAGGGAGCGCTGTCCTCCAAAGGGCTGAGTGGATGTTTTGGTTTGAATGTGAAATACCCCTCACAGGGTCATGTGGTGGAACAATTGGCTTGTAACTGGTGGTGCCATTTAGAAGGTTGTGGCACCTTTGGAAGGTGGATCCTTGCTGGAAGAAATTGTCACTTGGGGTGGGTATTGCCGTTTTAGGATCCCACTTTCTGGTCTCTCTCTGCTTTCTATCTTTTTTTTAAAACACAGACAGGGTTTCTCTGTGTAGCTTTGGCTGTCCTGGAACTCGCTCTGTAGACCAGGCTGGCCTTGAACTCACAGAGATCCATCTGCCGCTGCCTCCTGAGTGCTGGGACTAAAGGTGTGTGTCAAGACCACCCAGCCTTTCTGTTTTCTACCTTTGGGTGCAATGTGAGCAGCCAGCTGCCACCTCTTGCCACTTTGCTTTTCCTTCCCCAGGACAATGGACTTTATCCCTTAAACTTTAAGTTGGAAGACATCTTTCCTCCCTTAAATTGTTTCCTGTTAAGTACACTGTCACAGCAACGAGAACAGTAGCTAATACAGTGGGTTTTTCTTATTGAACTCTCTTTCCCTCCAGAATAAGGAGACCCCCTCCCCACCAGGAACCTCACACAGTCAGTTAGCCTGAAGATGGAACTGAGATGAGATTGCCTATGGCTATCTGGCAAGAGACCTCAGAATAACACGGAAATTTAAAAACAGTCTCAGGGATAAAGAGTTGGGAAGGCAAAGGCTTGGGCAGTCAATGTTCATCTGCCTCTCTCTATCCCTCTGGAGCTTTTAAAGTACTGTCTAGGTCCTGGATAGCAAAGACACTGAAGCACAAGACTGTAGGGGGCAAGGGAAGCCTCCGTGCATCCATTCAGTAACATCACCAGGGCTAGGAGACACTTGGGGCTAGGAGACACTTGTGCTCACCTTGTTGTCATCGCTGTGTATGGCCTGGATCAGTCCCTCCAGCTCCTGTGTACGACAGAGACGTAGCAGCTGTGAAAGCGAGAAGAACCTCCCACCTGGGAGCCTGGGCTCCATCCGGTCCAAGGCGGGGTTGCCCGCTTGATCCTCTCACTACCTCAGTTCCCACTCTAAGAATAATGAGTGATGGCTAATGACAACACCATGCTTGGGATTGGGGCAGAAGGAACAACATCTCCTAAGAGGCCCCTGCTGAGCTTTCACAAATGGATGTGGCTCTGTTCACCCCACAAGCATGTCACAGGGAACAGTTTTGCAGGCAGCACGCTTCAAGGGCCACTCCAATCCATCTCATCAGAACACAGACATTTCCAAGTACACACTATTGGACAAGAGTATGCTGAGGGATGCCTTCTGGAGACAGACATCATAATCAGGACCTCTACAGAGGGAGAGAGTTGTTAAGAGACCATGAGTGCAGAGAGTCAGAAAGAGAAATGGATCTTGTAGTGAGGAGGAGGAGGAGGAGGATGGGATGGTCCTGAAGCAGATAGTGGACCCAAGAGGTCCAGGAGTGGGCGCACCTGCGGCGGGATTCTCTTGAAGGCTTCCAGGCAGTTGAGGAGGATGGTGTCGCCGTCGCTTTTGGCTGCCATGCCCGACTCACTGACACACTTGAGCAGCTGTCGGATCTCGCCGTATTTCTCCCTCTCCACCAGCTGCCTGGCGGCTCTGCAGTAGGTTGCAGCAGCATCCAGCTGGAAGTCCTAGGACAGAATGTGGGATGATGGGCTCAGGCAGCGGGAGATGCCCACAGTGGGAAGTGACCGCAGTCACAGCAGGGAACACAAATATAACAGATAGGCGAAAGCGAGAAAGGCTCTCTCTGGAGTCAGGCAAACATGTCAGAAGTGAGTATAAAAACCGCCTCCTCAGTATACGAAATGGTGCGTCCTGCTTGCTTCCATGGGCCTTTCTTTCTTTCAGGACAGGGTCAAAGCTGGACTTCAGTGCCTGATTTTCCTGTCCCCACTTCCCAAACACTGAGATTCCAGGGTGTGCCACCATGCCTGGCTCCATGGACTTTCAAAGATGTTCTGCTTACTTCCTAAGACCAATTCTCTCTCCCTTGACTCACCTTTCTCTGAGAAACGGTGCATGGAGCTGGTGTTTGTCTGTTAACAGCTGCCCAAGTGTTGAAACAGATTATCAAGACTCACTGCTGAAACCTGTCAGATAAATGCTTTAAACCTATTCTTGGTTAGCCCTTATGCCACAGGATTTGGGCTTGGGAGGGATGTCCCGGCTACTCCTTCTAGACATGTTCTGCTGAGCAGATGAGTGACATTTCTGCAGTAAAACAGTCTTACATGTGCTCCTTGACATCTTTTGAGATGCTAAGGTTGGCTTTTGGCACAGTGGCACAGACTCTGGCATCTGACCCAGTTCTGATTTCCTCCTTAACGTACATGTAAATCTGCTCTTCCTGGGACAAGAATATTTTCTAAAGAACAGCCTTTCCCAGAAACGTCAGGTATGGGTTCCCTTGCCATACTCTTGAATAATACATCATACCTGTAGAACACGGAACGCAATTCCAAATCCATCTTCCACATTTTTCCCTCCCAGCATAACCTGGAGGGAGAGGGAGATATGCTTAAAGGAATCATAATTTTTTTTTAAAGAAGATTTATTTATTTATTTATTAATTATGTATAGTGTTCTGTCTGCATGTATGACAGCAGTCCAGAAGAGGGCACCAGATCTCATTACAGATGGTTGTGAGCTACCATGTGGTTGCTGGGAATTGAACTCAGGACCTCTGGAAGAGCAGCCAGTGCTCTCAACCTCTGAGCCATCTCTCCAGCCCCAGGAATCATAATTACTAAAATAACTTCTCAATAAAAAAATCAGGGTCCCTATTTATCTTTATCATCATCATCATCACCATCATCATCATCACCATCACCACCACCACCACCACCACCACCACCATCATCATCATCACCATCATCAAGTTTTTGTGGAGACAGGGTCTCCCTACACAGCCCTGGCTGGTTTAGAACTCACTATGTAGATCCACTGTGAATTCAATTCACAGTGATTCTTTTACCTCTGCCTCCCTAGTGCTGGGATTACAGATATGAGCCAACACGCCATTTATTCAGTTATTAAATACATGCTGAGACTTTACTGAGCATCCAGGCACCAGAGATGCAAGTGACCCAGTGGACTTTATTTCCCACCTGAGGCACGCATTTCAGTGGGGAGGAAGCCACCAAACAAACAACTGAAAGAATCAGATAATTACAGTTGGGATAAGCATTCTGAAATATGCGAGCAGTCTGTCAGAGAACCACTACATGTACCTTGCAGGCCACTTCCATTTTCATGTGGTTATTTCCAAAGAGTGTTGGCAGAGGCAAAGTGGTGATCTGAGAAGTCCCAGCACTTTCACACCGATGTAAGAATCTGGTCACTTCCATCTGTAGCTGAAGTGTATTCATATGCCTATGGGGACAGGATGGGCATGGTCTAGCCTCATCAGGCTCTCAGAGGAGTGGGTATCTGGGGCTGGGTGACTGGTTCATAAGAAGATGGCAATGGAAAGACCAAAGAAATGGCATGAAGGGAAGAGGTTTGAAATACCCTCCAAACAGCTATGGGTAGACAGAAAGGAAAGACCTGGCCCCACCCCGCCACAGACATACAATAGTTAGGGCGCACTGTGGGACTGGACAAAGTTCCGGCACTGAATCAACAAATATTAATGGAGTATCTTCGTGGCAGGTACAGGAGTGAGAAGGGAGGCTTGTGCCCTGCTCTCCCAGCTCATGGGCTTGAGGAGAGATGGACAGTAACCAGACACAGAAGAGGTTTAGTGACTGAGTCTAAGAAGACAATAAAGTAGAGTGGTGGAAGATTTGTTTACATTATTATTATTATTATTATTATTATTATTATTATTATTATTATTATTTTGAGACTAGATCTAGCTACACTGATGGCCTCAAATTCCTGACCCTCCTGCTTCATCGTGTACTACCATGCCTGGCTAAGCATTTACTTTAGATAGTACGTTCTAAACAGACCAGCATAAAAGAAGAAAGCACTTGGGTTAAGGATGCTGGAGGCCAGTGGCGGATGTGTACCAAGGAAGAAAAGAGATCAGAGAGAGATTGTGCTGGACCTTTTTTGCTCATTGTAAGGAATGTGGGGTTCAGTCTGGCTGTAGCATGGGATCCTAATCCCTTCCTACAGTAGCTTTCCAGGCTGTAGCAGATAGTATCATCCAAGGCTGATGCCTTTTCATCCCCAGTGACACTCGGCCCCAGCCATCCTGCCCTGTACTGACCATCTCCCAAGCCTTGCCATACCTGGACACATGCCCTCCACTGACCATCTCCCGAGCCTTGCCATACCTGGACACATGCCCTGCACAGACCATCTCCCCAGCCTTGCCATACCTGGACACATGCCCTGCACTGACCATGTCCCGAGCCTTGCCATACCTGGACACATGCCCTGCACTGACCATCTCCCGAGCCTTGCCATACCTGGACACATGCCCTCCACTGACCATCTCCCGAGCCTTGCCATACCTGAACACATGCCCTGCACTGGCCATCTCCCCAGCCTTGCCATACCTGAACACATGCCCTGCACTGACCATCTCCCCAGCCTTGCCATACCTGGACACATGCCCTCCACTGACCATCTCCCGAGCCTTGCCATACCTGAACACATGCCCTCCACTGACCATCTCCCGAGCCTTGCCATACCTGGACACATGCCCTGCACTGACCATCTCCCCAGCCTTGCCATACCTGGACACATGCCCTCCACTGACCATCTCCCGAGCCTTGCCATACCTGAACACATGCCCTCCACTGACCATCTCCCGAGCCTTGCCATACCTGGACACATGCCCTGCACTGGCCATCTCCCCAGCCTTGCCATACCTGGACACATACCCTGCACTGACCATCTCCCCAGCCTTGCCCTACCTGAACACATGCCCTCCACTGACCGTCTCCCGAGCCTTGCCCTACCTGGACACATGCCCTCCACTGACCATCTCCCCAGCCTTGCCATACCTGGACACATCAGCAGCAGTCATCTTCTTCCGGAAGAAGGTGGTTTTCTTCCTTCCGGAGCTGCGGGATGTTTCTTGGAGGTAGATCTTCAGGTGGTCCTTGGCCTTAAGCAACCACGAGAGCTTCTCTCCCAGCTCTGTGTAGGACTTTGCTTTGTGACTAAAGAACCGGATACAGGTCATGGCAGCCCGGACTTGGTCCTAGGATTGGAAAGTGAATGTTAGGTTTAGGAGAGATCAGAGGTGTCAGGGGTCGGGTGGTAGGGTGGGTGTCATAAGCATCCTGATCTGATTCTCCCTGATAAAGCAGACCTTCAGGTTCTGGCCCTGTGATGTCTTCATCCCTAGAGCCTCGCTTTCTCCCTGGTAAGTACCAGTGCCTACCCTATCACTAGCTGAGCAGCATTTGACGTCAGTGATTACAGGGGCCCAGAGACCCTAAAGTGAACTGCCTGTCAAGCTCTTGGGTGGGATATTATCTCACCACTGTAGAGTTCTCAAAGAAGATCCTTCCCATTCTCCATTAAGTACAAATTCAGTCTTAACTTGGCATCAGATGATCTCATTTCTTTGAGATTACAGTACTGAGAATCTACAGAGAGAGGAAACTTGGTCCTCCTCCTTTCATTAATTTGTTCTAATTTTAGTTTTCCAGAACATCATTCATTATGGATTCTGTATCTTCTTCCTTCCTTCCTTTTTTCTTTCTTTTCCTCCTCTTCTAGTTCTTGTTCACCTTGAGTTCTTTTTTTAAAAATTATTTTTATTTTATTTTATGCGTATGAGTATTTTGCCTGCATGTATGTCTGTGCACCACGCGCGTGCCTGGCATCTGAGGAGGTCAGAAGAGCGCATCAGATCTTCAGGGACTGGAGTTATAGATGATTATGAGTCACCACGTGGGTGCTGGGAATTGAACCTGGATCCTCTGGAAGAGCAGGCAGTTCACTTAACCACTGAGCCATCTGTCCAGCCCGATATTTTTTGTATTCTGAAGAATGCTATTATGGACAAGATTAAAGGTTGGCTCTAAGTGTAGGATGAAAGTCTAAATATTTAACAATATTGAAGAGCACGGTGGATTTATTTGCTCCATAGGGTCAAATACCAAGGTCAGGGATCAAATGACTGTCCTGTTCCCTCCTCTTACACAGCCTCTCCTGCATGACAAAGCACCAGTGACGGAATGGAACGGAGGATGGCTTGTTATTACTTACCTTCATAAACTGCTGCAGCTCATACAGAATGTGGTAGTAGTTCTTCTTCTGCAGGTGCTGGCAGGCGGCCATCAGGTATGTTCCCCAGCTCTCCAAGGTTGGATCAATGGATTCCAGTAGGTTTTCCAAAGTGTGTAACTTCCCACTTTTATAGCTTGGCTGGAAGATGCCTTCGATGAAGACTTCTGGAGGGCTTTCCTGGAGCAGGAGAGAAGAAAGGTAAAAAGCCACAAGTGTGGGACTGGTCCTGGCAGTCTAGGACTTGCTCTGAACCTCAGCATCCTCCTAGGGCAGTGCGTCCTCACCTCTGCATCACAGGTTCCTCTGAGAACCCCTCTCCAACGATGCTCCACTCCTTCCTTGAATGGCTCTCTACACTCACTGCTCTTCTTCCTCTCCTAGGATTTATCCCAATATCATTTTTGCCCCCAAATGCAATTGGCACTGCACGCTAGCTAATAAGGAATCTCTACACTGTTAATTCTATCAGTTTCAGTTCTTTGTGGTGTTGAGGATCAAATCCAGAGCCTTTCACATGCTAGAAGACTGACTTACTGTCCCCAGTGGGCTCAGCAGCTTTTGACAGAATAATGACTTCCTCCTCCCTGAAAAACTTTAAGCTGAAAATTTTCATTTTTAATTGAGAAAATTTTTTCTTTACTAGAAACCAGCCTCTCTAGGTTTTCTTTCAACATCTCTGGCCACTCAATTTCCTTAGCTGGTCTCTCTCATCCCTGTAGGACTCTTTTTCTATCTCTACTTTCCTAGTGATGTTATCCAGTCTCGTGGCTTTCCATGCTGTGTGTGTGATGATATCCACACCTTTATCTCCAGCCTGCTCATCTCCCTGGACTTCCTAAACTGCATCTCCTGTGGGACCCAGCTGCCTCTCAACATGACTTCCCACAAAGCCAACAAATCCAACACACAAAAACTGCATTCTTGATTGTTCTCCAAAACCTGCTCCTCCCACACTCTCCCCTTTCTCAGTCATGATACCATCCTTCCAGTAGCTCAGGTCAAAAGTCTCAGGGCCATTTTTCTCCTCAAACTCTGATATAAAATACATCAGCAGGCTCTACCACTGAAGCACACGCAGAAGCTGCCCATGTCTCACACCCACAAGGTGATGCACACCACCATCACGTTCACCTGGATTATCATCGAAAGAGCCCTCTCCATGCTCTACCATCTCCCACTCTGTCTCTTCCATAGAAAGTCAACAAATCCATTTTGTTGACACCCGAGTCGGATGAAGTTACTCTTCTGTTCATGATCTCTAGTGATTTTGCTTCTCATTAACTATACAGGCCAGGTCCTCACAGTGTCTACATACACTACATGATTTAGCTATTGCCTTCCCAATGGTACCCGACACTACCCTGTCCCCTTCTCTCCCGGCTTCAGCCATGCTGACCTCTGTATTTGCTACTTCCTCTGCCTGGAGCACAATTCCTCCAGTTGTTCTTGTGTCTTTCAGCCCTTTACTCAGATGCCACCTCCTCTGGGTACCCCATCTAATATTTTATAACCCTACTCTTCGTCTGCCTCCTCCGCTGCCCTGTCTCCTCTCTACCTTTAGGCCTCTGCCCTCTTCTGCCTCCCTCTCTTCTTTCATGCTCTTCTTCCTCTTCCTCTTTTGATACAGGGCCTTTCTACAGAGTCCCGACTGTCCTGGAACTTGAAATACAGAGCAGGCTGGCCTTGAACTCACAGAACTCTGCCTGACTCTGCCTCCCAAGTGTGTGCTCCTGTTCTATGGATGTTTAACCTCTGTTATACTTGAAAGGATGAACAGAATTTCTCCCAAGAAAACAAGGAGGAGCAGGGCATTCTGGATAGATGGAACAGTGCATGAAGACTAATAAAGATAACAATGTTGACATTTTGGTGAGTCTGGAATATGGAGTATCAATAGCATTTGTGGTGAAAAAGAAATCAGAAATATGGGAGACAGACCTTGAGGTCCAGCTGCATGCTAAGGAGTTGGCTTTCACCCTAATGATTTGCGAAGGCCCTTTGGGGAGAGGGTGTGATGTGTAGGAAGTTCACACGGAGGGCAGTGTGACAGGAAAAGGAACACACAGAAACGCTAACACAGTAGGTGCTCAAGTGTCATTTTCGGTGCCTTCTTCTTTCTGCACCCCTACTTGCATGAGGACAAAGGCGGGCGGGGCTCGTGAACAAGTTCGAGGGTAGCTGATGATGGGGACAAGGGAGCAGGCTTCCTTCCTGGCTTTGTCAACTGCAAAGCAAGGGCAATGCTGCTGTCAGCTTCCACTCGGGCAACAAGATAAGCCGCTTACCTCCGGCTGCACTTATCCAAGGCAACAGGACCTGATGCTTTTCACTCTCAGTCTGTGCCTGGTAGAAACATCTTTACTTCCCAACTCATGTGGAGAGGGAGGGAAAGGGAATACTAAATTCCAAATAATCAGACTCATTCGATACGGTTCTTAAGACACGCTTAGCAGCTGACACACAGTGGTAGCCACGCAACAGTCTCCCTTTCACTGTCCTGTAAGGGTCTGCTTATGATGCTGGATTTCTCTTGTAGTCATCTAGAAGAAGTGTCTATTTGCAAACTATTGTTGGATGCTGTTCTGATTTAGTATGGCTGAACAACGTTAGGCTGGTAAGCTCCTTCAGTTTCCTATGGAATTTGGTAAATATCAGTCACTTTGTCAGAAAGTTACCATTGGGGTGCTCATCTCTGTAACAGCTCTAGGTACACACTCTCCTAGGCCAGGTAGAAACCAAGAGGTTCGGCAATGTGCCTGAGATTCCACAAGACTCCCACTGAGTACCTCACGCTGGGGACTGATTGTCTCACTGTGCTCTGCGCTGTGGGAGAAGGCATGGATTTGCTATTGCTGGTCAGGAGGGAAACTTGGGATGTCATTTAAGACTTGCAGACCTCATCAGATGACTGTATAGACCGAGCCTTTTTGACCTCTGCTGGAAATGACCTCACAGCCGGACACTGGGTTAAGTCTACGGGGGTGGTCAAGGCGGGCGGCCACTGCCCTTGGACCACGTCCGGATGACCCACCTTGTTGAGCAGGAACAGCAGGGCTTCCCGAAGGCAGTTGTGTCTCACGTAGAAGCTGATGATGGCCAGGTTGGTGCCGTAGTTGTGCAGGTAGAAGAGACACTCCTGGTAGTACGTGTTGCTCATGATCTTTCCGTCAGGAATCACCTCGAGGGAGAGGCTCTGGGTTCGAAGGGTAGCTTCCAGTTCCCTCAGGGTGGCGAAGTAATCGTCATCTTGCTGGCAGGAAGAGAGGATGTGAGAGAAAAGGTGGAAAGCACTGAGTCTGCGCAGCCGCTAGAAGTGAGGCCCACGTGCCTCTATGTGAGGCCTGAGGGACGTTTAACAGGGTGGAGGGAAAATACTGCGGTTTTAGGAGTAGAAAAACAGGTAGGACACAAAATTCTCTACAATAGGGTACCACTCAAGTTTCATTCAAAAGCATAAACCCAAGAAATTTATTTCCATTTTTGTTGTTTATTGAGACAGTCTTCCTGTGTTACCCAATTTGGCTTTGAACTCCAGGGCTTAAGAAGTTAGGAAGCGGTTCTCCCTCTTCCAACCCCCACTCCCACCCCCAGCTTCCAAGCAGTGTGGAGGAGAGGCGTGCATCACTAGGCCTGGCTCTCAACAAATCTTAACACTCGATGGGCTGTGGCAGTGTACACAAGGCTGAGATCTAGGATTCATGAGTTCAAGGCTGTTGTGGATTCTACAAAACAAAGCCAGGGACTGGGAGAGGGCTCAGTGGTCAGAGTGCTTGCTGTGTGTCTGTGGACCCTAGCACCCACGTCAAAGACGGCGTGCCGGTGTGCATCTATCACCCAGTGTTGCAGATTCTAGGGGGCGGGGGGCTAACCGGAGAGTCAGTCTACTGGAAACGGTGAGTGCCAGGTTCAGTGACAGACCCTGTTTGGAAAGAAAAGGAAGTGGAGTGTGGCAAGATGGTTCTGCCAGTAAAGGCATCTGAAACCAGCCTGACCTTTGAACTTGATCCTGGGAGCTCCCTGGTGGGAGGCAAGAACTGACTCTGCAAGTGTCCTCTCACCTCCGTGAGCGTGTGGGCCCACACACACACACACACACACACACACACACACACACTCAAGACAAATGTAAAGAGTGACAGAAGAAGACTGCTAACAGCAACCTCTGACCTCCACACACGCACGTGTAGGTGAGTACAAATGCACACACACGAATACACTACAACACACTCAATGCACAAACTGAAAAAAAGAACAACCCCCACCCCAAAATTAAATATTAAAACTAAGTAATCTGGGTATGTGATTTTGACTTTTTTGTACCTCTAGTTTCTTTTAAAATATTGACTTTGTGTTACTTATCTAAACATATAGTCACTTATTTAACTACACATCACACACACACACACACACACACACACACACACACACACACACACACCAGCCTAGCAGCCTCTGAGCCCAAACCTGCACTATGAACTGAACTGAAGCCAGTCCTCTCCCTGGATTCTTACTGTTCCTAGCCTCTTACTGGATGGGGCACTTTGCCTGCTTTGCTCTTACCAAGGACACGAGGGGTCTCACTGTGGACTCCAGGTACTCAACCACATCCTGGACTAGCCTTGAGCCATGACTCAACTGATTGAGGTCAAGGGGAGGCTTCAGGCAGCGACTGAACTTCTCCCTTGCAGCAGTGAGGTTCCCAGCTTTGAGGCAGGCCATGCCCCAGGCATGCCACGCCCCAGTGGAATCAAGCCCGGTCTTGGTAGAGACCTGGAGGAAAAATTGCTCCATCTGTGAGAAGTGTCTACATTCAGGTCTAAGAGTCTCCCCAAGCCATTCTGTTCCTTTGCCCCAACCACCTGCCCACCCTCCACGTGCTGTAATTCTCACACTGGCAAGCTGGTTGTGCCCTGGATGCATCCATGATCCGGACAATGGAGAGATAGCGAGGCCCGTTTCCAAGGCTGAGCAAAGGCCATTCGTGACAGTGGGGTAGGGTAGAAGGATGCTTTATCTTTGCCTCACCTCAACGCCCAGTTGGTAGTACTCAGCTTCCAGGAGCTGGTTCCTCAGTCTGGTTACTGCAGCTGGCTGCAAGATCTGGTCTAGAGACGGCACATGACGATAGGCAGCAGTGACTAAGATATGCAGGACGTCTACTTTGCTGATGTAACTACAGGGGGAAAGAGGGCACCGCAAATGAGGCCGTGTTGAGTTCTGGAGCAACCGTTGCTTGAAGGTTTTCTATTTCATCTTCAATGTTAATTGTGATCATGAGACTAGGTACTCCGAAGGTTCTAGAGTCAGACTCTTTTAACCCCACTTCAAACTTAATAGCTCTGAGACCTACCTCAACCCACTCATCTGTTAAGTGGATATAAAGCAGAAATTTTTTAAGTATAAAATGAAATGTGTCAGATGAAGAGCTTTGGATAGTGTTTGGAACTTTGGTAGCACTTACATTTGTTAGTTTATGTTTGAGTAGGGATGTCCTGGGTTTCTGTCTGAGACAAGGCCTCTACATTGAATACTGGAGCTCACAAGTTACCCATTTGCTTTTGGCTCTTTGGAAACTTGCTTGGTTTCAAGAGAATATGGAACAAGAATCATTGACTCAGGCTGGAGAGATGGCTCACCAGTTAGAAACACTGGCTGCTTTTCCAGAGGACCTGGGTTTGGTTTTTAGCACCCACATGATGGCTCACAACCACCTGTAACTTCAGTTTCAGGGGACCTGACACCATCTTCTGGATTCTGTGGGCACCTGGCACACTTGTGGTATACATACGCACACAGACCAAACATTCGTGCATATAAAATAAAAATCATTCTTCAGAAACAAAACACAACACCCACTGACCCACATTCCTGGTCTGGACAGTGGAGCCGGCACCAGCAGAGGTACCTTGGCCCCTTTTAGTCTGGGCTCCTGGACTTCAGATTCTCTCTCCATGCCAAGAATGGCCTTCCTTATATCCCACTGACAATCTTACTCCTTACCCCTTTGGCAACCTTACTCCTGATACCCGAGGACTGGAAAAACCTTATCGATACAGAGCCCGGAGGGCTACATCATTCATTCTGCCTGATGTGGCAAGCTCACACCCACGGTTCCTGGCTCTGTCTCAGAACTACAGCAGAAAACCTGTGGCTCCTGACTCGGATTCCACACCTTTAGTGATACTTAACCTGGTAGGGACAGGGTAGGAGAAAGGACAGTGTGTAAAATCAGATTTGAAGCCATACTATAACTCTCCATTTGGAAAATGAAAACATTTGAACTAGATGATGTGTTTTTTGTTTGTTGGTTTTGAAATATATTCATTTTTATCTGTTTATCTATCAGAAGGGGACATAGTTAAAAACACAATAATTTGGTTTGTATGGTAATATACAGCAGAGAAGAGTCCTCTCCCATGGAGAAAATGACATGAAGTCATCATACAAATGTATGTGAATGTAGGGTGAGGGAGAAAGAAGGTATGATTTCAAGTCAGTGCTGTAAATCATCCAGGAATCCCACAACTGCTTGCAGGGGTGAGAACTCTGTGGGAGGGAGGGCTTCCTCCACCTCTGCCACTCATAGGGGCCCATGGGGTTAGCAGCCTTGTCTGAGGTTAGAGTGTTAAGAGGTGATAGAGTAGGCCTGTGCTCTGAGCTTGAGGGAGACATTTATGCTCCAAAGCACTCTCTGTCCCTGGCTCCTGAGGCCATTGGGAACTGGTGCTGGCCTCACTTTGTGAGTCATGTATCTGGGTGGATAAGGAGGAATTAGGAGTTTTCATTGTCAGGTTAATGAATGGAGTCAAAGCAGGTTGCGCAGGAATCTGAGGGAGAACAGAGGTCTGAGCACCAGTCACATCTTCCCTATTTCCACAGATGACTCACAATCCTACCATGAATCAGGAGCCCACTGCTTCCCCAATTAAAACAAAACAAAACAAAACATTTCTTTCTTCTTGTGTGTGTGTCGGAGCATGCTGGTGCTACGGCATGTGTGTGGAGGGCACAGGGCTTGTGGGAGTTGGTTCTCTCCTTCCACCATGTGGGTCCCAGAGATCAACTGCAGGGAGTGAGGCGTGGTGTCCCCAAAATGTTTTTATAGACTCTTTATCCAGAAGTCCTAGAGGTCACAGTCAAGACTGGGGTGGAGTTCTGTGTAAGGTTAATCACTGAAAACCAGAGAGTTCCATAGACACAAAAGCTACTTCCCTAAATGACTTTAATGACAAATTATCTAGTTAAGGTGTAAGCAAGGAAACCACGTGCTGGCTAGTTTTACGTCAACTGGACAGAAGCTGGATTGATTTGGGAAGAGGGACTCTCAATTGAGAAAATACCTCCGGAAGATGGGCCTAGACAAGTCTGTAGGGTATTTTCTTGACAAATGATTGATGTGGGTGGGCCCAGCTCACTGGGGGAGGTGCCAATCCTGGACAGGTGGTCCTGGGTGGTATAAGAAAGGATGTGCAGTGCAGTAAGCAGTGTTCCTCCGTGGCCTCTGCTTCAGTTCCTGCCTCCAGGTTCCTGCCCTGACTTCCTTCTGGGATGGACTGTGATGTGGAACCATATGCTGAATAAGCCCTTTCCTCCCAGAATTGCTTTTAGTCATGGTGTTTTGTCATAGTAATAGAACGCAAATGAACACAATCTGTTTTTGAGGGTTTTGAAAAAGAAAAGGACATAGGCTGACAAAGGGCGAGGACAACCAGGTACTTATATTTCATTAACACCAAAATGAGATGCATTGTTAGAGAGGATGGGAAGATGAAAAGTCATAGTAGGGTCAGCAGAGGAAGCCAGATAAAAACTGCTACCAGGTAGAAGAATGGAGGCTCACCTGGCGGCAGTGGTGCACGCCTTTAATCCCAGCACTCGAGAAGCAGAGCCAGGCGGATCTCTGTGAGTTCGAGGCCAGCCTGGTCTACAGACAGCGAGATCCAGGACAGGCACCAAAACTACACAGAGAAACCCTGTCTCGAAAAACGAAAGAAATAAATAAAGAAAGGAGGCTCATTCTTATGTACCTGTCACAAAGAGCCAAGTCCTGGCTTTGGCCAGCCTTGACGAACATCATCTTGGCGCTGAAGAGCAGCTGCTTCATGATGTCTATGAGCAGCCCTGCATCCAGCTCTGGGTTGGTGAGGCCCTTGGACAGCTGGCAGCAGTGCTCGATCAGCTGGTGACCGCAGGCAATGCTGTCTCGGTGCAGGTTCAGGATGGCGATGCACAGGGAGGCGCTGGGGGCCTGCTCAGGGCAGGAAGGGAGAACAAGACAGTGAGAGCGTTGTTCAAAGGCCGCTGCATGGCAGAAATCACCATTCCCACTTCACAAGGCTGGAAACCACTGCAGGAGGAAACCGCACAGTCCACAGCAAAGCAGAAGCAGAGCCAGCCACATTTTAGATGCTCAAGGTTTCATTGCTGGAGCTCTGGCTGCTAGGCTTTGTCACACTGTGGGAAGAGGACAGTTATGTCTACGATTCCTACTTCTTTTTTTTTGAGACATGGTCTCTACATAGCCATGGCTGTCCAGGAACTCACTTCCTACTTCTTGACAATATCCACAGGTGGCCTCCTTTTTCTGGTCTCCTGTCCCACAATTGCAATCATTCTTGTTCTTTTCAGTGGCTTAGATGACAACAGTCACTCACTTAGCTGAAGTCACCGTTTCAAGTCCTGAACACGCTGCTGCCAGATCAATAACTCTAAAGCACATCTGTAAAATTTCCTAGGTGCTCATGCCTATCAAATAGTCATTTCTTACCTTAGAATTCATAGTTTTATATATAAATAGTCTTTCTCAATCTTACCATATTACCAATACTTCATCAATACTGTCTTCTGATGTCCTAATCATGCCCTGTGATTTTTGACTCAGTGCCTTGGCTCAGATATTTTAGTTTAGTTTTGTTGTTGTTGTGGTGGTGTGTATGTGTTTGTGTTGTGGTTATGCATTCGTGTGAAGGTGTGCATGCACTTGTGTGTGCATGTGTGTGTCAAGGCCAGAGGTTGATATTGGGTATCTTCCTGAATGGCTCTCCATCTTATATTTTTTGGAGTCAGGGTCTCTCACTGAACCTGGAACTTGTTGATTCAGCTAGAACTTGCTAGGCAGCAAGCCTCAGGGTTCTGCCTGTCTTTGCCTCCTCAGGGCTGGGACTATATAGGCACATGATGTTGCACTTGTTTTTTTTTTTTTTTTTTTTGGTGGATGCTGGGGATCCAAAGTCAGGTTCTCATGCTTGCATGGGAAGCACTTTACCATTGACTGAGCTCTCTCCCCATTCCCCTACACAGTTCAGTTTGTGCCCTCTCCTTCCCCTACCTTCACCCCCTTGCAATTCCGAATTTCTGCTCACCACACTCTTACCCCTCTTCCTGTACATTTCCCGAGACGTTCCTCATCTTCTGCCTAACTGGTTTACTTGTTGTAGCTCTCATATAATTGTATAATAAGCAAGCAAGGACCAGGCTGTAGTTAGAACCTCTGTATTCCCTGTTACACTGTCGGACGTCATAAAGAAACTCAAGTGACCGTCACATTTTATTGTTATTACCTGCTCATAGTAAAACTCACTCCGAACCAGCTCATTTTCTTCCTCATTTAGACTCAAGATCCATTCCACCTCCGCTGCTTTGGGGACTCTCACCACAGCTGAATATGGAGGGCTTTCATTCTTAGAGCTGTCTGAAACTAAAGAAGAGAGCTGTCAATCACATGTCAGTCACTCGGTGGTCAGGCAGTCTGACAAGCTGGTGCGTGTCACAGGCAGACATCTACCTGCTGTCTGAGGGTCCCTTTCTCTCTCTGTGGTCCCTTTTCTTTCCTTTTTAAAAGATTTGTTTACTTGTTTGTGTGTGTGCCTGCAGGACTTTATGTGTACCATGTGTGTGCTTGTACCCACAGAGGCCAGAAGAGGGCATCAGATCTCCTGGAATTAAGAGTTACAGGCAGTTGAGTTACTCAGTTTGGGTGCTGGGAACCAAACCTGGGTCCTCTGCAAGAACAGTAAATGTTCTTAACTGCTAAGACATTTTTCTAGCACCCTGTCCACTTCCCTTTTGTTTTCTTTAGGAAACGCCATTAGATACTTCAGGTCCTCTTCCCCAGGCATCGGTCTGGGATAAATGTCACAGTACTTGTGACATGACTGATGCTTCACACAAGAAAATCTTGAAAGACATGGCTCAACTGTTGGCTTCTCCAAAAAACTAACCTGCTGTGGAAAGATATTGGCCAAACTGTTAACAGTGATCATCTGAGGGTAAGGACAAAGAACTGGATGATAGGACAATGGAGGAGGGGAGCCGGGGTGCAGCAGATGGGGTAGCTTACACAAGACAAGCACCGAATTCACTGGTCCTTGGCTTTCCTGGTGCTGGAAGCTAACGGGCCTTGAGAAAGGTTAATGTGAAGAATGTCAAGGGAAACAGCGATAGAAAAGCCACCAAGTGCAATGAGGTGCCATATGGCTGTCAGCTGAGGCTGGTGCAGTGACAAGGGAGCCAACTCCTGCCCCGACACAGAGCCGCAGAGAACGCAATCGGGCCTTACCTTCTGACTGGCACGGGCTCTCCTCTGGTGCACTAGAAACACAGAAAGAAAGATGAAATGCCTCAACCACTGCTTCTCTGCTTTGGCTTAGTGAACAACAGCAACATTTGCTCTATTGGTCACTGATCAGGGGATCAATCACGCATTAACTCTTTCTCTCCCCCACTGGTCACAACCATCTCTTGCCCTGCTCTGTCCACTTTATCTCTTACATAGCCATTTAAATGTCCCCATCTCTCTGTGTCTGAGGGGGACCGCACCTTTTTTTTTTTTTTGGCAGTAACTCTCTCTGACTTGGACTACCTAGCCTCTGCTTGCCGCTGTAGCAAGAGTTCAAGAATTCAAATCTGGTCCCATTCCGCCCCTGCTGAAGAATCCTTCAGAAGCTGCTCAGGTTGAAAGGACTCCACACTCACAGCTGAGGAGAAAGGCCCTTGAGACCTGCCCTGACTACTTCTTTAGCGATCTCCTTTCACCCATGACCTGTCCTCAAGCTGTGAAGGTTCCCTTGCTCCACCACCAGCTCTGGTCAGCTTCTACTGGTGCCACCAAGGATCAAGTTTAAAATGAGTACAAAGGGCATGCTGGCCAACCCCAATCCATGATGGCACCAGGGAGCAAGTCCAAGTCTTGTGCCAGTGTTTAAGTCTTCTGGATTCAGCTGCCAGCTTTACTATAGGGTTGGCTGATCAGAACCCTAGCCTATCACCTCCCTACTCACAGCTCCTCAAATGGTCAATTTCTTCTCCTGCCTCTCTCTGCCTTTGATGTGTCTCTCCGACCTCTGGGCATAAGATTTCTTTTCCGTTCTGTTCCTTTTCAGGTTTCTTTCCTACCAACTCCTCATTCTCGAAGACTCATTTCCTGGGGTCCCCTCCAGGAAACTCTCCTGCCTACCTGGCCATTCTGTGTGTACAGTCACCACTGCACTTACCCAACCACTTTGTATTGTGTTTATTGGCTGTCTCTCTAGTAAAACGGGGGCTCCTTTAGGGTAATTAACTACTGCAGAGTGACCGCTGGTAAAAGAATCCCCATCAATATTGACTGCTCACTACAACCCCGTAAGGACAGTGTTTGGGTAATTCCTGTCCTACACCTGACAGAGGAAGGCACAGCGTGGTAGGTTAGGGTTTCAGGAACTGTACAATGTGTATGGCATGTCTTCCTTCCTATGCAATCAATACTCATTATGGCAAATAATGGCCCACACTGCTAATGAGTAGAAGAAAAAAATCTAGTTAAGTTTGCTAAGTGAAATAAAACATGAGAATCTAAAGCAATATTGCTTTTGTATGGATGATTTCCCCCAGGTGCCCTATGAGCCTTACACTTCCCACTCTCATTGAGAAGTAGTAGGAAAAAATCCAAGTCAGAAAACAACGTCTTCATCCATCTGCCTTGCCAGAAGGAGGGACAGGTTCTGAAATGTATCTGGAAGTTAACCATATGTAAGAAAGTGTAAGGGCTGGTCTATGAGTCACCAGCCAGGAGGATAACTCAGTTTAGAGCTGAAGCAAATGAGCCCAAACATTCAGTGGGTGTGGACAGGTCCTGAGTCCAACCGGAGCCACATGAAGCTGGAGTGACTAGGAAACAGGAGAGGTGGCCGAGTGAGATCGTGACCTCAGTGTGTGAAACACAGAGTGTCTTGGTTTCAGAAAAACCAGCCTGTAAGAACTCTGAACACTTCCTTCTCATCCCTACTTCCCATCCAGAAGCTTCTCCGACAAGGTCATTCTGTGAGCATTTCACAGTACAGTTAACGACGCTGCCAGCGTGCATGTTAAACAACATCTCTGTGAGTGTAACAGGTTCAATACACTGCCCAGTGGGAGTGCCAGGAGTGTTAGGACCCTGGGGAGATGACAGCGGTCCAGCCGGCGTCAGCCCTGCTGCAGACACTCACTCTTTGTTGTAGTAACCGTAGCACTGGTCACACACTCGTGCAGGGTTTTCTCTGCAGCCGTCCACCACCATTTTCTTAGTGGAGCAGGAACCACACACTAGACGCCCACAGCGGCGACAGTGATGACGCCTGTTAAACTGAGGACAGCCAACGGAAGGACAGGGGAGAGATGAAAGGGAGATTACTGCCTGTACATGTATACTTGGTTTTTGTCAACCATGGCTTATTAAGAATACCAGGCACTTGGGTTTTCACTGAAAATGAGCTAGTACACTAGCCCTTGTCCTCAGAAAAGTCACGTTTAGGGGACTGGGGATTTAGCTTAGTGCACAAAGCCCTGGGTTTGATCCTCAATGCCTCCTCCTTCTGTTGGAGGCCAGCTCTGACCTGTGAAGGGTTCTTTGGCGGGGAGGAGAGAAGAATGAGGAAGCATTAGGTAGAAATATAGACGGAGACAAGAAAGACAGAGACACAGGATAGCTTCGGGAGGGCCTTGGGTTGATATCCAGTCCTCTTGAGATTTATTCTAATGGACCTTTTTATACACTACCAAGGGGACCCCCTTTCAAGATCAGAGCACAACGTACAGCCAAGCGTGGACCCATCCAAACACCTGGTAACCATGCCCCTGGCCAAATCATCCAATTGTGCAGCCCTGATGGGCAAAGCAAGCTCAGACTTTCTGACCTTAAGTAAGGCCTTACTAGGGAGCCTCTGTGGGTCCCCACACCCTTCCCCAGACACACAAAAGAAAAGAAAAACAAAACAAACAAAAGCCTTCCAAACTGAGGGACAAGTGTTCCAAGTCCTGGGCAGTCTGCCGTCAACGGCTCCTAAGAAGGGTGGCACCAAAGCAACATTTGGAGACACTCCAAAAAGCAACAGGAGGGTGGGCATGGTCGCTCACACCTATAATCCCACCACTCGGGAGGCTGAGGCAGGAGGATTGCTGAGTCTGAGGCTACCCTGGGCTAAACAGTGAGTTGTAAGCCAGCCTGAACTATAGCAAAACCCAGGAGGGGACCCCGGAATCCTGCTCTCTTGACCATTTGGCAGAATAACTGCTGAGCTCCTTCTGAATGTGGCCGTGGTGCAGGGGACTGGAGACTGAAGCATAGCTGAGGCCTCCTAGGAGCTCGTGGTCTGTGCGGACAGCGGATCTGCACTGAAAATAGCGAATCTTCATTATTAACAGATTCCATGTTTAGTAAGCCAAATACAAATTTGAAAATTCAGTAAGGAAGAAGAGCTCTGCTTAGCCAGTGAGGACCATGCTGCCATAGCTGATGATGGTAAAGTGAGAAGACAGCCTTTACCAAGTGGTTTAGGACATTAAAAGTTTAAAGCTTTATTATAGTTTTATTTATGTGTCTTTGTCTTTGGGTGGGGGGTTGTGTATGTGAGATCAGTGTCCAAAGAGGCTAGAAGAGGGCACAAGATCCCCTAGAACTGGAGTTACAAAAAGTTGTGAGCTTCTGGTGTAGGTGCTGGGAGCTGAACTCAGGTCTTCTGTAAGAACAGCAAGCATTCTTAACCACTGAGCCATCTCTCCAGCATCTATGTATGTATGTATGTATGTATGTATGTATGTATGTACGTATGTATGTATCTATCTATCTATCTACCTATCTATCTATCTAACTAGGCAGTGTCTCTTGTAGCTCAGGCTGGCCCTAAACTCACTACATCACTGAGGATGACCTTGAACTGCTGATCCTCCAGCCTCTACCTCCTGAGTATGGGAGTTATAGATGTGGATCATCACATCCATTTTAAGTGGTACTGGGTTTGAACCTGTGGCTTTGTCCATGGTAGGCCATCACTCTACCAAGTGAGCTGCATACAGAGGCCCCTCCAACTATTTTTGTTTTTAAGGAAGTATTGCTTCATTTAATTTCTGGAGGTTGATAGTCATTCTGTACTCTTCCATAGATGAAGAGATACAGAGAAATTACATCACTACTGCTGACATCAGTGCTGAACTGATCCTCTAGACAGGTGCTGGTATTAACTGTGCTATCATATGCAATCATATGTAGTTTTAACAGATCCATGAGCCAACTCACATGTCATCTGTAGCTTATAATAGGCTTATGAGATAAAAATGTTTATAGTCACATTGCTATTAGGAAGTACAGCTAAGGGGGCTGGAGAGATGGCTCAGAGTTGTTAAGAGCACTGCCTGTTCATCCAGAGGTCCTGAGTTCATTTCCCAGCAACCACATGGTGGCTTATAACCATCTATAATGAGATCTAGTGCCCTCTTCTGGTGTGTAGGCATGCATGCAGATAGAACATTGTATACATACATAAATAAATAAATCTTTAAAAAAAAAAAGGAAGTAGAGCTGAGAGCAGGAACTGAGTCTTCTTTCTTCTGAGTTAGTATATATAACCCACTACCAGGTCACTGTCTTATTGTGAAAGACCTAGGAACTAAATATGAAATCTCCAAAGACTTGGTGACTCCTGCCTGTCTTTATTATCCAATGAGAATGCCAACGGTTTTATAATTTAAGGCTATTTGAGGATGCCTACTTCATAAATGGATCCTGAAAACACACTCAGGTCAGGTCAAAGGAGATCCAGTCATAGGTTTGGCGATCTGAAAACATCACGGTCCTCTTGGGGACAGGTGACCGTGAACTCATGCTCACAACCTGGCACTTTGCTTTTCTTTCCCTGGAGTGCTGCTGAGGAAGGATGCTGCTTACCATGGTGAAGTGCTCTCTGCAGCAGACCATACAGGTGCTCTCAGTCTCATCTGGGACCCACTGATCCCTGGCAGGGGGTGCTTCTGGGGGCACAAACTCCAGCAGCGGCTGAGTCTGAGGGGAAGTCCTCTCCTTGGGACTGGGGGAATAGACTAAGGCACTTCCTGGAGTGAGAAGTCAGAGAAAAAAAATCTCCTAAGTGAAAGGAAAGACTGAATTTTACGATTTTACAAGGCTCTCCTGGAGTGATCGATCCAGGTGATAATCAGTGACTGCTTGAGTCACAAAAGAGAGACAGGCGTCATTGTGTGTCCCCCATTGGAAATGTACAGCAAAATCTATCAAATAATATAATTAATCAAAACCATTAAGCCTTGAGGGGGGTGGGGTGGTGGTGGTGGCGGGGATCAGTGACGGTTCAGTGGGTAAAAGGTGCTTGCTGACAAACCTCACGGCCTAGGTTGTATCCCTGGGAGCCACACTGGCAGAGGGAGAGAGCTGACAAGTGCTACGGCACGTCATTTAATCATTTAACAATGAAAAGAAATGCAACTTACAAAATACTAAGCCCACACTGAGCTAAGCCTTAGATCTCACTACCAGTGCACTGGAAACTTAGGGACACAGACCCTTATTGTCATAAAAGGATGTCAGCAAAGTCTAGCGTGTGGGCCAGGGGTGGTGGTGCACACCTGTGATCCCAGCACTTAGGAGACAGATGCAGACTGAACTCTGAGTTCCAGGCCAGCCTGGTCTACAGAGTGAGTTCCAGGACAACCAGAGCTGCAAAGAGAAATTCTGTCTCAAAAAGAAAAAAAAAAAAGAAATCCAGCACTTGGGATAAATGGCCTAGTTTCTTTCATAAAGAGGTGGGGCTGACCAATTAATTAAAACAGATGTGAGATACTTTAGCCAAATGCCATGTGTGGATGTTATTTGGAACTGGATTTAGAATCAAAACAACTGTAAACAAACAAAAAACAGGATGTGACAACTGAGGATATTTCAATATTGACTAGATATTTGATAACAATCATTTTTAATTTGAGTTTAGGTCCAATAATAGCATTGTGGTTTGATTTTTTAAAAGATTTTATTTTATTTCACATTATGTGTGTGTCTATGTGTGGGTATACACACATGTGAGTGCAGGTGCCTACAGAATCCAGAAGGGGGTGCTAACTCCCCTGCAGCTGGAGTTACCACCAGTTGTGAGTCACCCAGTGTAGGTTTTGGGAACTGAGCTTGGGTCTTTTGCAACAGGAGTCCATGCTCTTAGCAACTGAGCCATCTCTCCAGCTCTCAATGGTTTATACTGTAAAAGCATTTGCCACTTGGGAATTTATAACAGCATACTTACAAGTGAAATAATGTATATCTGAGATCTTTTTGAAAACAACCCATTAAAGGATAGGCACACAGACAAAACAAGAACACACACACACACACACACACACACACACACACACACACACACACACCAAGGCTGCTCGAGTTGCCTCACAGCTGTTTAAATACCCAGGGTCTGGGTCCTCCCTTGAGGCCTACAGGTTATTGTGAAGCATGGCCAGGAAACGGCAGGGTTTTTGCTTTACGGTATCTAAGATTTCTATTGTCTAGAAGAGCAATTTCACCACCAGTAGAAACTGAAGAGAGCTGAAAACAGTGCTTCTTAGCAGTGCCCAGAGTCCTGCTCTCCTCACTGTTCGGCAAAACAACTGCCGAGCCTTTTCTAAATATGGGTCATCGTGCAGCAGGCTGGAGACTGGGAAAGAAGGGTGCTGTGGAAAGGTGATAAAGCCTAACTCAGGCCTCCAAGGAGCTTGTCCTTGCTGTTGTATGGACACCAAAATTTTCATGAGGGCTAACTATAGCTAATCCTCATCAGTAACAGATTCCACATTTATAATGTTTCTAGTCATAAATGTGCAACTTCAGAATCAATACTCTTGTGCTGGCTAGTTTTGTCAACTCGGCACAAACTAGAGTCACATGGGAAGAGGGACCCTCAACTGAAGAACTGCCTCCCTTAGACTGCCTGTGGGCACGTCTGTAGGGTCTTTTCTGGATTAATGATGTGTGTGTGTATGTGTGTGTGTGTGTGTGTGTGTGTGTGTGTGTGTGTGTGTGTGTGTATGTGTGTGTGCGCGCGCGTGCAGTCCAGCCCACTGTGCCACCCTTGGGCATATGGCCCTGGGTTGTATCAGAAAGCAAGCTGAGTAGGCCATGGAGAGCAAGCCAGTAAGCAGTGTTCCTCCATGGTCTCTGCTTCAGTTCCTGGTCTAACTTCCCTCAGTGATGACCTGCTACCTGGAAGTGTAAGGTAAAGGAAACCCCTTCCTTCCTTCTCAAGCTGCTTTTGGTAAGTATTTTACGGCAGTCTCAGAAGCAAACTAAGACAACTCAAAATCATTACTCCCTCGGCAATTACAGCTACTTGTGGGCATGTCTGGACTGGAGAGAGTTTTCAGTCACCCAACATTCAGGTTCTCAGTAGAGGCCGACTAGGTGACATTCTTTCCTCTTGTCTCAGCTCTCACAAGAGTATGGAAATAGTGGGGGGCAGGGTAGGGCTGGGCGAGCAACTCTGGTTCCATACAGATGGACAGATTTTGAATTCCGACTTGGGTACTTGTCAGCGAGGCAAGTCACTTCTGAGTCTCTTTTGAGACAAAGAACATAGAATCTACTAGGATGAGTTACTTTGTTAGATTTTAATAAGATAATCTACGTAGGGTGTGTGTGTGTGTGTGTGCGCGCACGCGTGCATGTGTGCGTGCATGGTCATGTGTGCGTGCATGCGTGTGTGTGTGTGTGTGTGTGTGTGTGTGTGTGTGTGTGTGTGTGTATACATGCCCATATGCATAGTTTCCTCCTCTTGGAGCAACATCTCAGGGCTCACTGATTCAGTGTTTGCAGAGACTTTTGTAGACACATTGTCACAGATAATGAGTCATCTGTATGCTGAATCTACTGGGAAGTAAAAAGGTGGAGTAAATTATGAAAAAAAAAAAAGAAGAAGAATTTCTTAAGTGGGAATAGAGAAAGAGTGAAAGCATGAGGTGGTCAGAATAAGACGTTCTTACCAGGAGCAGCAGCAGCAGCAGCAGCAGAGAACTCAGCTGATGATGATCTAGACAGGGTCTCAGAATCTGAGGTTTGGTGGACAAGTTCCTGGAGGTGAATCACAGAATCTGTGGAAAGAGAAAGAGCTGGTCCACCACAAGCATCTTTATTCTCATGCTATACGTTTAGTGCAAGCCTCTGTTGACTTGGTTGATTGTGGCATCATGATTACATTAAATATAAACAGAATGGTAAAAGAACTTCTAAGCTGGCTGGGCGGTGGCAATCTCAGCACTCAGGAGGCAGAGACAGGCGGATCTCTGTGAGTTTGAGGCCAGCCTGGTCTACAAAGCAAATTCCAGGAGAGTCAGGACTACACAGAGAAACCCCGTCTCAAAAAATCAAAACCAAAACCAAAGCCAAAAAAAGAACAAACAAACAAAAACTCTTCTAAGGCAAAGATGTACGCTTTTTAAATTTCACAAAAAGCAGACAAAACCATCAAGCCATGTTTGAGGCACATGTGACAACCATCAAGCCATGTTTGAGGCACACGTGACAACCATCAAGCCATGTTTGAGGCACACGTGACAACAGAGCAGATTTTTCAATAAATTTAAAAATGCCCAGAGAGAGTGGAAGACGCTTAAATAAATGATGCCCCTGGAGGATAGGAAGGCAGCCAGGAGCATCATCTAGTTTTTTTTCTTCATTCTAGAAGAAGTTAAATCAGCTCCCAGACAACTGATGTCTGCCGTGACCCTGGAAATGAAGCATACCCCACTAAAAATGATAGCACTTAGGAGCCCACTGTCAAAGCCAGACAAATTTTTCCAGCAACGTCTCGTTTTCCACCCCTTTGTGTTATCATGCACATAGTGTTTGAGCCTTCTCCTCAGATCCAGATCTTGCCTAAATAACAAAGAGCTGTATCTCCCTTTCAGTCAGTAAGGAGAGAAGATTGAACCCAAGGGTAGCATGGCATTTCTTCTGAAGTGTAGAACGCAGCCGGTCACCTGATCGCTTTTCCCTCAGAGGGTACGGGAGGTCCAGGGCTTTCCCTGCATATCTGGAGAGCAAGGAGTCAACCTCATCCAGGGTGAAGCTGATCTCCTGTCCGGCCAGCAGCTGGTGCAGAGTCTGCACGGCCACGGTGGCCCAGTCCACCTTCATGTTCATCAGCAGCTGCTCCAGCATGAGCAGGGGGCTGGAAGACAAGTGGGCACAGCTGGCCCGGTGCTGCTCAGGCAGAGTCAGGAGAACCTGTGTGCAGGGTAGAGCGAAGAAAATCGTACACACATTTCAGGAGAGGCTTGCTTGCAGGGAAGTGAAAGGATTACAGAGACAGAGCCCTATTGTGGCCCCGCTAGGGGTCATTGGGAAGCAAGGTTGAGCTTCTGAGTCCTCTGGGTGGCAACGAAGACATGTCCTAGGACCTTTACCTAGACAAGGGGTTGCTAATCTTTTTCTGTAAGGGGTAAGAGAGTAAATATGTTAGACTTTAGGACCTAAAACCTACTCAGCATGAACAGTCAATGTAGTATGGAAGCAAGCACAAGCAAATGGATATATGAATGGATGTGTCCTGTGTCAACACAACTTGACTTAAAAAACAGGCTGAGGACTAGACCTGGCCTACAGGTGGTCACCAGCTGACCCCCTGGCCTAGACCCTCCAGGCATCGTTGGGCTTTGCCTAACCCATGCTATCATTCTATGTGAGGTTTTAGTTAGAACGAAGAATACTAGGTGACGCTAGGAGGGTGCCCGATCCTGGCAGCTCCAGCGTCCTAATAAAAGGTAGACCTAATGCCCTTTAGTGGTCAGTCACGAGGGTTGAGACGGAGTCACTGGTTCTGTTCTGCTGACTACCACTTCCCCATTTCCCCCCAACTAATTAAGTGATGTGAATAAAAAAGAAGAGCTGAGCATGGTGGACAGCGCCTGACACCCCAGCATACGGAAGGTGGAGGCAGAAGGATCGGGAACAGCCTGGGCTACATGTGACTGGGCCACCAAAAACAAATGGACAGATAGCCAAAACCTAACAACCCCAAAATTCACACACACACACACACACACACACACACACACACACACACAAAGAAAGAAAAAAAAAGAAAAGGAAACACAATCTCCTGAGGGCTGTGCCATGGCACTCTTGGCACTTGTTCATTTTGTGGGCAGTATATATGAAAAGTCAGAAGAATTAGAAAAGAGTTGATGGTCCCATTGTCTCTCCAAACCCTGGGTCACTGGATTAATGAGTCTTGTTTGTAATGTCTTCTATTGGTGTCTCTAACCTATTTTCTCATTTAATTATTGAGACAAATAAGCCTCTTCCATGAGTATAGACTATCATGCAGTACTATCATACAATTTGTGTGTGTGTGTGTGTGTGTGTACCTGCGTGTCTATGATGCACCATATGCATGCAGTGCCTGTGGAGGCCAGAAGAGGGCATCCAATCCCTTGGAACAACACGTAGTTGTGTGCAGCCTCACAGGGATGCTGGGAACTGAACCCAGGTCCTTCTTAAGAGCAGCCAATGCTCTTAACCACTGAGCCATCTCTCCAGCCCCTCAAGTAGTAGTTTTAAATCCTTACATCCAAATTCTTTTGGAAGAGAACTAGTCCCTGTCCCATGACCACTTTTAATTGGTCTGGTGTGCACGTCAACTACCAATATTTTTTTTAAAAGGCCAGTGATCCTAATACTTGGTCAGGCTTGAGGAAACAGTGATACAGCACGTGCCATAGAAAGCCTGAGGGCAGCCTGAGCTGACTGGGCAAATCTCTCCTTGGAGGAAGTGCAGAAAGACTATGACAAGTCCTGGAACACTCACTTAGGACATGGTGAGCTGCCAGGTTAAGTGTTTATACAGCACAGGCCAAGGGTGGCAGGCAGGCGCCTGGCACCAGAGCCTATACATGGACAGATTCTGAAGCGGAAGTGAGGCCAGCGATCCCCGCTTCAAACATCATTGTCTCCAACCCTTTCCTCACCTTAGATCCCATGTACAGCGCCTGGATTTCATGGTGTCGGTTGGTGGTCAGCTCTCCGTAGAAGTGGGAGGTGAGGTAGTTGGCCAAGAAGTGTGAAGTGGTTAAGCTAGGGTGCTGGTCAAGGGACCTCTCTGTGACCTCAAGGCACATGGTGCGATCAGGGATGCGTTGCAGGAGCTGCAGCAGAGGGTAGGGAAGGAGGTGAGCCCTGCAGAACTCTCAGGCTAGCCTTGTTTGGTGGGAGAAGATAACATTAAGGTTCATTTATTTGGGGCTAATTATCTTTCTCCACTCATTTGTTGCCATCCCCATACTTTACCAATGCGCTGTGGCTTTGACAGGACCCAGATGCTCCATTTGGCACTAAGGTAGACCTAGGTACCTAGCTCAAAATGAGTGTAAGTGGATCCTGCAGCCCGGAAGGGGCAGGTCTGCAATCGCCAAGACTTTGCATAGGATTCAGGAGGAAAGAAGGCACCTGAGAGGACTAGCCTCGTCCCTCCCCTGATGAAAACCGTAGAGACTCAGAGCTTACTTGAAGAGCTTTTTCATGTTCTCTTCTTTCTAGCAGGTGGAGAAGATGTTTGTGGTGCAGACTGATCAAATGTTCCCTTGGAATGGAGTACAGACGGCCCCACTCCTCACATAGTTCATACTCCTGGAAGGAAACACACGCTGTCAATCAACTCCTTTCAATTATTAATGGTCGGGGCTGAGAGTTGGTTCAGCAGTAAGAGTACTGCTCCTCTTCGAGAGGACTTAGGTTCAATTCCCAGCACTTACGTGGCGGATCACAAGATTCCAGGTACCCTCACACAGACATACATGAAGGCAAAACATCAATGCACATAAAATAAAAATAAATAAATCTTTAAAATAATTAAAAAAAATTTTTTTTGAGACAGTTTCTCTGTGTTGCTTTGTAGCCTGTCCTGGAACTTGCTCTGTAGACCAGGCTGGCCTCGAACTCACAGAGATCCAAAAGGTGTGTTCCACTACTGCCCAGCTTAACATTCTTTTTGTTATTGTTGTTCCTGTTCCTGTTTTTTTGAGACAGGGTCTCTCTCTCTCATGTAGCTCTGGCTGTCCTGGAATTCACTCTGTAGTCCAGGCTGGCCTTGAACTCGAATAGATCCACCTGCCTCTGTCTCCCGAGTGATGGGATTAAAGGTGTGTGCTCCCATATCCAGCGTGATAACATTGTCTAGGATCCCTCTCTATGCCTCTGCCCTGGTCTGCCTTCTTGGTCAGGTGCCCTGTCTGACTCTGGGCTAAGCTTTGTCACTTGATATTTTATATCAGAATCACCTCAGATGCACCTTACATTGCCTTTCCCCCTAAAATGTGAGTCACTCAAGGGCAACAACTAAGCTTAATTATCTTTGTCTCATTTAGCACAGTGCCCACCAACATTCTAAATGTTTCCTGAATGAATGACAGTTCGAATGAGCCTCTATACATTTTGAATTATGATGCATCGGCTTCTTAAAAGGCAGATACATTTCTATTAGTGCCAAAAATAGACAAAAAACACAGGAAAGGGATTCTCACTAATGACCAATCATGGAAATGCAACTTGGATCAATAAGAAACCACCTTACTGGCGCACACACACACACACACACACACACACACACACACACTGGACAGTATAAAGAGTTGGCAAGGACATGGAGCAATTGGAAGTAGAAGTGAGAATTGACATCTGATTTGATGAGACTTGATCCTAGTAAAAAGGGATGCTCATGATGAACAGCAATTCCATGTGTAGAAACACTCCACTCACAGTGTAGAAAATCTCACACAAGAAAGCCATGGTGATGGTATTATCCTATCTCCCTGTATTTTGGCAAATCTCACAATTAAAAGAAGGAAAGATTATATTGTAGTTATAAAAACCTGTGGATATTGATACCTGCAAAGGACTCTATCCACACAACCAGCTAAGGAGCTAATACCGTTCAGGAAGGAAGATAAACCAATCCTGGAAAATGTCACCTGTGCTTCCAGAATCATGTTCATGACAGACAACGGGTCTTCGGTACAGCAGCTCCTCAGGGTCTGCCAGTCACACCACACTGGGGGATCCTGCAAACCTAGAACCTAAGCAAAGACAGGCGAACCCGTAAACCACCTGGCAACTTCTCCCTCCGCGAACAAGTCATCCGTACATCCACGGAAGCGCCATCCCTCGAGCTCTGCCCCAGAGTCAAGCTGTCTGAACTTTCCAGGAAAGTCGGGGAAGGAAGCAGAAGGGCAAAGGTTGTTTGGTGACAATCAACCAAGTCTTCCGAAGTAAAATTGGGGGAAAGTCTGACCGGCAGCTAGGACACAAGTTCTCACTGGTGAGGACAGTTCTCAGAGGCTCAAAGCCTGTCCCGCCTCCTGAGGTCATCTGTCCCAAGTTTCTCCACCTCAGCGCTCTACCCAAGGAGTTCTTCCAGCCTGAATGTTCCGTGAATCATCTTTCCCACAGCATTTTAGCTTAGTATGAAAACTGTTCAAGAGGTACAGAAAGGAAATCTTTCCCCTCGCTGTACTCCCCTGGCCTGGTGAGCCTCAGGCTCGCATATATTGTATACTGGTTAGGCAGCCAGACCTCCCAAGTCTGTCTCCCTGAGCCCTCATCAGCTTGCATAGCACACATCCCACAAGAATCTTTCCCTGTTGAAAGATTCAAAACGGCTCTGGAAATTTAGCTGAGCTTTAGAATAATCTCTAAGAACAGACACGATGGAAGGATTTACACAAAGCTCAATCCATGCATGTGAAAATACCTTTGTGAACTGTGCAGCAGCATCCCAACGTTAATTTTATTGCTATCCTTCCTCGATGCAAATGTATTTAAAACAGTAAGAGTAACAACACAGAGTTAGATAAAAGGTCTCCCTTCATTCATGTAAGAACCTGATGCAGAGGAAAAGCCCAGCCTACATTTTCTGTTTCTTACGATAGCCCATCATAAGAGAACGGGCTGCGGGGACGGCGGGTAAGAGGTGCGTGTCCTCTACTCTTGTCGCCACAGCCTGTACCTTCTGATAGACCTGCAGCTCCGTCAGCTTCCTCTGCAGCTCAGATTTTAGTTCTCCTTGGACAGCCATGTCTGAAACACAGTAGGCCAGGATCTCCTGGCATGACTCCAGGGGCCACCTGTCCACAAACCGTAGGGCCAGCTGACTTCTCAGAGACGCATCCTTCACAGGAAACAGGTATTGCCAACCTTCCTTGTCTATAAGACAAAACAACGTTCAGCAAGCCCACCCTGAAGGAGCTTAAAGACCCCCAATTACTTAAGAGGGCTTTGTTCTATCTTATGACCCAGGAGCTTGCAAGGCGGGGGAGGAAGGGGAAGAGGGGGCAATCCATGTGACTGTAACTAGGTCTTATACCTGGAATATTACATGACAGGAAGAAATCCTCTACTCCTAGTACCTCTTTATGCAAACCTATCACAGTCATAGGACTTTCTGAAGGAAGAGAAGGAGGGAAGGACAAAGGAGAGGAAGGGAGGGGAGAGAGGGATGCTTCCCACATTTTTTCCTGCTGCACACTGGTACCCTTGCAAACTCATCTTGTCAGTAAAGCTTGAGTGTTCCCTGCAATTTCCACTCTGCATCCTATATAAAAGTTATTGGAGTAAATGAGCCTCATTCCCTAAATATCCTGTCACTAGGTGGCTCTCTCTCTCTTTCCCACACCCATTCATAAATCTGATCTTGGAGACACAAAAAGATAGAGCCCAAGCAATTAATATCATACAGTTCTTTTACTGAATTTCTTAACCTTCTTGGGGGCGTTCTCCTTTCAAAGGGCGGCTCGGCCTCTACTACAAAGCTACCCTGTACAGCACATCTCTGTACAGCTTTTGCTCTCTCTAGTGGAGGAGTATGGCTCATTGATTTTCTATTTTGATTATACATGAAAATCTCGTGTGTGTGTGTGTGTGTGTGTGTGTGTGTGTGTGTGTGTGTGTATACACGTGGAGGTCAGAGGTTGACGTTGGGTATCTTCTATTGATCTCTACCATAGTTTTAAAAAAATCTTATTATTGTGTGTGTGATATGTGTGTATGTTAGTACAGTTGCACACACGCCATGGTGGAAGTCAGCCTTGGGCGTTGGCTCTTTCCTACTTTTCTGTTGGTTCTGGGGATCAAACTGAGGTCACCAGGCTTTGTGTGGCAAGCACTTTTAGCAGCTGAACCATCTTACTAGCCTCAGACCTTATTTTTTGAGACAGTGTCTTTCACTGACTTGGAACACCCTGTTTGGCTTGACCTGCTGGCCAGTTAGTCCCCAGGATCTACTTGTCTCTGTCTCCTAAGTACTGGGGTTACAAACGTGTGCTGGACCACACCTGGCTCTTCCGTGGGTGCTGGGGATCCAAACTCAGGTCCTCATGATTGAGCAGTAAGCACTTTGCCCACCCTGCCATCTCCTTAGCCCCTTGTTTTGTTTTGAGACAGGTTGGCCTCAAACTTCCTATCCTCCTGCCTCAACTTCCCAAGTGCTGGGCTATAAGCACTGACCACCAGGCCAGCTCACGGTTCATTAGCATGTGGATGTTCCAGTCCTTTACGCTGTCCTGGCAGAATGGCGTGGCTGGAACAAAGGTCATGTGACCTATAAAGTGCTCTGCAGAAAAAGACTGCTAACTTCTCTTCTACAGTTACCACTTAATTGAACTCCATCCTGGACTTCTGAAGGCAGGACCCAGATTGTCATTTATACATCTGACAATCATTCTGATATGCAGGATTGGAAAGGTTGAAACTAGTTCTAGACACCCATTCTAAGTCACACAGACTTGGGTTCTCGACTCCACTCTATTCACGATCCTGGGTAAATTTTTTAACCCCGCTGATCTTTAGTCTAGTCCCAGGAAAGTGAGATTACGGTGACACAGTCACTCTCCCTAGAGCTCCTGTGAAGACTAAATGTGCTCCTGAGACAGTGAGGGAGGCGGAGCGCTCTGCTTACCACATGCTGTAGCACAGCTCAGCACCGCATCCCTCACACTGCTCAGGTCGTCCAGGTCTCGCCCATACACTTCAATAAGCTGAAGGGCCCGCGGCCAATCTCTGGCCACCAAAGCTGCCTCAAAGGCCTCAGTTAGTACATCCAGGGCCACAGGAGAATGCAGGCCCAGAAGTACAGTGGAGAGACCGGCCTGTCCACAGAGACTGGCTGCTAGACCCTGTCCCGGCTCGGAGGCTTGGCGTAGAGGCTCCCAGGCAGCCAGGAGGGCAGCCTCAAACACAGGAAACTGTTCCAGAAGGTGCTCACATTCCTGGACTACCTTCTCTGCAGTCAGAGGTGCCTCCCTGCGACCACGCAATTCCTTCCAAGACAGGCTAGGCTTGCTGACCTTTGTCCCTCGGGAGGCCCGCAGGCAGGCCACTGCGGCCAGTATCTTTGAGCGAGACTTAAGGAAGGCCAAGGCAGAGGAGGTGAAGGCTGGGAGTGAGGAGTCCTTCGGGGAGGAACAAGACTTTCTCTCTGATGAGGGATTCTTGCTTGGTCCAGGGGAGTCCAGCACAGAGAGGGGCAGGCCATCCAGAAGGTGAGAGGCGTGCTCCTGAGCCAGCATGCCCAGCTGGGTCAGAAGGGATGAGGCCTGCTGGCTTTGTCGAGAAGGGCAGAGAGTAAGGGGCTCACAGCAGCAGCTGACAATGACCTGGGGCACACTTAGGCTGAGACCTTCTTGGGCAAGAAGGGCTGCCAACCTGGAGGAAAAGAAGCAGAAGACATGTGAGGCCTGAACACATAGGCACCATTCGCAATCTTACAAATGCATTCATTCATTCATTCTAGACCAGGTCATATGGTGTAGTCCTGGCCGGCCTCAAACTTATTGCCTTTACCTCCCAAGTGCTGGGCTTCAGGCAGGTGTCCTCACATGGCAAAGAGAAATAAAGGCAATTAATCATTCTCTTTGATGAATAATATAACAGGCAGTTCACCAGACATACTACTTAGCTCCATATCACTTCATAACCTGAGAGATCTGTCCACAATCCTCTATAGGGAGGTGATTTTTCTATAAGTATGAAGTATTATATAACATAATTTATCCCATCTTAGCAGATCATGGAGCCTTCTGGTCTATTGCACATGTAACCACTTTTCATCTGTACAACCAAGAGTCAGGATAAATTTCCTTACATGAATTGCTAGGTTAAAAGCCCTATCAATGTGTTTATTTTTATTTTTTTATTTTTTTTTTTGAGCCAAGGTTTCTCTGTGAAGTCCTGGCTATGCTAGAACTCACTCTGTAGACCAGGCTGGCCTCAAACTCAGAGATCCACCTGCCTCTGCCTCCCAAGCGCTGGGATTAAAGGGGTGCCCCACCTCTGCCTACAAATCGCATACAAAATAATAGATTTAATTATCGTGTTTTCATAGTTTGCTTTTGTAGACCATCCTCTTTGACTTGTCTTCTCTATCTGTTGATTCCCAACCCTTTCAACTTTAGTAGTCCCCTCCCTCCTCCTCCTCTCTTTCCTCCTCCTCTTCTTCTTTTTGGTTTTTCAAGACAGGGTTCTCTGTATATCCCTGGCTGTCCTGGAACTCACTCTGAAGACCAGGTTGGCCTCGAACTCAGAGATTTTTCTGCCTCTGCCTCCTGAGTGTTGGATTAAAGGCCCATCACAGTGCACCATCACTGATACAACTGCCCCAAAAACCTCTTCTTCCCATCTTGTCCCCTTTCTAGTTTTATGATCTATGATCATACATATATACTATTACCTATAACACACACACACACACACACACACACACACACACACACACACACACATTTTAAAAGCTAGGATCTATACATGGACAGAATATGTTGTATTTGTCTGAATCTGTGTTGTCTCATTTAATATGATAATTTGAGATTCATCCATTTTCCTGCAAATTTCATTTTTCTTTACAGAGAATTAGCTTCCATTTTGCACATGTAGCACATTTTCATGGTCCAATCACCTCTTGAAAATACCTCAACTGATTTCATTGCCCTGTTTTTGTGAATAGGTCAGCAACAAATACCATGGTGTAAGTCTCTCTGTGGTGGGATAGAGAGTGCTCTATGCACGGTAGTGGTGTAGAGAGGTCATATGGCAGTCCCGTTTTTAGCTCTTGGAGAAACCTCCACACTGATTTCCATAGTGGCTGTACCAGTTTATCCTCCCACCAGGACTGAATAGGGGTCCTGTCTTCCCACATGCTCACCAGAATTTGTTGTCATTTAGTAGATAGTAGACTAGGGTGAGATGGACATTCAAAGGAGTTCTAATTTGCAATTCCCTGATAGTTAAGGATGGTGACTACTTTTACAAATATTTATTGGTCATTTGTGATCAATCTGTAATCTTAATAGATACTTAGAAGATGATTTGTCATGGGAGTTATAGCAACTTTTATACTTTACCAGCAATGCCTGAGGATGGTTATTTTTCTATAGCCTACATGGCCATTGTTGCTGAGCCTCTGGCTTTTGCTCATCTGTGAGTGAAGAGTCACCATTAGCCTCCTACCTATAACACACACTAGCAGTGGCAAGAGGGCAAAGAAAAGAAGCATGTTGATTTTTTTTTTCTTTTGTTTTTTCGAGACAGGGTTTCGCTGTGTGGCTTTGGAGCCTGTTGAATTTTACCATCCTATAAAAGAGTAAAAGCACCACAAGTGATGTCTACCTGTCTGGAGGCACTTGTCTCTCAAGCAGGAGATGGGACACCAGTTGGGAAGAGCTCTGTTGCAGGAGAACAAAGGGATTTCCAACCTTGACCTCCACATTATCTGAGAAAGGAAAGAAAGGATCTTTGTTTGTCCTGCTGGGTTGCAACCGCTCAGGGCTCTGTCTCAGAGAACAGATTAGTCACATTGTGAATGGCAATGATGACAACATGAAGATCCCTTCTGTGGACTCACAGTAGGTTAAAGGTATTCCCAACGTGACCCTGGATACAAGTTTATTTACATCTTACAGTGCTAAAGACTTCCAACCCAGCAAACTTCAGTGGCCAGTCTAAACTACAGACAACATGCAGCGCTCACTCCAACCTGACTGAAATAGAAGTTGACAGTTTGAGCATCCTGTCTCTGCAATCGGCTCCTGTGTTTGCATGAACAGATTAGGGTATCGTGGGATAGGATCTAAGTCTACACACCGATGTTTCATTTACATCTTATATACAGACCCCAAAGGTAAGATTAGACAGTATTTTCATATATCTGTATTTTAACTATGAACTGTCAAATCATTTATGGCATCAGGTTGGTGGTTAAAAAGGTTTGGGATCTGGAAAAATTTAAGACTTCAGATTTTTTATCCATCTACATGGAACTTGCTAAGAACTCAAAGAATCTGGGACTCATGTCAAAAGCTTGATTTTTCTGCTGGACTCTCAAATCTATGATGGAGCCCAGGTCTGACAGAATTTTTGTTCTGTTTTGTTACAGGGTATTACACAGCCCAGGCTGGCCTGGAACTTCTGATCCTTCTGCCTCTGCCCCGAGTGTGGGGATTATAGGTGCGCACCACCACACCTGGCTTCAAGGACATTTCTGAGGCACCAATTCCGTGAAATGTTATTGAGGACTTCCATGCGCTGTATAATTTTACTTAACACAAAGATACAAAATATAGACAGATGGGTAAGAGAATGCTACAAGTCTGGTACCCTTAGTTATTGTGTACCTAGAGTGAACCTCTTAAGGAAGCACGCCCCCTCTTCCTTTCCCTAAACAACTGCCCGATGACTCAGTATTGTTCTCACTACTTACCAGGGTCGGAGCTCAAACTCCGAAGAAGGACCGCAGCCAGGGTGCTGCAGTAGCTGAAGAAGGTTCCCACATAGTCAGCCTGCCCGCTGCCTGCCAGCACCTGCTTCCCCAGGCTCTTCTGGAGGAGCTGACTTTGGATGTGCACAGGGTGGGCCTCTGCCTCGGGGGCCTTCTGGGCCGCCTGCTCCACTAGGGAAGTGAGTGGAGTACTCTTGGGCTCTGAGAGGAATGAGGGTGGGAGAAGAGACATGGCTTTAGCCTCTGCTTCTAGCTTTGGGCTAATTTCTAAAATTAAATATTTATTTTATTTTTTTATTTTTATGTAGGTGCATGTGTATGTGGATTTGGGGTTCCTGCAGAGGCCAGAAGATGTAGGACCCACTGGAGCTAGAATTATAGTTGTTTGTGAGCCACTCAGTGTGGGTGCCGGGAACTAAATTTGGGTCTCTGGAAGAGCAGCAAGTAGTCTTAACCACTGAGCCATCTCTCTGGCCCCTCAGCTTTGGGTCAACTTTTGACCCAGTGTGTAAACTGAGCTTCCTACAGAGTGCACTGGGTGTCTATAGGACATAGGTGACTATGTGAGCCCCACACTTAAAAGGTGGACAGACAAAACAAAACAAACAATTCAGCCACGTGGGCAAGCGATCTTGGCCAGGAAGAACCTGGAGTCTAGAGAGGCATCAGACTATATAGTTGTTTTACCCTGTTGTCTCTGGGGTGAAGAAGCCTTATGAAGAACACTTTCAGGGAGGGGTGACCAATATCAACTAACTACCAGCTGGGTATATTTCTCACCAGCAGTGAAATAAATGTACCTGCTAGCCAGAGTGTTAAGTTTCCTTTCAATTGAGAGTTGGGGAAGAGGGGAGTGTGCTTCTGAATGTGCCTTGCTTAGCTAGAAAGGGCTGACCAAGCCCAGCTCCAGTGTGCAGAGCCTCTGCTCCAAAATGCTCATACATCCTCGGCTGCCTCACCTCCCACGCTCAGTTCTTCTGTTTATCTGTCCCCGTGCAGGCAGACCTGTACCTGGTAGTGCTAGTGCCTCTCGCAGTGACTGGAGAGCCTGATCCAGTTGCTGGGAAAGGCTGGTCTGGCTGGCCACACAGTCCTCGGTGAGGCTGGGCCAGCATGTCTGAAGCAGCTCGGAGATGCTGCACCGTGGGGCGCCTCCTCCCCTTTCTTCTAGAGTGTCTACGGAAAACATGTGAGAAAGGAAGAGGAAGAAAAGGTCTGCTGACCCACTGTTCCAAGTCCAGGAAGAACAAAAGTAGAAGACAGGTGGTGTAGTAAAGCATCTCACCAGGTTTCGCTTGTCCCGTTAAGGTAAGTGGATAATTGAGAATCTTATTAATTTGCTGAAGGACAACAGGAAAACCTCGAATACCATCGGGATGGAGGACAACCTGGTCTAGGCGTCGACCTGAAATAGAAGGAGGAAGGGGGAACGCTGGAAGAAATGGATTTCCAGAGGCGGATGCCCAGCTCATGTAACTTGATCTTTTCTAAGAGTAAGTGTGAGGAACACACTGTCATTTTGGGTGACAACAAGCAGAGCTGGTGTACGCCATGCTTGAGGTTCCAGGACTGCCTCGGCCATCAACGGCAGATTCAGAATCTCTGGCATTTCTGTGGCACTTGTTGACCAAAGCCAAAGGGACACTTGCTGTGGATTTGCCTTCCGACTGTCTTCAGCCACGGACTTGAGCTGGAATCAGATTTCTATTTTCCAATCGCCCCAGGAGATCATCATACTTCCGTACCCGATTCCTCTAGGCCAGCGGTTCCCAACCTTTCTCACGCTGCGACCCTTTAACATGTTGTGGTGACCTCTAACCTTAAAACTAATTCATTGCTACGTCATAACTGTAATTTTGCTACTGTTATGAATTATAATGTAAATGTCTGTGTTTTCTGATGGTCTTAGGCGACCCCTGTGAAAGGGTTGTGCGATCGCAAACGGGTTGCGACCCACAGGTTGAGAACCTCAGCTCCTAGGACATTTCCCTTTACCCTGGTTTACAGAGTCATGGCCATCCCAGGCGAGGGTCAAGGCCTTTACCCAGGAGGGGACTGCAGTATAATGGCACTCATTCACTTGTCCCTTGGTTTTTGTATGCTAACAGATCAAACCCAGGGCTCAAGCATGCTACACCCCCACCCACCCATTTGTATCATCCTTGAAAGCATGTTTCTTTCCTTTTCTGTGTAGTTTTGGTGCCTGTCCTGGATCTTGCTCTGTAGACCAGGCTGGCCTCGAACTCACAGAGATCCGCCTGGCTCTGCCTCCTGAGTGCTGGGATTAAAGGCGTGTGCCACCACCGCCCTGCCCTCTTTCCTTCTTTTTAAAAAGAACCAGTTGGTGGGTTTCTTTGTAGCATCTTCCTACCACATGCCATGCACTTCTCTCCTATTGCTCCTCCTCTCTCTACTCCCGTTGTGGAGCCTTCTTCCCTGCAAGCCTAGCTGCCCTTTAACTTCCCTGCTGACTGTATGTTTCTTCCTTCAATTTTATGATAAATCAGAAAAGAATTTCCTCGAGTGAGTGCAGATTGCTGTCTATGAATGTGAGCCACCCAACATCTGTATTTATGCCATTAGGATAAGGGTATGAATGTGAGCCACCCAACATCTGTATTTATGCCATTAGGATGAGGGTATGAATGTGAGCCACCCAACATCTGTATTTATGCCATTAGGATGAGGGTATGAATGTGAGCCACCCAACATCTGTATTTATGCCATTAGGATGAGGGTATGAATGTGAGCCACCCAACATCTGTATTTATGCCATTAGGATGAGGGTATGAATGTGAGCCACCCAACATCTGTATTTATGCCATTAGGATGAGGGTATGAATGTGAGCCACCCAACATCTGTATTTATGCCATTAGGATGAGGGTATGAATGTGAGCCACCCAACATCTGTATTTATGCCATTAGGATAAGGGTATGAATGTGAGCCACCCAACATCTGTATTTATGCCATTAGGATGAGGGCATCAATAATTCTTTCTCCTTTTACTCTCTCCACAACTTCTTAGGGTTTGCTGAGCTCATCGCTACAGCTGACATGAATGAACGGATGGATGGATGGATGGATGGATGGATGGATGGACGGACGGGAATGGAGAGAGGTGACCGACCCTACTTACCCCGGCTCTCCAGGCTGCTGCTCAGTCGCCGCTCGGCTGTTTCTAGGAGCTGTTTACAGGTCTTCCAGAGCTGGCACTGGCAGCAAGCCAGGTCAAAGGCAGCCATGGCAGGGGGACTGAGGTCTTCCAGAACTTCTCTGAGAGGAGTGGTGGGCTCCGTCAGAGCAGCGTTTATCCAAAAATCTTCCCGGAGTGTGGGGATGGGGTCTTCGGAGGGGCTGAGGAGCTTGTCAGTCACATCAGAGATGGAGTAAAACACCATTCCTGGACATGGCAGCAGTGAAGAGCAAAAAGCAAGGGTTAGGTGAGTCTAGCTACCACCGTAGTATGAGGAGTAGTTTGCCCAGGGTTTTTGTGCACAGGATCTGCACACACTTATCATTAGGGCCCGCTCTTACGGAATCAAAACAAAGGCAAGAAAAAAAGGCCACAATAAACCCAGGAGGTAGTGATGAAGGAGCGCTTCTTCCCAATAGGATCTAATGCAGGCGAGAAAGTGCGGATCAGGGCAGAGCAAGTGGAAACACTCTCTAAACACACTGCTAAGAAAGCAAAGTAGACAGCAGTACTGTTGTAAGAGCCCCTTTCTAGCAAAGCCATTGAAAAGATGTGCTGAAGCATGTTTTAAAGAGGGGGCCGGGGAGAGGCCAGCGCCAGCGCAGTGGGTGATGACCCCTGCTGGGCAAGCATGGGGACCTGGGTATGTGTTTTAAGTAGGCCTGGAAAGTTTCTGGAAGCAATTCTAAGGGGCGACACATGATGGTAACCTGACACATGGGGTCTGGGGAGCAACGGGAGAGGTGAGAATGTGGCACAAGCTTCGAGAAAGAAGGGAAGGCAGCTGTTGGAGTGGGCGGCCACAGCTGGGAACTGACAGGTGGCCCCCAGGCTACAAACCAGCGATTTTTCATTTTAGGAACGGCAAGTAATAAATACGCTTTACCGCTGAATAATTGCAAGAGAAAGGAACAACTCCTAACAGTCCTCTAATGCCCAAGTGAGGGATCCCAAAATGCACCGGGCCAACACTCTTGCTCTTTAACTTAAGTGGGGGATGATAAGCAGGATTGGCTCGCTGGCTTTTGGGACGGGTGTCCTGCTTTCCGTTTCTGGCGACTTCTCATGACGATTTGGGTTGTTTCTCCCCTTCCGCCACCACCCCAGCTCCCCCTCCATCTCTGACGTCAGCGTGGAACACTGACCTGCCGCTGCGGCGCTGCCAATGGCTTGCAGAGTGGAGCGCCCACTGCCAGTGCGCCGAACGGTGTTGTTACCCACATCGGAACTCTGGTTTTCAATCTTGTGCTCGACCCGGGCCAGCTCCTGGATCACCTCTCGGTAACGCTCTACAAACATCAGCTCCCCGGCACTCGGGGAGGACTTGAGGTTGAACATGAATACCACCTGTCACGAGAAAGGCAGGGGTGTGGCGGTGGTGGGTCCACACAGTCTGGGAACATCTAGCGATAGCATGCTGGGCCGATTCGGGAGACCATGGTCCCAAGACGGCCATTTTAGAGCATCAGGGAGCATCGGGTCTTTCTTTTAGAGACACGGTTTTTCGGTGTAGCACTGGCTGTCCTAGAACACACTATGTAGACCAGGGCAGCCTGGATCCACCTGCCTCTGCTTCCCAAGTGCTGGGATTAAAGGCATGTGCCACTACACCCAGTTAGGACTGAATGTTAAGAAGAGACCAAATAAAAAACAGCTCATACAAGTCCATAAATGAAATCACCAAAGGTCAGAAGGAAATAGCAAATGTTACCTGTGACTTCAGAGGAGAAACCGACAGGAAATACACAAACAAGAACATTTTCTTCCTGACCAGGAATTTAAGCAACTGATACTATTTTAGTTGTTGTGATGAAACACCATGACCAAAGCAGCTTGGGGAGGAAAGGGTTTATTTGGCTCACACTTTAGTACTGCTGTTCATCACTGAAGGAAGTCAGGACAGGAACTCAAACAGGGCAGGAACCTGGAGGCAGGAGCTGATGCAGAGGCCATGGAGGGGTGCGGCCTACTGGCTTGCTCAGCCTGCTCTCTTATAGAATCCAGGACCACTAGTCCAGGGGTGGCACCACCCACAACGGGCTGGGCCCTCCCCCATCAATCACTAATTTAGAAGCCCTACAGGCTTGCCTACAGCTCCATCCTATGGAGGCATTTTCTCAGTTGAGGCTCCCTCGCCTCTGATGATTGTGTCCAGTTGACACAAACCTGCAGAGATACTACTTAATACCTAACACACTAACAAAGTGTAAGAATAGACCCTGCAGGGGTACGCCACAACCACTGGAGATAATTTGGGAATCTTTTAAACTTTCAAAATGTATTTTTTTTTTTTTTTTTTTTTTTTTGGTTTTTTGAGACAGGGTTTCTCTGTGTAGCTTTGCGCCTCTCCTGGAACTCACTTGGTAGCCCAGGCTGGCCTCGAACTCACAGAAATCCGCCTGGCTCTGCCTCCCGAGTGCTGGGATTAAAGGCGTGCACCACCACCGCCCGGCTCAAAATGTATTTTTAAAAACATACTTTTTAATAATTATGTTTATTTATTTATTTAGAGGGAATGTGTGTGGGTACATGAGTACCATAGTACATAGGTGGAAGTTGGAGAGGAACTTGCAGGAGTCAATTCTCTCCTCCAACCATGTGGGTCCCAGGGGTCAAATTCAGGTTTTCAGGCTGGGTGGCAAGTGCCTGTACCCACCGAGACATTTTACTTGCCCTAAAATGTGTTTTGACTTAGTAATTTAGGTGAGACCCCTTTCCTTCCCTTCTCATCCTCCCACTCCACCCCTTTGTTGAGCCAGGCTCTTATTCTATAGCCCAGGTTGGCCTCAAATTCACAGCGGTCCTCCTGCTTCAGTACTGGGCTTACCAGTGTGAGCCACCATACCTAGCTATGAGAACTTTCCTTAAGGAAATAATTCCAAAGGCTTTACACATAAAGGTGATCTTGTTTCCAGAGCATTATTATAATGCTGAAAATAATCTGTGTGTCGGACAGAAAGAAAATGACTTAAATGTGATGATGTTCATTGGAAAAATATTGGCCAAATATACACATCTTTAACACTGGTTGCTTCTTTTTTCCGTTTTGGTTTTCCAGGACAGGGTTTCTCTGTGCAGCTCTGGCTGTCCTGGATGGAACTCACTCTGTAGACCAGGCTGGCCTTGAACTCAGAGATCCGCTTGCCTCTGCCTCCTAAGTGCTGGGATTAAAGGTGTGTGTCACCACCACCTGGCTTACATAGGTTATTTCTATATGATAGTGTTAAAACTAATTTTATTTTCTTGTTAATACTGTTTGTAATATGTAGAACTTGTTTTGTAACTAGGTTAAAAAAAATAAAGCGCGCACACCACACCCACACCAAGGTTTAAGGAAAGGAAGACAAATGTGCAGTATTTAGGGGAGAAAGCACCATGTAAACTCCTAGCTGTTCAGGTTGAAGAAAGGCTGGGAAGCAACAACAGAACAGTGAGACCAGGATCTGTTTTTGATCCAGGAGTTAACTCACTGTAAAGCCCAGCATGTGTGAGAGCCTTGGTTCAAGTCTCAGCACTACAGAAAGAACAACAAAGGAAAGCATGTAGTGTGGGGATCCCCTGCCTTGTCCAGAGAATCCTAATCATGAAAGTAGGAACTCTAAAAGGAACAGGGGGAGTTAAGGAAAGATCATCTTAGCATGGAGATTTCCCCCAGATCTACTTAATACCTGGAGTCGTGCCATAGAAAATTCTAACCTAGATGTTCAGGGACCAGCATTAAGTTTCAAAAAACTCTTGGAGTGTTTGAAGCACAGAAGAGTGGTACTTAATGCTATTGAGACTCAACAACACAGAGGATTCCTACATTTCTCATGGCTCCTGTATAATCTTCTTAACCTTACTATGAGTGGGAGATGCAAGAATTATACTGAGCTACAACTGTCCACAGAGGATCAAGGCTCACAGAGCTTGAGACGTTCTGACTGCTATTCCAGGCACTCCAGTTTGCTAGCCCCGATGCTGTATGCTGAACTGAACTGCCATTCTGTGTACTACCAAAAGCTATCGCATTATGATTTTTAACTATATAGAAACACAGGTATGTTCACAGGAGTATGAAGAAAGAAACAGAAGTTTCTCTGTTTGGAGGTGGTGAGATTGTGGCTATTTTATTTTGTTAAAACGCTGCTTGTATTAAGAACACAAATAACGCTGGGCGGCAGTGGTGCACGCCTATAATCCCAGCTCTCGGGAGGCAGAGCCAGGCCTCTGTGAGTTCAAGGCCAGCCTGGTCTACAGAGCGAGATCCAGGACAGGCACCAAAACCATGCAGAAAAACCCTGTCTCGAAAAACCAAAAACAAACAAACAAACAAAAGAATACAAATAACTCAATGTCTCTAAACCCGCAGTGCCAACCACTGGGCCTGCACATGTGGAAATTCCTTTCTGTTTTTTTTTCTGCTCAATGTGACCCCCAGCAAGCCCTCTCAAGTACTTTTGGGGTCACATGCATATTTAGCTTTCCCGGAGGCCCAATATGACAGCCTATCGGGGGGGCTGACTTAGCATGCTTTACCATGACAAGTCTCCCTTTACCTGATGGGCTTCTGCCAAGTTCCCCCTGAGGATACAGGATGCCAGCAGTGACTCCGGTGGGGAGAACATCATGGGGATGATTGAACTCTGAGGCTGGGGCTGCAACCGGTTGTCCAGCTCCAGCTGCCCAGACACAGCACTCAGACTCCCTTCTGTTGGGTGTAAGAACGTTGGACACAGTCAGGAGAAAACACGGACTTGTCACCTCCCTCCTCGCGCCTATATTTCCTCTGAAAGATCTGTAAATGGGTCTTGGTTTTTGTTTAAGTGAAAGGTAAACATTTATTACAAGTACCAACTACCTTCCTTGACTAGCCACCTGTTTCTCGCTGCTGCTGGGTAAGTTAACTGAGAGAGAAAGCCTTTACTCTTTTCCTGGCTGACATCCGCTCCGTTGTCTGCAGAATGAACCTTGAACAGAGGTTCTGTTCTGGTGTTTACACCGCAGGGAACGGCAAGTCTGGACACGGGCAGAGCCGCCTACAGTCAGTAGCAGGGTGGGACCCAGATACCTGAAGTGCTTGTACTCAGCTCACTGCTTGTGTTCTCCAGGGATGGTGGGTTGGAGTCTCTTTCCCGGCCATCTAGGGGTAGAAGAGTGAAATTCGGTCACCAACTCCTTATAGTGTGTAAACTGCAAAGCCAGCCTACACGCCGAGATCTGGGTAGACTGAGGATAAAGGGTGACCATGGCAAGGATGGACGGCAGGTACGACGCGGTCCCGGAGCTCTCTGGGTAGTAGTCTATACCAGCGGTTTTTACCATGTGGGGTCTCAGAGTCCTCGGAGCTAGTGATCACCATCTGCTAAGTACTAGCAATGGCTTGGTAAAATAAAAGCACAACTAATCATGACTAGGGAAGAGCAGGGCACAAAGAGGAGTCATGACGTTTTCTGACACAGAGGACGTGTCTCCAAACATGAAAAGGTAGGTGACAAGGGCCACCTTAATTAAACCCAGGAGGAGAGTGGCTCAGTATTAGTTTTCCAAAGTGCTGAGATTTGCCAATGGAGGCTGGAGGTCCCTTAGTGTGGCCTTGTGGAGGCTGTATCACCCATCAAGGGAGTCCCCTTGGCCTGCTGCTGAGGCTGCTCTGTGGAAAAGGAAATGGAATGCATGTTCTGGGGCTGGATGACTCAGGTGGATGCAAACTCGGCCCGTGTCCCAAACCAATCAACTGGGCGGCTTCACGTAGTTTTCCCAGGTTTCTCTCATGCTGTCCTTCACCTCAACTAGAGTGTTTATAGCGTGTGTGTGTGTGTGTGTGTGTGTGTGTGTGTGTGTGTGTGGTGTTATTATGCATATGTGAAGGGATATGCATGTTGTGTGGGAAACTTCTGGATGGCTAGGTAAGAAACTGTTACGACCTGACTTGGGAAGGGGTGGGACTAGGAGGATCTTCCAACTTTTGTTATGTTGACCGTGTGCTCTGCCTAGAAGAACATTAGACAAGCGCCAGTATGCCTCTTTGCCAGGTGTATGAGAACAAGACTTGAAGAGAGAGTTTTGTGGATCACCTGCCCGGGTCCTTCTAGGCCGACGACCTCGGCGGAGACTAGAGTGCCTTGTGGCAATGGGCCGGTATCTTCGGGAAGGCTGCTCTTCTGGAATAGCAAACACAGGCACAGTGATCAGCTGTGATGTGACACCTTGTGGAAACGGGCAGGGGCAATCTTCACTAAGCTCTGAGATGTCATATTCCCTGGATTAGGGTGTGGCTCCCACGTGCCTGCCCCTTGCCCAGGTTGCCGGAACTTTTCTCCTTTCCTACTTTCTAGACCTTCTAGCTCCGTCTCCCTCCTCTCACCTGAGCCCTGGTTGCTTGTTACCACCTTGTACCGCCACTGGGCCTCCGAGAGAACCTTTGAGAACTGGTGCAGGCGGTTCTGCAGCCCACCTCTGCCTGCGGAACAGCTCTGGCCTTCTGGCGGCTTTGTCTCCTCGGGAGTGCTGTGGCTGCTGATCTCATCCAGCTGCTCCTGAATAAGGCTGAGGAACGCTCCCATTGCAAACTCGTCAGCCAGGAATCCACTCAGGCCACTAGTAAAGTGCTTTAGGTCCAAAAAGCTGTGCTTAGGAGGCCCTGGCGAACTGTCTTTTGGCTCTGCCTTTGGACAGCTTGGCATTGTGTGAGCAAGGCTCCTGGGTCCCCCCAGGGAACCCCGCTCTGACCTCCTCTCAGGAAGGGCTATGTGCTGAGGACTCTCTGACGGGGACCTCAAACCCAAGGGGCGTTTCCCCTCGATGTCCTCCTCCTCGGCATAGTCCTCCGGCAGGTGAGGCTCCGGGTGAAGGTCGGCGGAGGTAATGAGGAGCAAAGAGAAGATGTTTTCGAGAATTTCCAGGCACAGAGAGTCGGGGATACTGTGTAAATACTGTCGGCATCTGGCCAGGTATGTTGGGAAGAGATGGGAAGCACCTAAGGAGGATGAATAGAGAAGAGGCCAGAGGAAGAGAAGAGAGAGGGAAACATTACAAAGCGTAGCCCACTGAACATGCCCTATGGTTCTGCTCTTCAGTTGTGACATTATTCCTTACCGTGTTTCAGTTCTAGGGATGAAGGTAACATGGACTCCTTACCCCTCAATTCTGTTTTCACCTCCTGTTACTATAACAACAACCTCAGGCTACCTAGGTCTCTTAAACATTTGATATTCGACAAGGATGTGGTAGCACAATTCTGATCCCAGCATTCAGGAGGCTGAGGCAGGAGGATTGCCCCAAGTTTAAGGCAGCCTGAGCTACAGAATGAAACTCGGCCATAAAAAAGAAGGTGCTGGGGAGACGGCTTAGCAGTTAAGAGCAATGGCTGCTCATCCAGAGGACCTGGGTTTGATTCCCAGTGCCCACTTGATGGCTCGTAACCTCTGCAACTCCAGTTTTAAGGAGATCTGATGTTGTGTTCTGGCCTCTGTGGAAAGCAGGCATGTGCATGGTGCACAGACATACATGCAGGCAAAACACCTACATGTATTTAAAAAAAAAAAAAATCTAAAAAATAAATTTAAAAGAAGAGAAGGAGAAGGAGGAAAAGGAGGAGGAAGCAGAATTAAGCATGGTATTTCAGGACTGTAATCCCAGTGTTTGGGAGGCTTAAGAGTTTGAGGCCAAACCAGGCTACATCAATTTCTATTTGTATGACACAGTACAACTTGGAAGGAAGGGAGGGAAAAGGAAAAAAAATCCTAAGTATTTTCTAATTGGAGTACTGGTTCTTAAAACTAAGCTTCAATTTATATATCACATACATAAATGCACTTATCAATCTATTAACTTATGTATTTCATGAATGTGGGTGTTTTATCTGCATGTACACCTGGATCAGAAGAGGGCATCAGATTCCATGGGACCACAGTTACAGATGACTATAAACTGCCATGTAGGTGCTGGGGGTTGAACTCAGGACAGGAAGAGCAGACAGGGCTTCTCTCTCTTTTTTTCTCCTGTTTTTCAGGACAGGGTTTCTCTGTGTAGCCCTGGCTGTCCTGGAACTTACTCTGTAGGCCAGGCTGGCCTTAAATTCAGAGATCCACCTGCCTCTGCCTCCTGAGCCAGTACTCCATCTCTCCAGCCCCTGGAATGCTATTCTTATTGGGGTGTCTAGCTACACAAAGGGAAACATTTGGCAAATACTATGCCAGATGATCAGAGTAAGATCCATTAAGATGTAAGCAGGTCCCTTTGATGCAGATGCTGATAAGTGGATAAGATCATTCCTGTGTGCTTTCAAATCGAGGGCGCTCCATCATGGAAGGGAATGGTGACCACACACAGCGGTCACCGGGGAGGGTGTCTGCATATGCCAGGGACAGGGAAGCTCTGTACCTGCGGAGGGAAGGCAATCATTGCTTGGCTCCACCACGGCCAGCTCCTCGGAGGCACCGTCTCTGCAGTCCCGGCACTGAGAGTGCCGATGTGAGTTCACACAGAGGGCGTAGACGGCATACTTCATGGCGCAGAAGCCCTGGTAGAGGGTCAGGCTCTGACATTGGCTCAGGTGCTCAGGGACTGAGGCATCCTGGGTACCTGAAGCCGGGAAACAGGTAGAACTTCAGAGTTAACCTTTTCAGGCACGAGCAGCGAGCACGGCTGAAGGAAAGCGGGTTGATCTGTAGTTCTTAGCGTCCTGTGCGTCTGACCTGCAACTTCCCAGGCCTCTCCCCTAGTCAGTACCAGCTTGGTCCTCTTTGCTTTCCTGCACCAGTCTTCCTTCTATCTGATGCATGGCCTCCATTACCTGGGCGCTAACTTATACTCCATATGGTTTGTACCCCAGTCATGGTCCTGTTACTGCCCTTTTTCAAAGTCAAGTCCCAAGCTCCAAGTACATCTCAATGGATTTACATGGCCGAATGTCAAGTACATCATTGGAAGCCTTTGATACTTGTAGGTGGGAATCAGAATTCTAGTTCTTTTAGGAAATTTGCCAAACAAGTTACCTATCTTTCTGGAGGTGGGGTGGGGAGAAAAGGAAAAAAAAAAAGGAATATGGAAACACTGGTTTGTGGTTTGTGGAATGTCCTTTTAATAGGCAAATGAAAACAACATCTCCCTATTGGAAATATCTGCTCTCTACTGAGGAAGGTCCCTGACCTGGGCGACACAATGTGAGGACACTATGGCCAACTCACCATGCTCTCGCTGGAGGTCCTTAGCTGGCACCTTCTGTAAGAGCTTGAGGACTTCTTCCTCTCCGAGGGCTGGAAGGTTTGTAAGGTGATGGAGAGAGTAGAGCACTGAGTGGCTGTCCCCGCCATGTAAGTGACACAAGAGCTCTCTCTTTGGTATGAGGCTGCTGAAACAGAAAGTCGGAAGGATGGACAGGGAGGCAGTTTTTATTATTGCCCTGCAGAGAGACAGCTCTGTTTCCTCTTGTTTTTCTTTTCTGGCCGATAATATTCCAAGTTTTACTTTCTCAAACTATATTTTACTAGGTCTAGGATAAAAGGTAACATTTATCCACCTTGAAGGAATTATATAACTCAAGTTAGCTGCTTGTCTAGAAAGGATCTAAGAAGGGCCTTTCTGACCAGTGGAGTCTAAGAAGGGCCTGAAGATCCGAAGATCCTAAGGCCTATTCTCTCTGTAGCTCTGAAACAGGCTTCCTCGGCTTTACTCTGAGTGAGAACCCCTTCTACTCACGCCTCCCGCTACTTTCTGAAGTACTGGTGAGAAGAACAAGAAACAAAATGGAACTCAGATCTAGGCGATGGCAGGTCTCACTATGTAACCTTGGCTGGCCTGGCACTCGCTCTGTAGACCAGGCTGGCTGTGAACTCACAGAGATCTGCCTGCCTCTGTCTCCCAGGTGCTGAGATTAAAGGTGTGAGCCACCATGAGTGGCCCTTAGCATCCCACATTCAAAGCAAGAATCACGTCTGTATCTACTTCACCAGAATGTTGTAAGGGGCTTAGAACAAGGCTTGGCTATAGTACATGCCTAGTGATTGTGAGCTGTTGTTTTTTCAGACCCCAAATTATCCTTTGGCTGTGACGTGATGGTCACAAATGGAAGCTAATCATTACCCACTCCAACCCCTGGTTTAATGGATGGAACAATTATTTCAACACTATCTTTTTGTTTTTGTTTTTCTGAAATAGAGCACAGGGTTGAGTGTGTCCCAGGTATGGTAACGACTTGAGAGGGACATACCTGCTTTGCTGTACACACCACTCCAAGACCTCTAAATGAGCCCACAATCCTTCACAGGCATCCCTGAGAAGCTCGTCATGGCCTTGGTCCTATATCAGTGCGGAAGAAAAAAACGCTGACTCAGGCATCAGGTACTGTAGCTGACTGTGAGACGGTGAACTCTTCTAGGCCCAAAGCCCCTCGGCATTCATTTCTGGAGCACCCTGAGGTGCTGAATGAGTTACCTGGGTCCTGTAGAGGGTTTGGAGTAATTGTTTAGCTGATTCAAGGCTCTGGCAGTGTGTCCAGCCCAGGAGTACGAGCAGGTGACTGAGAGGCCTGAATTCTCTATCAAGCAGGCGTCCAAGGCTTGGGAAGTCTTCCTCTTTCAACAGGGTTAGCGCCGTTACCTGTAAGCCAAAGGTCACCTGGTTGCCCGAACTTGAAAGAATGAGTTCCAGTTTCATTAGGGTAGTTGGTTACATAAAAAGAAATGTTCACCAAAGTACAACATTCTAAGCATTTTGAAGTGAGGGACTGACTTCTGTTGTATCCCCGTCTCTTAGCATAGCATACAACCTACAAGTTGGGATTCACAACTATCTTTTGAAGTAAATGAGGTTCAGTTGCAATTTGGAAGGCAAGAGCCAGAGTAATTAAATTTCCCTGCCAGCTAGGCCTTGTACTGCTGCTGTGGCCTTTGCTTTCTACATCCTCCAGAGAGCTGATACATAGCCGGCATTTCCTTCCTACCAAAGGTTCCACATGAGGTGACTGCAGCATCAGTTATGACTGGAACTGGACGTTCTCAGACGCCCCTCTCACCCTAGGGACTTGGGGATGACAACCAGATGATCTGTCACTGATTAGAAGGCAGGAGCCGGATACATGAGTGGGAGAGAAACCAGAAAACCGAAACGGCCCAGGGAGGTTCTGGATTCTTCTATGACGGACAGTAGTTAAGCCTGACTTACCAGGATCTGCTCCAGGAAGTGTTTGTTGTTGCTCAGACAGTAGAAAAAGGCCATTTTCCAAGCGTCGGCTGGGTCGGGAGTGGAGAAGAGGGCTAGCATTGCCCGCTCAGGATCCGGATGATCTGGGGAGACTGAACAGCACACCAGGACGGTTACTAGGAAACGAAGAGGCCCTTTTTCTCATGCTACAGTCCACACTGAAAACCAATCAATCTGAGACTAGGCGCTTATATTTATATGCTTAAAATTTATTATTGTTATTTTTATATTGTGTGTGTGCCTGTGCATATTATGGAGTCCATTCTTTCCTTCCACTTTTATGTGAGTTACGGGGCTCGAACTCAGATCACTGGGCTGGTGTGGCAAGCACCTTTACCCATTGAGCAATCTTTCTAGCCCAAGAGTAGACTCTTGCAAAAGTTAAACCCAACTGTTTACACTTTATCTTAAAGATGCTTCATTCCTCTTAGTAACTTCTGCAAAGCTCTTTTCTGTTCCTGTTCTTTTCTTAAGCTCTGATTTAAACAAACAACAAACAAAACGACACTAACAACAAAACATGCTATGTGGTTGTGCTTAGCCTCTCCTGTCTTGGACAACAAGCAGGTACAATACTAGTCCAGAGCTTCAGAGGGCACACTGGAATTTACTAAAGCACAAGGAGAAACAGCCAAAGGAACACACCTTTTCCTGGAAGTGTGGCCTTTGGTGGCCTTTCCGCCACCTTCTCTGCATAGGTTTGGCCATAGAGGGACAGTAGGCTCCGTCCGGCCTTGTGCAACAGGCAACCAAGCAGACGTTCCTCCTGCAGGGGACTGCCCTCAGTCCTGCAGGTCTCCAACAGTTCCTCACATAGGACACGCCATTCACTCTCCGGTGGCTCAAGAGTGCAACACAGAGCCTGCAGAGCTCCACAGACAGCATCGGCCACCCCAGGCGGCTGAGGGGCAGGGTCCCGGAGGGTCTGCAGTCCCTTTCGAATGAGGCCCAGCAGTGTCTTCTGCAGAGGACTGGGACAGAGGCTGGCGCTGTGGTGATCCTCAAGCAGGAGCTCCAACAGGGCCTGGGCTAGCTGAGGGGCTTGCTTCAGAAGATTCCAGAGCACAGAGACAGCTTCAGGGCTGAGCTGAGGGGCCCCGCTCTCCCACCTCTGGCTTCTGTCAGGTATATTGCCTACTGGGCTTCGGGCTAAGGTTTCAAACAGCTCCTGGGTGGAGAATGAAGACAGGGATTGTAGTGGCCACCAACATGGTTATGACTTGTGTGTCGTGATGGCTCGGCAGCAGTAACAAACATTTCTATAGGCATTTGTATAGCTAGCCACTGTTCAAGGCTCTTCACGGAAGAACCAATCAACCATTACGATAATCTCCAGAGGAAGATACTATAGTTATTCCCATCTTACTGATGAGACTGAGGTTAAAAACGATTAGCTCAGTTATCCAAGTCCCACCCCACTCTCCTCAAAGTGTATATTGGTGACCTAAATTAAGACTATACATTTATAGAGTAGGTAGGTAAGGCATTATGCACACATAAAAGCAAATCTATCTATCTATCTATCTATCTATCTATCTATCTATCTATCTATCCATCCATCCATCCATCCATCCATCCATCTATTTACGTTCTTCGAGACAGAGTTTCTCTATGTATCTTTGGCGCCTTTCCTGGAACTCACTCTGTAGCCCAGGCTGGCCATGAACTCACAGAGATCTGCCTGCCTCTGCCTCCCAAGTGCTGGGATTAAAGGTGTACGCCACCACCACCTGGCAAATCAATTTATTTTTGAAAGAATACTACATATCAGCTTTTAACTACTGATCTGAACTCTGTCCATGTTTTAAGGTATGGTCCATTTTTTATCCTCTCACAAAGTCCTTCTGCTATGGTGTGATTGTGTACCTTAAAAGTTCACATGTCAGCCGGGCGGTGGTGGCGCACGCCTTTAATCCCAGCACTCGGGAGGCAGAGCCAGGCGGATCTCTGTGAGTTCGAGGCCAGCCTGGGCTACCAAGTGAGTTCCAGGAAAGGCGCAAAGCTACACAGAGAAACCCTGTCTCGAAAAACCAAAAAAAAAAAAAAAAAAAAAAGTTCACATGTCAGCAGCCAGGTATGTAGCATATACCTGGAATCCCAGCACTTGAGAGGCTGAGACTTTGTGGCCAGACTGGGCTATGTGACAAGACACTGTCTCAAACAAACAACAACAAAGTAGTTCATGTGCTGGAAACTTAATTCCCAATTTCACATGTTAATATTTAGAGACTGAGCCCTTAGACGAGAGTTAAGATTAGACGGAATCTAATCTCAAGGCCAATTCCCACGATATGAGCAGCTTTGTAAGAACAGAGACAAAACCCCCCCCCCCCCCCCCCCCCCCCCCCCCCCGAGTTAGCACACCTGTCCGCTCTCACTTTGTGATGCCCTCTGCCATGTTATGGTGCAACAAGAAGGCACTTCCATATGCCGGGCAGACACCAGTGCTATGTTATTTTTCCCAGTGTCCAAACCATGAACTAAACAAATCTCTGTTTTACAAATTACCCAGCCTGTGGTATTTAGTTTTAGCAACAGACATCAGAGACACTCGCTTAATGTTTTTAATCCACACACCTTCGGACAATTAAATGAGTACCGTATGGTTCATTAAAAATATGTCTCCGATGTATTAACTCAATTAGGTATTGAGTCTACCTCCTCAACTCGACAGTTAAAAGCATGTTCTCTATAGTCTGCTTGTATGGGCAGACTGAAGAAGAAAGGGGCATGAGGATGTGCATTGTTTCCTACATCTGTAGAGAATGTTCAGGGATGGCTTTTTATTAGTTGCTAGTCTATGAGCCCTTGAACTAATGCAAGTCAGTTCTTAGATAAGTCCTATATGTCTTATCTGGAAGCAGGGTCTTAAGAAAACAAATAACGGGCTGGGGTGTGGACCAAGGACAGAGTGACTGTCTAGAATGTGTAAGACCCTGGGTTTGATGCTAACAAGAGTTAAAATAGATAAATGAAGTATTGAGTCTTAAGCACCTAAGAAGCAACTGATATATATATATATATTTCTATATAGTTAACTATATCTCTCTATAGAAAAAAGCTATCAATCTGATAGATGATATAGTTACCTATACCTACTTATAGATAAAGATATCTATCTACAGATATGGATAACTATATGTATATATTATCTATCTATTGATTGCTAACTTTTTTCTGGGGGGTGGCAATAGGGACAGGTTTTTACTATGTAGCCCAGGCTGGCCTCAAATTCTTGATTATTGGCATACACAATCATGCTTATCTAGACAAAGACAACATTTAGCTGGAATCTGCCTCTAGAAAGTTGTTGTAATGATTAGCTATAAAACACTAGTGTGTCTGTTATAGAAGACAAGTCCATCAATATTAGTTCCTTTCTTCCCTCAAACTCTCTATCATCTATTGGTCAACAATTCAAAAATCTTAAACCCAAGTAATGAGTTCCGTCTAGGTGAAATGCAAAGAACAATTGAGTGCCTGCTATGATCAGTACTGCTGGGCAATCTGCTTCCAGAATTCCAAAACCAGGCAAGTTATACTCACTCTAAACTCCCCTTGGAGGGGCCTGTCTATTGCTTCTCTGAAAACAAAGGACAGCCAACATCTTAAGAGACCTGTCTCCCCTACAGCCCTGAAAGTTGACCTTGTTCAGTGACTGCAGATGGCCCTCAGGCTCTCTTACCTTGAGGATGTTCTCTGGAATGTCACCTTGGAGGTCTTCTGACAAAAAAAGAAACTCAAGTTTTCTCCGAAAAACAGCAGAAAGTAATTTCTAGAGGAATAATAAGCAATTACAGAGGTCAGGTATATGCTTTGCTTAACAAATACAGTTCCTCTTTAGTTACTCTTATTTCTGCTATTTCTCTAAGATCAACTACCTTTAGCCATTACCCCCTGGATACAATTTTTTTACAAGATTTATTTTTATTTTTATGTATATGGGTGATTTATGTATGTCTGTGCACCATGTGCAAGTCTGGCGCCTGCAAAGGCCAGAAGAGGAATCAGATCCCCTGAAACTGGGGTTAGAGACGGTTGTGAGCTGCCATGTGGGTGCTGGGAATTGAACCCAGGTCCCCCGGAAGAGCAGCCAGTACTCTTAATCTCTGAGCCATCTCTCCAGCCCTCCTGGCCATGTTTTTAGATGCTTTCCTTTGGAAATAAAGTTGGCTAAACTTGAACATTCTTTAAATTAACATGCAGGGGCTTGGAAAGATGGCTCAGTTCGAAAAGCGATTGCCCCACAAGCATGAGGACCTGAGTTCAGATCCCTAGCACCCACATTTGAAAAAAAAAGGGGGGGGCTGGGTGTGGTGGTATATACCATTAATCCCAGCACCTGCCTTTAGTCCCAGCACTTGGGAGGCAGAGGGTGGCAGACCTCTGTGAGTTCAAGGCCAGTATGGTCTACATAGTGAGTTCCAGGTCAGACATAGCTATAGTGAGACCCTGTCTCTCAAAACAAAACAAAACAAAACAAAATGTCAAAAACACAATACCTGGACTGGATAAATGGCTCAGTTGTTAAGATGCACAGACATATGTACATCTATATACATAAATACAAACATCACAACAACACAATAACAAACCAAAGAACAACAAGAAATATCCAGGGTTAAATGTGTATAATCCCAGTACAAGAGGGTCCTGGGAGCTTTCTGGCCAGCCAGTGTAGCCAAACTGATGAGTGTTGGGTTTAATGAAAGACTTTGTCTCAAAAAACAAAAAAACCCAAAAAACCCAAACCGACCAACCAACCAACAACAACAACAAAACCAAAAACAAACAAACAAACAAACAAACAAACAAGGAGAAGCAGGAAGAGACCTAACTGACCTGATGTTGATTTTCGATTGCTTTGTGTGTGCGTGCGTGGCACACACCCACCCACCCACCCACCCACCCACACGAGTTAAAGCCTATACTGATTAAACCCCAAGGTTTGTTCATTTCATGTGGCTTTTCTCTTCTTCTTTCTCTGTTTGGAGACACGGTCTTGCCTGGTAGCCCAAGCTGGTCCTGTACTTAGGTCCTCTTGCCCTGTTTTCCTCCTGCTGGGATGAGACCGACACCATAACCTGACTCCCTCTTTTTGAAAAAAATCACTCCTTTTTTTCAATCAAGAATTTTTGTTGCTGTGGGCAAAACAGCTACAGGAAAGCCTTGGAGGGCATGCCCTCATAATCCTCTTTAATCCAACCGTGCTTTTGGTGTTCACTATCCTTTGTATACCAGTTGTTGAAAAAACAAAACAAAACAAAACTAAAGGGAAGGATCTAATGTCTATTTAGCATGCATGCCTGGCAGAGGGTGCTGTATTTCATCTCCAAATCAAAAGAAACCCATGGCATGAAGCTATGTGTTTTTTTTGTTTGGTTGGTTTTTTTGGAGCTAGGGTTTCTCTGTGTAACAGCTCTGGCTGCCTGGAACTTACTTTGAGATATATTTTCATTTCTTTCTTTCTTTCTTTTTTTTAGGTTTTTTGTTTTGTTTTGTTTTGAGACAGGGTTTCTCTGTAGCTTTTTGGAGTCTGTCTGGAACTCACTCTGTAGGCCAGGCTGGCCTTGAACTCACAGAGATCCACCTGTCTCTGCCTCCCAAGTGCTGGGATTAAAGGTGTACACCACCACTGCCCAGCCTAGTGATATATTTTTAATCTAGAAAAATTAAAAAAAATATAACTATGTAAGCTATAATACAACTATAATATATAAAACTTAAAATCAATGAAGGAGAAGTATGACTAATGACACTGAAAATTTATTTACCAAGCCGGGCGGTGGTGGCGCACGCCTTTAATCCCAGCACTTGGGAGGCAGAGCCAGGCGGATCTCTGTGAGTTTGAAGCCAGCCTGGGCTACAGAGCCACATCCAGGACAAGCACCAAAACTACACAGAGAAACCCTGTCTCAAAAAACCAACCAGCCAACCAAACAAACAAAAATTCATTTACCACATAATTTTAAACAGCAGCATAGTGTATTGCATATAGATATGCTTCCATTTATTAACCGGGCCCGTGTCCCATGGACATGAGAGTTATTTCTAGCTTTCCTCTCTTTGTAGCGGCTTATCAGCAAACATCTTGTAGCTAAACCTTTATACACAGGCTTACACATGTAGGCCTAAACCACTGCAAGATAAAGAGACAGAAGATAAAAGCGAATGAAGGAAAGGAAAAGAGCAGGACCGCTTCACCTAACAATTAGAAGGCAGCCCTTGGCAGGCCATGGGAGCCTGGGAAAGCAAGCAGCTCTGCGTGTCCAGAGCACGCCGACACACCTGGCTCTCTAGTACTCCCAAGCGCACCCGAAGTCTTGGTAATCACCGAACAGTTTATGGTTCGCCAAACAACACAACTAGTCCTAGCACTGTTTAAAGAAGCGAATCACTGGAGCTGTAAGGACTACGCAATCTGTCTGATATTGGCCAAAACAAGAACAATTCCCCGTCTGGCCTAAGGAGCCAGGGAAGTGAAATCCACCACCTGATGTTGTTGAGCAACCTTCCAGAGAATAAGCAGCCAATGAGGTCACAAGTCAGCAAGCCAGCAGACCTCTCCCCCCAGAGGAAAGGTCAGTTAGTTCAACAGGCTTCGTGTTTGTAATAGGGAGATCCTTATTCAGTAACAAAGCCCCTCCATTCCCCTCCCTTCCAAATGCTAGTGAATCTTCTTTTTCTTTCTTTACCTCATTTTTGTTACCTTTCTCTCTCTTTAGTGCTGACTCTTAACTATCCTAGGTTTCATTATTTTACAGTTCTGCTTCTCTTACTTGCTCTTTCTGCTAGTCTTTCTGTAATTTCTCTTTGCTAGGCAACCAGCTAAATGTCTGTCTAAACAATACATTTAGGCCGGGTGGTGGTGGCACACACCTTTGATCCCAGCACCAGAGAGGCAGAGGCAGGAGGATCTCTGTGAGTTCGAGGCCAGCCTGGTCTACAAAGTGAGTTCTAGGACAGGAACGAAAGCTACATAGAGAAATCCTGTCTTGAAAAACAATAACCAAAAAAGATTTAGATCAGGAATTTTTGGTATAGTTATGGGTGAGACAAATGTGAAAAAAATGGAACTAAACAAACAAAATAATCCTGATGAGTAAAAGCAATAAATACAAGGGAAAAAATGATGGATATTTAAAAATTGCATTTCTTACTTTCAAGTCCATGTAGGCTAAATATAATACTGAAGTGGAAAATGGACAGGGGTTGGGGTACGTCAGATCTTGGTTTCATCTCTGGTTTTGCTGGAGTCATTTTCTTGAGTCAAATGTTCCGTGTGTGTGTGTGTGTGTGTGTGTGTGTGTGTGTGTGTGTGTGTGGTGTGTGTGTGTGTGTGTGTGTGTGTGTGTGTGTGTGTGTGTGTCTGTGTTTGAGACAGTTTCATTATGTTGCCCAGGCCAGTTTTGAACTCCTGGACTCTGGTGATCTTCTTGTGTCAGCTTCTTGAGTGCTGGGATGACAGGCTTGTGCCTCCCACCCCACCTGTCTTGGCATAGTCACTGAACTCCACAAAATTCTCTTCTAGAGCAAGACTTCTAGAGATATATAACAAAATACTACCACTCCTAATGATATTATATGCTAAGGTACCAGGGTAAATTAATAAGCAAATCATTTCCACAGTCAAAACTGAGAAAGACCACAACCAACCACGAAATAAAGGAAGTAACAGACAGGAGGAAAAACATAACTCCTAAGTTCTTCTCAGTCCTGGCCTCAGGGAAAAATTTAAATGTAAACCCACGTACTTTTTCTTGGTTCAACCATTTTTCCAGTACGAGAAGCCAGAGCCAGGCTAATCTTTGAGGGTTGATATCTGGCCTGCATCTGAAAAGGAAAAGAATTTTTTAGTAAAAGAGGAGTTTCACCTGACCCTTTGTCTTTTGTGACTCGAGATTTTATTTCAGTTTTCAGTTCAGGCTATTTTCAACCTGAACAGGCAAGTCCTCATGAGAAATTCTCAAGTGCAAGGAACAGCTCAACAAAACAGAACCCTGTAACTTCCAGCCTCCACTAATGTCTGGACCACCTTATCGAATCGTGTTTTATCTTCCCAGCTGGAGTGTTCTTGGGCTGGAACTCCGGGCTCAGGTGAGTCTCCTCTGTGTTCAGCCTCCAGAGTGTCCGGAGCCACAGCCACAGCCTCAGCACACCTGGCTCAGGCTTACTTGTAGGAATACTCCTCCAGAGAAAGTCACAGTCCATGTGAAATATATCCGCCACTCACTGTTTTGAGACAGGGTCTCATACTGCATAGTTCAGGCTGGTCTTGAACTCATAGCAATCCTCCCGCCTCAGGTGGGATGCATGGGTTAAACTACCATACCCAGCCCCTAAGTGTACTTTTGAATACCAAACATTAATCAAATACAAAAGAATAAAAGGAGTTCATAGAAATTCATTTGTAACTATGTAGTTATAGGAATTCATAAGCCTGACTGAAGTCAGTCGTTTGGGGAGTAACATCCTAGGACCCAAATTTAAGGAGAAAAAAACAACAGAAGAGTGAGTTGCTTCTCTGGTTTTTATGTGCTAATCCAATAATTCCACAGGCTTACAACAGAAGGAACAAAATAGTACATTTGGCTCCTATGACACCAGTTCACAGCACTGCTAAGAATTTAAAGATCTAGAATGGAGAACTGTGGTTACCAAGAGGCAAGGAGGGGCCGTGGTGTAAATATACAGTATAAGAGCAAGGAGTGAGAGAATTCCTATGTAGTGGTGAGTACTTCTGTATTTTTATTACAGGACAGTCACCTCAACCCTCGTATGGGTAAAACTGCACAGAATTACAAGTAAAAAGCAAATATAGAGTTAAACACGGTAAAAATCAAGTAAGATCTTTACTGTAGTTAATGTACTGAGGTCAATTTCCTGATTGTGATATTTTACTACAGCTGGATGAGAGGTCACAACTGGGGAAGCTGGAAAAGGGAGTACCCTGAACACGATTATTTTTCAACTTTTTGTGGGTCTACAATTATTTCAAAATACAAAGTTTTCAGTTAATGCACTTTCAGTCCTTTGGTAAAGCCACACCTCATTACTCTTACAAGTAAGAGGAGAGGGTAGATTTGTCTTTTGGTGACAAGAAGCGGTTACAGCATCTTCTATTGATAATAAACAAGGAGTGATTTCAGAAACCTTTTCGTAAATTTCTCTCTCTCCCTCCCTCTCTCTCTTCCTCCCCCTCTTTGAGACAAGGTTTCTCTGTGTAGCTTTGCTCCTTTCCTGGAACTCCCTCTGTAGCCCAGGCTGGCCTCGAACTCACAGAGATCCGCCTGCCTTTGCCTCCCGAGTGCTGGGATTAAAGGCATGCGCCGCCGCCGCCACCACCACCACCACCGCCCGGCTAGTTTTGCTAAATTTTTAATTGAGTAGTTGACTGGGGGCATAAAGACCAGACTCCAAATACTGAACATTGTGTCTTCCTCTCTGAGATCCTGGTAAGAAGGGAGGTCGCTTACCTTAGCAGAACGGGACACTGCACCAGCGCCTGTAGTATGTCTTCCACCTTTTTGGGGATATCCCCTTGTCCCTTGTGTAGCTGAGGTACACATGCCTGTGCCAACTCCCAGTCGCCCCTCCGCAGGCACTCACAGAAAAATTCAAAAAGCTGCTCCTCGGTAGCGGTTTCCTCTTTTCCAAATGGGTAACTCATTTTCCCAGCACAGAGTGCAGGGAGGTAGAAAGAGAGGCCTTATGCGGAATACATTTTTAATTTTCTTATGCGAGGAGTATCTCCTAGAAACAAAACACCAGCTGAGAAGAAACGAAACTGTTTGGATAAACCACCAGCTACTAGCCCGAAAGAAAAAGGCAGAACTTACTTTTCTAATTATTGTTTTGGGTTTAATTTGACCTGTTACTAACTCCTCTTGAGATCCGTCTCTTTCTCTAAAGGGGTGGATCCCATCTCCTAACGCGGACCCAATATATAATAATCTTAATATTTGCGTTAGCTTGGAGCGCAGACACATAAATTTACTTCCGCATTCGCTCCTGAACATTTTGTCAGTCGGATTACAAACCTCTAGGTGGGTGCTTTGTTGGTAAGGATGAGCACTCCTTTGGTTTGAGCCTTCTGTTAAGGCAGAGGATTAAAGATCACGAGATCAATCTGGGACCGAACGGGAGAGCCGGGAGGCTGGGGGACAGGGATGCTCCCCCTAGCGGGGTCGTGGACAGCACCCTTGCCGTCTTCCCTGCGCTTTACACTCACCTGCTCCGGGAGTCAAAAGCATTTTCGCTTCCAGGGCAGCCATGTTTGAGCCCAGTCAGGTGACAGATCCCATTGCAAAGAGTGGTGGAAGGGGCTGGGATGACGAATGAGAGCGCCACTCCTATTGGCTTAGGAGAAGGAAGATGCAAATCAAGTACCAGAGTTATTTGAGTCACGTGACAGCACCGGCTCGCTACGGTGAAGCTACGGAAGAGTTAAGTCCGCTAGCTACCGGGCTGAGGACCCTTCCTAATCATGATTGCTTCTCCTTGCAACACCTTTAGTTACGCATTTCGGGGGAATTGAGGCCGGGAATAGCTGTGTTCCACAGCCCCGCCAGTATCTCAGTGCCAGCCAGTGACAGATGCTGGGGATGTCTACAGGAGTCCTGGATCCTCCTGCATCATTATTCCATCTACCTGGGATATATATTCATTTATACATAACTATCATGCATATATTATATATTATAACATATAATTATGTATAAATCAGAAGACCGAGGTCGACACAGAAGAGTTGTGCAACCGAAAGCAAAGAGTGAGCAAAGGCTTTTCACAAATTCAGTAATCAAGACAGTTCTTAAGTTTTTCTTACCGCGACTGCTTTACTATTAAACCTACTTGATTTCCTTTATTTCTTTTTCAACTACACTCAGTGTTTTTTTTTCAATGTATATTTTAGTTTGAGAAGCTTCAGTTAGCTTCAAAGTGCAAAGCAAAACGAACACTTAAGCTCTCTTTCCAAAACTGAAATAGGCAGCTAGCCCATCCTTTCTCCAACTCCTCAGCCCCCCCAAAGACGTTTCTTTGGCTCAGAAAGTAACTTAAAATTCGATTCAATAAGGAAAAGAATTTCCAGGCAAGGTTTTCCCTGCTTCACACTGGTCTTGAGAGGTTCTTCCCCCTCGATTTTGATAATCACTACAACGGAGAAATTTAATTGGATTAAGAGGCTAGGCTGATAGTATGAACTACAATTCCCAGAACGCAGCGGGACCAACCCGAACTTTTGCCTGCTTCTGATTGGATGAGTTGGCAGAGTACCGACCAACCAGCAATCCAGTTGTTGCTGTGCGCACTTTTCGCGGGTAATTGTGTGAGGGTGGGGGAAAGTTTGAAAGTTCGATGCTGCTGACCTGGTACTGGAGTTTTCTGAGGGGGGCAGTTGTGGGGAAGTGGGTGTGCTCATTATCTCGTACCTTCTCTCCGGGCCTGTGGATGTTGATACCGGGTGGCAGAGAGTCCTGGGTACCGGGCACGCCTTCTGCTTCCCGTAAGGGCTCGTCCCTGGAACCTCGGCTTGGGTCCTGGGCTTTCTCAGGGGTGGGTGATGCTTGGAAGCTGCCCTGTTTTATTAGTGCATTCTGCATGAGGTTTTCTACCTCTTGATGTTTCTCCTTCCGCTTCGGAGCAATCAGGGATCTAGGCAAGTTTAGGGACTGCCACACTTTTGGAATCTGGACTCAGATCTCTGGATTCGAAAGCTGGCTCCATCCCTGGCTAGTTTGCTCGGTTTTCAGCTTAGTGCCTCAGAGTATCCTTATGTGTAAACTGAAGTAAAAACATCAGAAGCATTTAAAACTAGAGTTTTAAACCAAAGTTTAAGACGCGTATTAAGGGCCCAACAAATAATCCCCCAACCCCGACAAAACAGCTGTTTTTGTTACTTCCCTATTTTTATTGAGCGCCTAACATAAACTCAATCTGAGTTGCCATCTCCTCTGTCTCCAAGACAGATGGACGGACGGACGGACAGACAGACAGACAGACAGACACACACACACACAGCAGGAAGAAAGGCATAAGCTATAATAACACACAGATAAGATTAAGGAAGATATAAGTGCCAAGTGTGGTAGCAGCACTGGAAAGGAAGGGACTGATTGTCAAGGCTTTGTGTGTGGAAGTGGAAGGTTAACCTAATCTAACCTAACCTAACCTAACCTAACCTAACCTAACCTAACCTAACCTGTGGTCGTGTTAGAAGTACCACATGTTTGTCTATGACAACGGCCTACCTTGAGCATTATGCACTAGCTCTGGAGTAGAAACTAGAATTGCCCTTATTTTACACATGAGGAAAACAGTGCTCTAGGAAATGAAGTAACTTTGCCAGGAAGGGACCCCCCTTTTCAAGGTTTTTTTTTTTAAATGTGATCCTAAAAGTTTGGAATTGTCATGTGGTCCGGTGATCCTGTGAGACATTTTAGGCAATGGAACTGACTTTTAAGGAAGCTAGTTCTAGCAAGATTGTGACATTCAACCTACTTTTTTTTTTTTTTCAGGCCAATTTGAGACTTCTCCCTGTCTGCTTCTTCAGCAACTACAACTATACTTGGGGCATAGTTGTAGCTATTTGAGTGTATATCCCTCCACCTTTCAGTTGTAAGTATGAAAAAGAGAGGAAATGAGTTTAAAGGTTCTTAAACCACTGGGCTCAGCGGAATATGTGCTTAAGAAATATTGGAGAATGAAACAAACAAATTGAGAATGTTATATTGAGAGAATTTATATTATATTTGGGAGAGTAGGGAAATAACTCGAAGCCATAAACAGTGAGGGCAAATGATGGGAGTGGTAATATTAAATCACAGTGGTTATTGCTAAAGTCTTTGTAATTTTGGCTTGTGTTTTTTTTTTTTAATATTTTTGGCTTGAACTTACTCATTAAGTGATGTTATTGCCTAGAACTGCCTTATCTGAAATGCAGTAAGTAGCAGATAAATGTTCCTTGGTAAATTTTCTCTTAAGGAAGCAATCAGCCCTAAGAAATTCCCATTGAGAGAAATAAAGGGAATATGTTTTGTTTCTGTGGGGAAAACAAAAGAGAGGAAAGTAGGATGAAGGATGGAGGGAGAGAGAGGAGGGGATTTCATGTAATTCAGATAATTTAAGTGTTAAACAGAATTGGGCTATAGTGCTGGTAGTAGATATCTTAGTTCTTGTATATAGATTTGTTCTTTGACCTATAGTTATTGATTGTTATTACTTCACTCCATGGAATAATGAGTTCCTCTTCTAGTATTTCTGGAGGACACTTTGCCATATCAATGAGATACACAGCCTCTTCTTTGCATGCATTATTACAGAGATTACAACAGTTCTAACTCCCCCAAAGACAAGTATTTCATGAGTCTCAGTTAGCAAGGTACAAAACCAGAATTTAATTCCACATGAGACAGCAATCAGCTAGTATAATAAAGAATACTTTTATTGCTAACACTTACAATAGTAAAGTCTCATTTGATTGAGATTTGTTCTGACTCTTAGAAAAAGCAAGGGTTAAATAAGATTTGTGGTCTTACGATAACAGTGGTTAAGGGGATTGGTCAAACTGCCTGGATGGAATTCTAAATCTGCTGTTTGTTTTTTTCTGATGATAGTGGGATAGCTGACATTTGCAGAGCAGCTTTCTCCTGTGTAAAACAGACAACCTACTTTCATTATAATCTGTTGAGAATATTAATAAATATGTCTGTTTATTCTTGTTTAGAGCATGGTTGGTATGTAGCAGATGTCTATTTGTCCTTGTTATAGTTCAATGCAGAGTTGCTATTTGGAAATGCGTCTTGAAGATTACGTAGCCAAATGAAATGTGTAAATAACGCTCAATATCTTAAGATTGTTACAGGTGATGGCGCATCTTGGTAGTCGGCTTGACACTTGACCCCCCTGAGAAGAGGGGACCTCAGTTGAGGAATTGCCTCCATCAGATTATCTGTGGGGACATTTTCTTGATTGTTAATTGATAGAGGAGGGCTCAGCTCACTTTTGAGGGTCCTACTCCTGAGCCAGAATGCCCGGTGAGCAAGCCTTCCTCTGTGGTCTCAGCTTCTGTTTCTGCCTCAAGCTCTTGCCTTGAGTTCCCGCCCTGGCTTCCACTGACAATGGAATGTAGTTTGTTAGCCACGTAAACCCTTTCTTCCCTGGTTGCTTTTGGTCGGCGTTTTATCACAGCCACAGAAGGCAAACTAGACTGCAGTGTAAATCTGAAGTGCTGTTAAAGTCATGTACTATCAGAGAATTGGATGGAATGTTTTCTGAGGTTGCTTTCTTTCTCTGTGTACATGGTCGATAAGCAAGTGTCTCTTCTACACTCATTAGCAATTTTTCCGTGTTTTGTTTTGCACGTAGAAAAGTTTGAAGGACTTTTTATTTTATAGGGTGTTTTGTATAGTCTGTCCGCTATCATTTTTATTACTTTCTGATGTTTTTCAAGATTCTTCTTTGGGAGATCTAGAAAGATGAGCAGCAAGAAACTAAGACGAGTGGGTTTATCACAAGAGCTGTGTGACCGTTTGAGCAGACATCAGATCGTTAATTGTCAGGTAAAAATTTATGTATTTTTAGATACATTTTATGTACAAATTAATTTTAAGTTTACATTAATAACTGTTAAACTTGGGTTATGAAGGCTTAGGGTTGTAGGGTCTGGGGAGATGGCAGAGTCAGTAAAGTTCTTGCCATGAAAACGTGAGGACCTGAGCTCTTATCCCCAACCCTGTCATAAAAGGCCAGGCCTGGCAGTGCACACCTGAACTCCCGACTCCAAGGAGGCAAAGACAGGAGGATCCCTGTGGCTTGCCGGGTAGCCAGTGTAGCCAAATTGTGACCTCCACATCTGTCTCAGAGGTCAGATCTTAAAGAGTGACTGAAGGAGACATTCAATGTTGACTTCTCGCCTCCACATGCCTAGACAACAGAAAAATAAAAATGTAGATGTACAAAAACAAGTGAAATAATGGTGCTCCCTATACATGATTTAGGTTGCATTTGCAGCTGGAATTTTATGCACTGAAGTGCAATGGTTTTGTATTTTTAGGTGAGGATGATCATGGCATAAGGAAGAATGCCTGTGTCATTAGTTTGGGGTTCCTGAGAAGTTTCATCCATTTAAAATTATTTTTTTTATTATTACTTGAGAAATATGACTTAAATGAGATTACCGAGAGGATGATTTCTCTTAGGAGAGACATTAATAGTTAGAGTTATTATTATGATTTACTGATGTTAGGCACTGAGCCCCAGGTTTAAGTGTTCTGCAGCTGAGTTATACCCCCGTCCAGCAGTAAATTTTTGGGACTGGCTTGATAAATGTATACAACAGAGGTTGCTTTTTTTTCTTTTTCAGATGCTACATCTTTAAGTACAGTAAAGAAGAATTACCCTCTTAGGAGGGTAAATTAGGGTTAAAATTTATTTTAGGATTTTTGTCTTTAATGAACACATTTTCACAACATACAATTTTTGGGGATTGTTTATTTTCGTGATATCTTTATTCTGTTAATACATTTAATAGTAATGTCTATATTTTAAATGGTTTAAAAGTATGAATTCAACATTTTATTCTGTATTCTAAATTAAACATTAAACATCCCCATTCTCTCATAGTCAAAGACTTTTCTCTGAGTTAGCTTTTAGCCTAAAAAGCCAACACTTTTAAACCTGATTCTTTTGGGCATACATTTGGACCCAAACTCAAGTGCAGTGCTCATCTGAACTTGGACTGGGTGGTGCTGTGTGTGGCATTGCTTGGTGTATCTTCTGAGACACGCTGCCTAGACTGTGTAAAAGAGCGTAAGACTGCCTCACATCCCTGAGTTAAGGCATACGTAGGGCGAAACTCAGTGGTAGGATGTAAAAGAGGCGTACATCTTCTGTCTGCAACAAATTTCACCTCTGCCTAGAGATGAACAGCAACTGGAAGTTTCTTTTTGTTTTATATCCACTTTTCTTTTAAAATAATAACAAAAAGAGCCATGATGAAAATTTCTTTTTCATTCTTTTATCTTTGTTACACATGCATGTTAAATATTTACTTTTCCTTTTTCTCTTTTTCAGGACTTTTTAGGTCTCTCCCCGCTGGAACTTATGAGAGTGACTGGCCTGAGTTATGGAGGTGTCCACGAGCTTCTGTGTGTGGTCAGCAGGGCCTGCGCTCCACAGATGCAAACGGTGTGTGTAACGTGGACAGCTCCCTCGTGAAAGCAGTGCTTTAGCTCAGATGGGAAGGATGAAGAGGGGAGACAGGCGAAGACACCGGGGATGGAGGTGGGGTGGGGAAGTGTCTGGCCACTGGGATAGCAAATGCACAGGCTCTGGGAAAGGTGCTTGTTCAGTGATTAGCCTAGGCTGTGCCAGTGGAATACAGTCAAGAAGAGAGTTGCAGAGATGCAGCCAGTGAGAGAAGCAGGAGGCAGCGTGGGGTCTTGCAGACCACGCTGAGGATTTGGGACGTTATTCCAAAAGTGGTAAATCATAAAAGGGGACAGTGAGAGAAGCAGACCACGCTGAGGATTTGGGACGTTATTCCAAAAGTGGTAAATCATAAAAGGGGACAGTTGGTGCATTTGAAAAAAAATAGGTCTTGAATGCACATTGAAAACAAGCAAGAAAACATTCAGAAGCAAGAGGCAGTGTGGGGTCTTGCAGACCATGCTACAGATTTGGGACATTTTCCAAAAGTGGTAAATCATAAAAGGGGACAGTTGGTTCATTTGAAAAATAGGTCTTGAACGCACATTGAAAACAAGCAAGGAAATATTCAGAGTCTACTAAAATATCTGTTACTCTGTTCTGGAAATGGTAACGGGCTATTGGTGTGGTATTGTAGCAGAGGCTGGAGCGCTGATCACTGTGAGAGCAGTTTAGGAGGGAGGATTATTAGGAAAAAAGTCTTAGTCTCACAGATGAGAGACTTAAAATGAAAGAGTAAAACCTAAAAGAGAGAAAAGAAAGAGGGAGAGAGATGCCCCCTAATGTTTAGTCCCCCAACATAACACCAGTTCACCCCTTCCTGGTTGCCACTGCCCATGACAACCTGGATTTCCTACAGTCAAAGGGGAATTGTCTGCACGCCATGCAGACTCTTTGGATATCTGATTGTATACTGGCTAAAACTGAAAAGTTGGGGTAGATATGTCAAGTGGCTCTGACGGTCACAGAGGCTCGATCCACAGTTGGAACCGCTGCCTGGCACCCAAAAGAACCTTTGTAGATGATGGTTGAATAAAGAGAGTCACTTGGTACAAGTGTTTCACTGTGGCCATGGCTGCGGTGACCTTAAGTGAAGAGTCTGGAGGCTCCCTGGAGTCCGGTCAAGCTCCTCTGCTTCCCTCAGACCGTCTTTCTCTGTTGCCAGTTTGTGAAGCATGGTGTAGCATGAGTTCCCTCTGTTCACTCTTTTGTTCTATTATGAGCCAAGAGTGTGCGAGTGTGCTTAAACTCGTTACTTTCTGATGGTGATTTGCAAATTAAAAAAAAAAAAAGAATTTGTCGTGTTAAAAACCCTTCAGATTTGTGGTGCAGCACTCAGGTGCAGCACTCCTCCTGCTTCCCCACTTTATAACTGTAATTTTGCGACTGTTATGAATTGTAATGTAAATATCTGTGTTTCGTGGTGGTCTTAGAGGGGTTGCAACCCACAGGTTGAGAACCTCTGTTCTAAGCCAACATCAGTGTTTCCTCAAAATGATAATTGGTGGGGTTGGAGAGATGACTCAGCAATTAAGGACCCTGGCTACTTTTCCAGAGGACCCAGGTTTAATTCCTAGTTCCCACATGGCAGCTCACACCATAACTCCAATCTCAGGGGATCCAATACCTTCTCCTGGCCTCTTCACTCACCAGGCATGCATGTGGTACACAGACATACATGCAGGCGAAACACCCATATACACAAAATAAAAATTAAACAAAAATAGGGTAATTTGTTATATTTACCACAAATGCGTGGATTTAAGAAGAGAAAGTTGTTGCCTCATAGTCTGGCTCAGGCACAGCTGCACCCTCTCCAGAGTATCTAGGGGAGAATCCCTTCCTCACCTCTTGCAGTTGCTGAAGAATGTTGGCATGCCTTGGCTTGTGGCCCCTTCTCCCTCTGCTCTGTCTTCACATCAATGACTTCTATTGAAGCTGCCTTTGCTTCTGTCTTAGAAGAATACTTTTGTTGGCATTTGTGGTCCGCACACATAATCCAGGATTATCTCCTCATCACACCGTCTTTAAGTTAGTCACATCTGTAGAGAGCCTTTCTCCTTTAAATATAGTGACATTCACAGACAGGCTCCAGGGATTTGGCGTGGATATCTTTTAGGGGCCATTTCTCACCCATCTCTCCAGCCTCCTTCAAGCTGTGCTCCACAAATCAACCTGAGTTCGAAATGATCACATGGGCCCTGTTGCCTCTGCCCCAGAGCTCCTGGTGTGAGGCTCCTGCTTGCTTCTCCAGCCTTGTCACAGCTGCTCTGCTGTCCCAGTCTGTCCGTCAGCCATCCTAAGTGAACTCCTTTGAATTATTTGTGGTTTGTAGTTTCCCTTAGCTTCTCCTGCTTCCCCACTTCTCGGTCTTTCTGTGTGCGTCCTCGCCTCTTTGGCAGGAGTTCACTTTCCTTTTGCTTATCTAACAGTGGATTCAGAGTTTTGCACAGATATCTAGCACTTCAGTGAAGCCCTCCAGACCACCATGTCTGGGCCAGGTGTAATTCGTTTGTAAGTCTAATAAGTTTGTAAGTTAACAATGTTGTAGTCACCCAGTGTCTGAATCCCATAGTCCTTGTTTTCTGATAAGCCTGTGTGAGCAAGGTAACTGTTTGTTATTGTCCATCCTTATAATTTAGCATGGTCATCGACACTGGGTAAATATTCACTAGTCAAATGAGTAATAGAGGAAAGAAGGCTGGGTTATGGTTACAGAGTTGGTTTGTAACAGCTGAGTGGAACTGAATGATTTTCTTGTTCAGGCTTATGAGATACAGCTGCGGAGGTCTGCTGCTCTCTCCCCAGCCTTCCTGTCTACTACCCTTTCTGCGTTGGATGAAGTCCTGCATGGTGGTGTGGCTTGTGGATCGCTCACAGAGGTAAAGGAAACCCGTACCTTCTTCTATAAGTGTCAGAGCCAGGAGGAGTGGTTAGTTAAAAAAGACACAAATGACCTCATGGAAACGAATGTGAACTAAGTTGTAAGTACTTTGCTGGGATCGTCCTCCAGCCAGGGTCAGTGCAGCTGCTTTATAAACGGAGGCATTACACAAATCCTGCTGACTGACTACATGTGTCCCGCTTTTTGTTTCTTTGACTTGCTTCAGAAAGTGGTGAGTAGTGGGCTCTGAGGAGGTGTCTGAGTGGGCAGAGTCCTTCTGCTTGCCTTGCAGTCACGAGGGCCTGAGTCGGGGTCACCAGCACCGGTGTAGAAGCCAGCTGTAGTGGTGTGTGTCTGTCATGCCAGTGCGGTGGAGAGGAGCCGATTCTGTCTCGAAACTCAAGATGGAGAGGAGCAGAGGAAGACGTTGAGTGTTGATCGCAGGCCTCAATCACGTGCACACACACCTGCACATGTACACGCCTGCATGAATACACACACACACACACACACACACACACACACACACACACACATGCAACCACAATATTATGAAATAGTATTAGGAAACAATTTGAGTGAATTAAAAGAATAATCACTACTTAGGAGATTTCTAGTATGAGTCAATTTTGATAATATTTGAGCAAATAGCATATTAAACTGTAGGGAGCTATTTTTGTGTCGTGCTATTGATAGCATTCGATTCTAGGAAGCAATCACTTACTGTATTATTTTATGTTGTTGCATAATGAATTGTTCTCAAGCTAACTGGCTTGAAGCAACGAGGAACACTGACTTCACAGTGTCTTGGGAGTGTCTGAGCTTAGGGACATTGGTAGTACCTGCAGTCAGCCACAGTTGAAGATGCCCAGAGGAGCTGACTCCCAGGGCCTCACTCACTGGCAGGCTGCTGCTGTGTTTTGGCAATTCCTCCCTAAGTGGGGGCTTCACAGTCTGTATCTTCTCATGACATCCTGGCTGGCTTCATGCAGGGTGGGTTGGCCAAAAGATAGCAAGATGGAAGTGGTGGTGTCCTTGGTGATTACGCCACTGCTTATGACAGGTTCTCTTCATTGTAAGTGAGCTGTAAGCTCAGCTCAGGGTCAGGGAAAGGAAATTTAGGCTCTGTCCTTTGAATGAAGTTTCAGGAAGCAGAGAGCACTTCAGGAGCACTGTGGCTCTTTTCCTTGAAAAGAGCATTGGTGTGTATGGGTGTGGCATCTGTAGGCTGCTTATCAGTATCCTGAGAACTTCTTGCCTGAAAATTTCAGAATCAAACTTCTAAGAGCAGACCCACTGTGTGTGTGTGTTCGTGTGTGTGTGTGTGTGTGTGTGTGTGTGTGTGTGTGTTCCTCGGTATCGAACCCAGGACCTTAAGCATATTATGCAATGTCTGACTCACTGAGCTACATCCCCAGTGTTTTCTTATAGTTCTCATAATCATAATTTAATTGTAATTTTTTTCCTAAAGATAGGAATCCTGTTTTAGGGACTATTTTATTTCCTTTATTCCTAGAGAGATTTAAAGACTGCTGTGTCTAGTAGATACCTATTAAATAGTTGATGAATGAATAAGCTAATTGAAGGGCTTGTTGTTGTCATTGATTGCCACCAGATGGTGCCAGAATTACACTTTACACGCAATCCTTTTGAGGTTTGGCTGGACCAGGTCAATTAAGGACTATAGTACTGATGGAGTTGTAAATTTACTTATACAGAAAAAAATAAAAACAAAAACAAAAAAACCAACTGAATCTAAAGACGATTAACCAATGCATGTGTTTTATCCTTGAGTTTTATAGTGATTTCCCCACCTTGTTCCTTTCACTTCACTTATAAATTGTTTGAATTCAAGTGAAGTTACAAGCCTTTTGGGTGTTTTGTAACGATCCGTCTGGCTGGCTTATAAGGCTGATTAGTAACGAATTCTTTACTTTCTGCCCTGGTATAGTTCATTTCTAAAATGTCTTGGAGGCTTTCAGTTGAATTCAGGGAATAGCTTACCTGCATCCTGAATTTTTACCATTCTCTGTAGTTTCCTTTTACTTTATAGTTACGTGGGAGGTATACAGTTTTTTTTGTTTTTGCTTATTTTTGAACTTTAAAAATCATATATCTGTGATTAAGTCATCTCTCATGTCTCCTTTATAAATTGCTTTTTTCATTTAATGTTATTTCTAAGATTTTTTTTTTTTCATGTTGCTTCAGGTAGCAAGAACATAATTTTTGCTGCTGGGTTATATTTCATTTTGAGACTATGTCACAATGTACTGCTTTTGTTATTAGTGAACGTTTGGATTGTTTCTCATTTGCTGCTGATAGGAATAAGTCCTGTGAAAACTTTTGCACAGGCTGCTGGATAGCATAGGGAAGTTTCCCTCTGGGTCAGGGATTGGAGAACCACCACCCAGCAGTTAAATTCAGCTCACTGCCCATTTGTGGAAATAAAGTTTTATGGCCAAGCTCATTTGTTTACATTTTGTGTGTGGTTGTCTTGTGACATAAGGGCAGAGTTTAGTTAGTTGTGACAGAGACCATATGGTATGCAAAGCCTGAAGGATTTTCTGTGTGGCCACTGCCTGGAGTGTCTGGCCTGGAGTGGTTTAGTGGTTGCAGTGTGTGCACATGGGTAACCTCACACAGTCAGGACCAGTTGTCCTCCAGAGTGCTATGCTGGCTCATACTCCCACCAACCAAGTGCAGACATCCTGCCAGGCTTCTGTCTTCTTGCCTTGGTACAGTCAGAATTCTGTCCATCCTTAGATCTTAGTTTTATTTTTCCTACCGACTGTTGATCTTTTAGCTGACGTTTGGAGACTTTAAAAACAACTCTCTCCAGGTATAATTTAAATACCTAGAATCCAGACTTTGTCAGCGTCCAGCTGTGCAGTCCCCACTGCGGTCTCCTTCAGGAGGCCTCCATCTTCTTTGTTCCACTTGCAGGGAATCCTCACTTCCATCCTAGGCCCAGGCAAACACAGATCCGTTTTCATCCTCTATAATTTGCTTCCTGTAAGCATTTCACATAAATGAACTCATGCAATTCGTAGTCAGTTCTATTTAGTTTCTTTCACATGGCATTTTTAAGGTAACTAAATGTTGTAGCACATCTAAGGAATTTGTTCTTTTTAATCATTAATATTCCACTGCACAGATAGGGCATATTTTGTTTATTGTTCATTAGTTGACAGGTATTGGATAGTTTCCAGTTTTTATCTATCAGAAATAATGTAATATTTATGGGTATGTTTGTGTAAAATAGGTTTTTGTTAGTCTTGGGTAAATACTCACGTAGGAGTGAATGGAAAGACTGGATTGTATAATGTACTTGGCTCTTTGAGAAACATGGGTTTCCAAAGTGACTGTAGCATTCTGCATCCTCACTGGGATGCACAGTGTTTTTATTCAATACACTCTCACCAACACTTAGCATTTTTTTTTTTTTTTTGATGCCGGTTTTGAACCTAGGTCCTCACACATGCTAAGTACACAGGCTGCCATACATCTATGTCAGTGTGCACCAATGCCTGTTTGTGTTTTATTTGAGTTCCTCTCATGAATGTATGGGTTATTTCTCTGTGGCTTTGTTTTGTATTTCTCCAGTGTGTTCATCTTTATGTCTGCTTGTCTCTTTCATTGTGGCATCTGGCCGTATAGCTCAGGCTGGCTTTGAACTTGTGATCATCTTGCTTCCTATGTGATTACAGATGTGCACCATCATACCCAGCTTCTTTATTTTCTAAGAATCATCTTTTGCTTTTATTTTTTGAACTTGTTTTTATTTTATGTGTATAGGTGTTTGTCTGCATGTGTGTATGTGTACATGCGTGCCTGGTGCCTGCAGAGGCCAGAAGAAGGAGTTAGATTCACTGAAACTAGAGTTATAGATAGCTGTGAGCCACCATGTGGATGCTGGGAACTGAACTCAGATCCTCTGCAAGAGCAGCAAGTGCTCTTATTTGTTGAGCTATCCCTTCAGCTCCATATCTGTAACTTTTTTTTTGTTTTGTTTTTTGAGACAGGGTTTCTCTGTGTAGCTTTGCCTCCTTCCTGGAACTCGCTTTGTAGACCAGGCTGGCCTTGAACTCACAGAGATCCACCTGCCTCTGCCTCCTGAGTGCTGGGATTAAAGGCGTGAGCCACCACCGCCCGGCTCATATCTGTAACTTTTAATTGAATTGTTAATATAGTTGGTTAAAATTGTATTGGGGCCAGTGAGATGGCTCACTGTTTAAAGAAGCTTGCCATTCAGCCTGGTGTTCCAAGTGTGATCTCAGGAACCCACATAGAGATGGATGAGAAAACCATCTCCAGGAAGTCTTCTCTGTACCTCCACGTGTGTGCACAGACACAGTAACAATACACAAATTAACTAAAATAATTGCTGTAGTAAGCCACACCCTTCCTGGTTTGAAAAGGATTACTCTTCTCATATTTCATCATTAAAAATGATGGTGAGTCTTACTGAATCAAGTGATAGAAATTAGCAAGCTGAACAATGTTAGGTTACTGAAGCTGTTAATTAATTGTACTATGATTATGTAAAAAAATCTTATTAGGAAACACACACTAAAATATTTAGTGAATAACTTTGATATATACAGCTAACTCAGACAGTTGAGAGAAATATGTATCTTACACATACATATGTAGACTTGAGAGAGGGCAAAAAAGGATAAAAAAAATGGGAAATGAATTCAAATGGCTTCTGATATTCTGTTGTTACTATTACAATTTTCCTATAAGTTTAAATTTCCAGATAGAAAGTGAAAGAAAATCATCCAACCCATAATATTTGCTGTAGGTATTTGAGACTTATCCTTGGTCAGATTCAAGGAAATTTTCTTCTTTTCCTAGGTACAGTATTAGTTTGGTGTTGACTTGTACCAGGTGCCTTTTTTTTTTGTATGAATTGAAATGAGCATTTTCTGTGTTGATCTAACATGAAGTCAGTAACATTTCCAGGTCCTCTATAGTAAATCATCATTGTCCTTTGGGACAAGCTCAGCTTGATCATGACATATTATTATTTTTTAACTCTTGGATTCAGTTATCTGATATTTGATATTTCTATATCAATACTCATGGTGGAGCTTGGGATATAAGTATCCCTTCTAGTAGTGACTGTCTGCATTAGAATCTATACTAGTTTGGTGTAATGGATTGCGGAATGTTGTCTCCTTTTTACATTGAGTGATAGCATTCACACAATTAACATTGTTTGCTCTTCAGAGCCTCAAAGATTGTTTGGTATTGTTATTTTCTTTGTGGGAAGATTAAAGAGAAAAGAATTCAGTTCCTTCAATGATTATAGGACTACTTACGGTTTCTATTTCTTTCTGAGTAGTTTTGGCAAATGATATTTTTAGGATTTGAGTGAGTGAGTAAGTGTGTGTGTGTGTGTGTGTGTGTGTGTGTGTATGTGTGTGTGTGTGTGTGTGTGTGTTTGAGATAGGTATGTAGCCTTGGCTATCTGTAGACCAGACTGGCCTGGAACCTGCAGAGATCGACCTGCCTCGGTATCCTGAGTGCTCAGATAAAAGGTGTATCTACCACTCCTATGGCTAATATGGCTAACATATTTAAGTTTTCAAATTTATT